>NC_052351.1:59502135-59606859 GCF_009727055.1 Benincasa hispida
CTTCAACCCTCGACAAGGGAATCTCGCGAATCTCGCTTAGGTTGGCGAAGGTTGAAGTTTCGACACACACCACCCTCGGAGATTGCAGGTTTATTACTTTTCTTTTTCCCTCATAGAGGAAATAAAGTAATGAAGATGATATACTATATGTATCTATATACTCGAGCTGCTCTAACAACCTATGTATTTTGTTATCATTTCGAATTAGACGGAGAACTTGTGGGTATTGACGTGACGGGGTGGGGTGGCTATATTTCTGGGAGCGAACTCCAGACGAATATGAAGCACATGGATACAAGTTATGCCTTGGAATGAAAGACAATCCGAATTAGCTTTGTCTACGAACAACAAAAGTAGATCCATAATCAAAAAAGTGTTTGTGATTTTTCCAGAAGAAATGAAAGCTAGTAATCATTAATGGAAAAATAACAACAATACAGAGAGAGCGAGATATTGAGAGAGAGCGAGAGTGAGAGAGCGAGATCTTAGGAGAGAGCGAGAGTGAGAGTGAAAGGGCGAGAGCGAGAGTGAGAGCGATGATCGAGATCGAGAGAGAGCGATATCTTAGGAGAGAGCGAGAGTGAGAGAGCAAAATCTTAGTGAGAGAGCGAGAGTCTTCACTTTATTTGAACTTTCCATAGAAAAATATATAAAAAGAGAAAAGAGCTAATAATCATACTATAATTGAATATATTAGATTATTATACTATAATTGAATAATCATTAGACAATATTATTGAATATATTAGATTATTATACTATAATTGAATAATCATTAGACCACAAATTGAATATATTAAATTTATACTATAATTGAATAATCATTTAGACAACAAATTAATATATTAGATATTATACTATAATTGAATAATCATTAGACAATAAATTGAATATATTGGATTATTATACTATAAATTGAATATATTAGATTATTATAATGTAAAACTTTATTGATTACAAAAAAAAAAAAATTGAATATTATAGTAGATTTTATAAAAAAAATTGAATATACAATAATTATTAATAAAAAAATTGAATATACAATAAATGAATATATAAAAAAAAAATATTTATTATTCAATCCCTAACTATCTGGAACCCGTCTTAGTAACGAAGGGCACTTCCTTTGATTATGTTCCTAACTGGTTACAAAATCCACATCGTTGTCGAATAGCTGGTTCTGTCCAATCCATCTCGTTGTGATAACGTGAAATTTTCGGGTGTCAATTTATGTTTATCGTGTCGAGTGTCAATTTCAAAATTCAAAAGTTCAACAAAGCAATTGAAGATATCAAAAGGAATAAATCGGAGCTGTCTAAGTTTTTTTGACAACATTAGTTTAGAGCAATGGACTTGCACATGATGGAGGATTCAGATATAGGTGGATGACGACAAATCTATCAGAGTGCATAAAATGGAGTCCTCAAAGGAGCTTCGTTTTGGCTTATGTATTGTTTCCAAGTTTTTCTTTGTTTGTCGAGTTCTCAACGTTCAACCTCCACTTTAGTCGAGTTCTCAACATTCGACCTCTAGCCTCGAATTCCCAAAACAACAATATTACTCTAATAAGTTTCAAAACAACAATATTTCTCTAATAAGTTTTGAAAACAACAATATTAATATTAAAGGTCCCATGCATCAGTACTTAGATTGATAATTTAGAAATGAGATAAATGTCCCAAAATAATATAATAGTTAAAAAGAATAATTTCAAAGATAGTAACAAGTACTACACACATTAGTTAGTGAGAGGATGATAGTTAATTAATATCTACATTAAGTCGAATGATATTATTGATCTCTTCTGTTAATTTGGATCGCGAGATTCCTATGTTGCGCCTGCTGGTTAGCTTTAAGCGGCCCTTTGCTAGTAGTTTAACGATGGCTATCCTCACAGAGGGTTGTAACATAGGATTCGGAACAACTCAAGCTCCAGAAATAGATAAGATTTCTTAGGTCCATTCCCAACCTTGACTCTCCACTTTGGTAGCATAGTTGGGGCCGACCTCTGACATATGAAAACGAAGGGTTACATTTACAGAATTATTAAGTGTTAATAATCTCTGACCAAAAGCGGTACCTAAATGACTATCGGAATATGAGTTATTCTGGAGATAGTATTTAGTCAAGAATGTCTTGTTGTAGTATCGTTGCAAATAAATAATCTTGGGTACATTATTGTTACTTTGCTAAAACTTGATTGGGTTTAAAAGAAATTCACTTATAAAATTTGTTTATAATTTCAGAATGCCAAGTTCAATAATACAATTGTTGGCGTCGGATAAACTGATCGAGGATAATTATGTGACCTGAAAATAAAATTTGAACACAATACTTGTGATAAACGATTTGCAGTTTGTCTTAACAGAGGATTGTCCTCCCATTCCGGGCTCTAACACAAACCAAACTTTTCGGGATGCGTATGATAGATGGATCAGGGAAAATGATAAAGCCCATGCTTATATCCTGGCCAGCATATCAGATGTTTTGGCAAACAAACATGAGGATATGGATACTGCCAAAGAGATTATGGAATCTCTACGAGGGATATTTAGACAACCGTCCTTCACCTTGAGGCATGATGCCATAAAATACGTTTACAACAACTGCATGAAAGAGGGGGCCTCTGTTCGTGAACATGTTCTAGACATGATGGTCCACTTTAATATGGCGAAAGTAAACGACATTGTTGTTGACGAGAGAAGTCAAGTCGATTTTATTCTAGAAGCTCTTCCAAAGAATTTTCTGCAATTCTGTACGAATGCACTGATGAATAAAATTGAATATAGTTTGACGACTCTGCTGAATGAGTTACAGGCTTACCAGACTATGTTGAGAACAAAGGGTCTAGAATCAGAAGTAAGCGTTGCTACTGCTGAGAAAGGGGGAAGTCCTCCAAGCCTGATGTTGTTTCCTCTTCGCAGAGTAAGAGTATTCCTTTGAAGAAGGGAAAAGGGAAAAGGAAGAAGAAACATGCTGGAAAGAAAGACAAGAAAAATGTTGCAGATAAAGGAAAGTGTTTCCACTACAATGAAGAAAGGCACTGGAAGAGAAATTGCCCTCAGTACCTTGCCGAGAAAAGAACAAAGAAAGCTAAACAAGAAAACTAGTTCCTGGGACCGCTTACTCAGCTTGACCAGTGGGAGATGTTGCTACTTGATCTTACTTGCTTCTGTGATCTTGTAAATAACAAATTGTATATATTTTTGTTGTGAATGAAATGTTCATTTTCAGAAAATTATGTTTGTTCTATCTTATAGCCACTTCTGTTAAGAATCAAATTGTTAAAAGTAATTTGCAAATATACAGATATTTAAAAACAACTAGATCAAAGCATAGAAAGTTTAAAGATTTCTAGATCTGACTGTTAACAGGAGTTGTTGAGACAGGTCAGATGTGTCTTACTCAAAGAGTTGAGAGTATATCAATGTAGTAGGAGGAAAGTGTGATTTCCTGGTCATTATTGAGAATAAGATGCATTCCCATATAGTTTAATTAAAAGTCTATTGGACACTAACATGTTTACAATGATTCTCTTGGCTAAAGTGTTTGAGAATCACCTAGTAAGACTAGGAATACCAGATTAATAACTTAGGGCAAGTGGAAGAAATATCAGGTATGGGATATCGAATGGTAAACCATGGATATAAGATGCCCTAGTTTATTCTATTTCTCGATAAAACTCAGAAACTCAGTCTTATATATTGGATATATAGGTTATCATTGGAGTTCTAGTCCAAGTGGGAGTTTGTTGGGTTTTATGTCCTAAAATTCGTGGTTTGTAAACAATAGAACTTATTTTGAAAATTCAATAAATGGTTATTTAATAGATGTTTTGCTTATTAGAAATCCAATAAACCTAAAAAGTCCATTGACTATTACATGACTACTTGAACTTTATGTGGAGACATAAAAGTAAATCAGGTTCGAGTATATAGTCAAAATGAACTATAGTATATGAATAAGGTTGGGTGCCTTATTCTACGGCCTGCTCTGTAGTTGTTACAAAGAGTTGTAAAGTGCTAGAAGTTATCCTAATTCGTACATGTATAACATGAGGAGTGGGGATGTCCTTTTGCAAAAGGGTTTGTACAAGATCGACCACAAAATCAGTCACTCTTACTTTATAATGTTGTTTACTGTTTAAGACTGGCTATTTCAAAGCGATGACCTAGGTAACTTGACCTTAATCCTGAGCTAACTATGAACTTCTGTTTATTCGAGATTATTCTTAGATTTTCATAGGTGAGGGTTGGCTCAACAGCGTTGGCTCAATAACCTCCCATTTCAGGGGTAAGACCAAATAGATAGTTTGAGACATAGGGTGCAAGATGGAATTCACTCCTACCCACTATTAGGGATAGTAGATGGGTCTTGAACAAGGGGCCCCACCCTCTCATTGGCCCAAAAGGGACTCTGTTTATTGGTTGGATTACAAATCAATTGTTCACTAGAGGATCAGTGGGACTTAAGGAACAAGAGGTAATTTCGGGGGTAAAACAGAGATTTGACCCAGCCATTATTACAAACAACCTGTGAAGGGTTAATGTAATCATGGTTATATCGAGTGAACATAATATATCTGTGAGGGAAGTTCAACTATGGGATTTGGAGTAACCCATTAGTTAACGAATGGGGGTTAATTCGGCCTAATGAGTTTAACCAATTAATCTCGGATTGTTGGAACCCATGATCCGTAGGTCTGCGAGGTCCCCCTAATAGCTCGTAAATGGATTAGAGTAGTGTGATAAGTTAATTTGAAATGTTCAAATTAGAATTAAATGAATTAGTAATTATATGAGATATAATTACATGTTTAATTTTAAGAATTAAATGGAATTAGAGAATTAATATTTAAATATGATTTAAATATATGAAGGTGGATTTGTGTCAAATTAATTTAATATTTGATATTAAATTAATTAGAATTATTTAAATGGTTTAAATAATTATTTATTAATTTTATTAGAAAATTAATTTATAAAATTAATAATTTTTTTATATCAAATTGTTTTTCTAAAATCAAATTTGGATTTTCGAAATAGAAAAATACACAAATGAAAAAATTGTTTTTCCATTATCATCTTCAAGTAGCTCATCCATAACCCACCGCCTAAGTCTTCAATTACTCCAAGCATTAACTGCCATCTCATGCAGCAATTTTCATTCCATGATGGTCTACAACATATTGAAAAGATTGGAGTGAATTTGAGGAATGCAATCAATAGAATTTAGAAGGGAAGATCTTGGGGTGGTCTACAACAAGATTAAGAGAGATTTGCAGCTGAAAATCCAGATTTCAAGGGTTCTACAAAGGTATGACTTGAAACTCAGAGTATATTTTATATTCTGCCAAAATTAATGAATTAGAGTGCTTAATGATTCTTGTAACTTCCGTTGTATCACTCTCTCGTTTCATTTGTATAATTTTATTACGAAATTTAATTTATAAAATAACCGAATTACATTATTCTTAAGATAACAAAAAGTTAAATATAATTTAAGATTGAGATGAAACCAATATGGTGTAGCTTAAGAGATTAAAGGAGATTCAAATCAAAGACTTTATTATCAATGAATAACTAATAGTGATTCCCTCGATAAAGAATTGGAAACAAACTATGGGAAAAAAAATAGGAATTAAAAGAAAAAGGAAAACAAAAATTCAAATGAGAAACCAAAAAAAAAAAAAAAGGATTATCCAAGAATTTAACAAGGTTAATTTAAATTTATCCTAATCTTACTACGTTGGGATATCTATTATTTTTCATTTTGAGAGTATAAGAAACAAAAATAACCGAAATGAAAGTTAAAGTACCAAAAGGTCAAAATCAGAATATTACGAAAATATAGTGATCAAAATAGAGATGAAATTTCAAAATAGAATCATAAATTTCAAAATTATTCCTAACCAACAAAATCCAGGAACATATGAAAACTTATCCTGAGTCAAACAAATCAGAAACTGCTGTGTTTCTAAAAGTAAATACACTAGCCTAACGCCTGAGCCAAAAGCGTTGACAAAGTTCTATTAATCTTTATATTGTCTGCTTTCATTCGCTCGCTCATGCCAAAAGCTGGTTCCTTGGCGTTGATATAAGCCTGCAGCAGAGAACGAAACTGGCGAGGCCCACTCACATACCCTGCCTCTCTCATCATGTGGAACATTTTTTCAGCATTATGAACGTCTCCCCTTCCTGCATATTGATCTAAAATCATCATGTAAGAACACTGCATCGGTTTCATTGATGTCTGTTGGATCGCCTTTTGTAAAACAGAGTCAGCCTCCTCCACATCTCCTGCTACCACGTAAAGTTTAACGATTTTGTTCCAGGTCAAGGAGCCAATGTGAAAACCGTTGTCCGCCATATGCTTCACGAGATCCTTGCCCTTAGTCAGCATTTTATGGTCTGTGTAAACCTCCAGCATCACATGGTATGGCCTCGTCGACAACTTCTTCCATGTTTTTAACATACGGTCGAAAACTGCTTCGGCTTGTTCAATATTATGCAGCTTCCCCCAAGCAACAATGGCAGACATGGATTCTTTGATTCGAGGATTTGACTTGCAGACATTCCAAACTCTCTCCACTTCATCAGCCATTTGCAATACTCCATAGAGAGGGAGGAGAAAACGGCAAACCCAACGCTTCTTGTTCAGGTCATTCCCCTCGATATCCTTGAGAACTTCCACAGCTCTCTCTTTAAGCCCACTAGAAGCATAGTGCTTAACAATGACGGCTTGTGTGTCGATGTCTAGTTCAATTCCATCAGCCTTCATTTTCTCAATAACTTGGTCCATTCCTACCATGTCATGGGATTGACCTTTAACATCAATTAGTATCTTAAAAGTGAAGGCTGAGGGTTTGACGTTTTCTATCTCCATTACTAATAAAATGTCTACAATTTTCTCCTTGTGGTGTCGCTTGTAAAGAAGAAGCAACTGGTTGCAAGAAAATGCAGTAATCGGAAACCCAAGATCCTTCATTTGATTGAAAACTTTCTCTGCTTTCTTCACATTGTTGGCAACAACACAATTGACCAATAGTGTTCGGTAGATTGTCTCACCTCTGAAAGATTTTGGGATTTTCGCAACGTATTGTTCAGCCTTTGATAAGCCACATACCTTTGCTATCAAGTCGATGCGAGAAGCATAATCTCTTTCAATAAAGTCAAGATGTT
This sequence comes from Benincasa hispida, assembly GCF_009727055.1. Lineage (NCBI taxonomy): Eukaryota > Viridiplantae > Streptophyta > Magnoliopsida > Cucurbitales > Cucurbitaceae > Benincasa > Benincasa hispida. The sequence continues at coordinate 59,509,317 of NC_052351.1, forward strand.
TATTTACCTCCAGCCACACTGATAACTGCAAAACCAAGCATGAAGAGATTATGCCATCAAAAAATTCTTCAATTCAATCGTAAGAATAATTATTATGACTGCGCATCACAGTTACAACAATAGCGTACTACCTAGGTGTGACCTCAGTTACCCACCAACATTATTAGCTTATTAAGTATTGTTATGGGATGCATATATGGATTCCAGAGTAACAAAGGAAATAATGACAATAATAATAATCTTCGTCAGAAACCAATGTCCTTTTGCAAGACTTAAAACTTGTAGATTTAGGAAATAACTAAAATAAGAAATATTGTGGTAAGAAACTTCAAATGAATAACAAGTGATTCTTTAACATGTTTGAAACCATATTCCAAAGTTTGAACCACGTTTTTCTGCCTTCAACCAAGCTGGCACATAGAAAAGAGTACAGAAATTGAATGAAGCAAACTCTACAAGAAGCAACAAGAAAGAACAAGTCATACAAGAAGCAACCATAATATTTGACAACTGCCACATAATTGAATGATTGTGAGGTAGCAGCAGACCAAGTAACGAACAGCTTTTCCCCGATTTGATTCACATTAACACATTTATATAGACTAATCAGGCAGATGTCTACAATCACCTTCACAGCCCATAGATCATATGGTGCTGAATAGCTCGGTACAAGTGGTAAGAAAAAAAGAAGAAATGTGAACTTGAATCTTGTTCTTTTGGTGAAGGGAGTAACCACCAGAGTTCAATAAAATCGACATACAAATAGACGTCTTATCCTTTGAAGACCTCAAGCCGGTCCTGATAAGCAAATCATAATTATTCTCCAAAAGAAAATACATATAAATAAATAATATTTATTACAATGTAAAATCATTGCATTGATGGTATCACAAGCTTTAAAATTATATGCTAATTACTCCCTTTTTTTTTTAACAGGATAGAATAAAGATGCATATTATTTTCTTTTTGAAACCTTAGGAAGTTGACTGTTCATGTATAAGTGCAAGGCTAAGCCTATTGTATTCTACTTGAGACTTAAACTACAAGAAAAATCAACACGTTTCTAAACAATTTGAACTAAAGATAAATTGATGAAATCACCTGCAATGCTGTTCTATAAAGTCGACGTTTCCGGAGATTAAGCATGGTTACTGATATCTCAGATCTGTCTAAATCCTTTCCTTTTCTCACCCATTTATCCAGAACACTATGAACAGATAAACCTGGACAACTCATTATGGCCTCAAACAATTTTGAGTAAGCCCTTCTGTTTATTGGTCTCTTTTCATCCAAATCATGCGTACTGTCACAGGGCGGAAGGTCCTGACACGTAGCCTCTGATAAATCTAAATCATTTTGAGAGGGCCCTGCTAAATCACCATCATCATCTTCAATGATTTTTGGATTAGAAATGAACATGTCGTCTTCCTCTAAATTAGTAGTTTGAGTTGGAATTGTTCTTTTGGGTGAGTCAAGTTCAGAAAACCCATCTTCCAAGTCATCTTCCTCCCCACTACTTCTTGCACCAGCTTGTGAAGAAAGACTGCGTCTGTCCACACCATGTCCTGAAGGCCCACAAATCGCATTGTGAAACCAATTTGAAATTGGAGAACTATCAGATGAGACATGGGAAGTAGCTATGCCACGTTTTACATCTGTGCAAGTAGTCAATACATCTAATCTAAGACAAGTACATGAAGCCCCAATTCCAAGTATTTGGTTCCTAAAAGCAATTAAAAAAAGTGAACAAGCAAATCAGATGATCTCTGAAACATGAAATATGAGGAGGGCTACATTACCCTTTATTTCTTAGATATATATTCTTTTTTATAGGAAAGACTGCTTTCATCGAGAAAAAAAAAGGAAGAAAACAAGGCCATACAAAAAACAAATGTCCATGAAAACTCCACAAAAGAAAAGGGGTCCAAGTGTCCAACTACGAATAATGTTGCCTGTGGAGTAATTAAAACAAAAATCTTCAAAATTGAAACCCAAAGAGAAACATGAAACCTCACCAAGGACCAAATGCCACAAAGATCCCTCTCCGCACCTCTAAAAATCCTATTATTTCTTTCCTTTCAGAGGTTTCAAAACAAAGCACACACCTTGCTAACCACAAAAAGTGACCTTTTTGCGACAAGCAACCACAAAACCAAACTCTGGAAAGACGTTGTTCCACACTGTTCTCACAAACTCCCACCTAGTGATCCAGGTCTTCTGTTTGTTGATACAAAATACAGCAGAAAGGCACTAACGGACAACTTCCTGGGAAGTTGGTCAGTAGTATTGACACGTCCATGTAAAACATGCCAGAAAAAGAATTTGACTTTCTTATGATTTTTTTTTATCGAACCAAATAGTTTTATTGAAAAAAAATGAAAGAATACAAAGGCATAAAAAAAAAAAAAAAAAAAAAAAAAAAAAAAAAAAAGCCTACAAGACCCCTTGGAGAAAGGGTTTCCTCCCTTAAGACGTCAAGAATACAAAAGAGCAAATGGAAGATAAAATAAGCTAATACTCAATATAAAATTGCAAGTAAAGATTTAAAGTTCGTTATTCGACACTGTAAATTCAGGGGAATACGGTACGCATAAAAAATTAGCAGCCTGAAATAAATTTACACTCATGGACTTCATGACACGGAAACAGTAAGCCAAGCAAGCCAACAACAATATTCTCCTCTCTCCTGTTTCATTTCTCTAAATTTAAGTTAAAATCATGTCATTCTTGCAAAACTCTACCTTAGATTATTCGTTCCACATCTGGGGTGCCCTTTTTTTTTTTTTCTCTCTTTTTATTTTGGGTTTTCAGTTTCTAATTAAGAAAAGGAGTTGAATTGACAAAGAGACGGTTAAATGGGAAGAATGATTATGAAAGGCCATTCTCCGTCCTAAAAGAAGTTTTACAGTTTAAGAATAGAAGAATACCTGATGGGCGTAGAAGCTCGACGAAGAGCCCACATGGCGACCGGAGAAATGGCCGGAAAGGAAATTTAGAGCTGTACCGGCGGGAATTGGAGAAGGTCAGTGAGGTTGAGGCGAAATGAAGCCTAGTGCTTCCAAAAACCCTCCTCACAAGGCAAAATCTCAATTGATTGATACATAACTGCCGAAAGCTTCAAAGTAGTAAGCCCACTATATATATAATCATCCAAAGTCAATATAATATTTTATTTTATACTTTCAAATGTCATTTTTATGCTATCCAAATTGAATTTGATGGATTAGTAATACGTTTTGAAATAACATCAAAAGTGATCTTAATAATTTCAAAATCATTCTCAAATATATTTTTGAATCTCTTTAGAATTTGGTTTCAAAACCATTAATGCATATAAATTAGGGAGAAGTATTGGAGTCAAATTAGGTAGTAGATATTTTTTTTTATTAATATGGTCAGGTTTTCATCTTCCCATCATCTTTAATTTTTTTTACTTATTTGGAAATAATCATGGGGACAATTTTTCTGGCTATTTTTGTAGAGGTTTCTTTTCTTTTTTTTCTTTTTCTTAAGATAACTTTCATAGAAGTTTAAGATAAGAATAATTTTATTTAAGTGATTTTAAACTGGTTTTAGATATAATTAAGTGGAAAATAGTTACAGGTTGTCAATGATAAAAATTGATCCACCCTAATGAAGATTTGGAAATTTAAATTGATACAATTATTAGTTTAGAATTTTAATTTATACCCGTCTATATAAATTGACTCTCTCCCCAAAATAATTATAGTGACTTAACTATTTAAGTTAGGTTGAGGTTAGTACAATAGAGTTAGGGTTGCAACAAGGCCGGGGCGAGGCGAGGGAGGGTCCCCCACCCCCGACCTCGTGGGGAAAATTCCCCCATCCCCTCCATTTGAAGGCAGGAACGGGGCGGGGATTCCCCGTCGGGGAAACGAGGTCCCGCGGGGGATTTCCCCATTTTTTTCTTTTAATATTTAAGTTTGGGCTTGACTTTTGGGCTTAAATTTAGAAGTTATATATTCAATATTGGGCTCACACACTATAAGTCTATAGTATACATTATAAACATACATATAAATAAGTTATTTTATATATTATAAATATACATTTATAAAATATTAAAATATAACTATATAAAATCGGGGTCGGGGTCGGGGCAGGGATACCATCCCCGTCCCCGGACGGGGCCCCGAAAAAATCCCGGTTTGACCCCATCCCCAGTCAAACTGGGGATTCCCTACGGGAAATTTTTCCAACCCTAAATAGAGTTGAATGGCATGCAGGCTTATGAAACAAATGGGTTTTAATGATAAGTACATCCATCTAATCAATTTGTGTATGACTTTAGTGTCTCTTCTACGGCTTATTAATGGGGAATTGGTTGGAATGTATGCCCTAAAGTCTCGTAGTTAATATGTTATCTAAAATAAGGGTTGATTATTTTATATATGCAATTATCCATTAAAGAAAGATCTAAGATTATTTTATGAAATTTGAACAATATGTGATAGATTAGGTAGATCATATTCAAGTAATAACCTAAATGGTTTGTAGTATACGGATAAGATTGGGTGTCCTATCTTGATGACACTACGGATATGACCCACTTTGTAATTGTTACAAGAGTTGTAAAATGTTACAAACAATTTGATTTTAATCATTCATGTAGAGACACGTGAATGGAGGTATCATATACAAAGAATTTGTATAAGACCGAACTACAAAATGACTAGTCTTTCTTTATAACACCATTCATTGAAGAGATTAACATTTCATAGATAACCATAGGTGACTCAATCTCAATCCTAAGTGAGTTATGGCTTACAGTTAATAAATGTTGATTAATTTAATAAAGAGTTTAATTAATTAATCTTGTACCATTAAAGCTTCTAATCTATAGGTCCATTAGGTCCTCTTGCTAACTCACTAAGGCTAAAAACAGAATCACTTATTTTTGGATTAGTTTGAATTGTTCAAATTAAATAAGGGAATTAATTGTACAAGATACAATTAATATAACGTATATAGATACTTTATAATATAAAGTTAATTTTGAATGAGATTCAAAACTATACTGTATTATATGAGAAAGATAATGATAGGCACCCGCGATACTTGTTGGATGCAAAGCTAGAGGTTCTTCTAAGATTTTTGCAAACATTCACAAAGAAAGCTAACTTAGATCAAACTTAGAATCTATGATGATCCTAAGACAACTCACTCTAGAATTAGCTTGATCAAAATCCAAATTCTTGATTTAAACATCAAATCTAAAGCAAGATTTGAAAGAAAAGACAATACCAAAGGGTTGAATTAGCACAAGCTTTTTAATATTGATAATCTAAATTTTCAAGAGTATTACAAGCCATTTTATAGGCCAAATGGTCATGGATAGACCAAAAAACTCAAAAGGCATTCAAATATAATTAATTGCAAATTGTAGAAAATGTTGTCCCCTATGCACTGCACACTTGACAGATTTTTCTTCACAAAATCTGTATACTTTTTTTTTACCACCATGTCATCTTCCAAACTATAGGACTTTTCCCATGTCATCTTCATGTCATGCTCTTCTTGACTCATTGAACTAACATTATATAAAAATTTGGCCTCAAAATTGTTTATCGGTTCAAATGAAAATAAATTGAAATAAAGTAAAGATAACACCTCTAAAGTCGGCCAAGAATGATGACCAATTTCTCTAATACCAAATGATAAGCGCTTGCGATGCTTGTTGGATGCAAAGCTAGAGGTCCTTCTAGGATCCTTGAAAACACTCACAAAAGAAGCTAACTTAGATCAAATTTAGAATCTATGATGGTCACTCTTAGATCTTAAGACAACTCACTTCAGAATTAGATTGATCAAGGCTAATCCAATGAATTGATTTAAACATCAAATCTAAAACAAGATTTAGAAGAAAAGACAACACCAAAGTGTTGAATAAGCACGAGCTTTTTAATATTGATAATCTGAATTTTTAAGAGCATTACAAGCCATTTTATAGGCCAAGTGTTGTGGATAGGCCAAAAAACTCAAAAGTCATTCAAATACAATTAATTGCAAATTGTAGAAAATAACACCTAGGAACTTGAAACATAATTGCATACTAAATTATAAGTCAAAATGCAAAACTAGAAATGTATAAAGTCTTCAAATTGTCTTAAATATCTTCTCTAGAAAGCGGTAAAGTAGATGTGCACGTTTGACAAGGTTTGACATCACTTTTTTCCATACAGCGCACACTTGACAACATTTTCTTCGCAAAATCTGCACACTTTTTTTTACCACCATGTCATCTTCCAAACTATGACTTTTCTTATGTCATCTTCATGTCATTCTCTTCTTGGCTCATTGAACTAAAATTATATAAAATTTTGGCCTTAAAATTATTTATCGGTTCTTGTGAATTTGCTAGTGTGAATGCCTCTTAATCTTCTTTGCCTTTCTTCTTGTAATTGGTCCTTTAGGTACATGCAATGGTTCAATAGTTGAATTCACATCAGATAAATATTTGAATAAGATTCAAATATTAATTACATGAATGAGATTCATATATAGGTTAAACATAGAGAGATAAACATTTGAATACAATTCAAATATTAATTATATGAATGAGATTCATATATAGGTTAAAAATTAATATAAATTAGATTCATATTAAAATTATAGGGTATAATTAATATTAATGAGATTCATATTAAAACTATGGATAATTACAATTGGTAGCATTTTTAGGAATAATAACCAAGTGTATAATATCATTTAAAAAAATTGCAAATATAGCCAAGTCTATCAGCGATAGACTTCTATTGTTGATAGACTTTTACCAGTGATATGGTCTATCACTAATAAACTCCTGTCAATAATATGGTCTATCACTGATAGACTATTTAAATTTGGTCATATTTGTAATTTTTTTTACAATATGTTATATCTGCTAATACTTTGGGTCTAATGTCTATATTTGCAATTGTCCCAAAAACTATAGGTTATAATTAATATAATGAGATTCATATTAAACCATAGATTATGTGAAAGGATATTATTTGAATATGATTCAAATTAAATTAAATATATGATAGTTAATTATTAATTAATTAATATTATTCTTTCATTATATATTAAATTATATTTATATTATTTTAATGATAGAAAATTAGAATAACTCCTTACGAGATGGTGGAAGGGAGTTGTAACTCTTCATCCATCCATCTTTCTCATTTAACATAATAGGAAGTTTTTTACAGAGTGAGTTTGGAGAATGTAATTGTTGATCTGGTGGTCTCTGCAAAGAAAATTCTCTCTATCAAAACCAAGATCTCCCTCAACACATTTTTACAGAAAAGTTGTTCTGTAAATTTCCCACAATCTCGATTCTCTCTAGAGAATAACAAAGTTTTTGAGTGGTGGTGTCCTTGTGCTGGGTTAAAATCCCAAGCGTAGTGGAAAAAATTTCAGAACATTTTCAGATTTTAATAGCAAATTAACAAAGGAAACAAAATTTAGAAACCCTTACTCTCGTTGAAGACTCAAGGGCTTCACCAATTTTTTGGATCTACGAGCTTGATTCCTCTACTGCAAAACAAGTGAACACCACCAAAATGGTTTCATCAATTCTCCTTGGGCTAGTGAGGTAGAAGGAGGTGGGATTCTTGGAGGAAACTTTCTACAGAGAAAGAATCTCAAAGACCAGAGCCATAAAGGAAAAAAATTATGTGATATTGAGAAAGCTATTTTGAGAGAGAGGATGGAGTTTTCTGAAGGAAATCACAAACAGAGATTTCCATGAGCAGCGGAAGTGATACAGTATGCATATAGCAATGAAAACTAACAGGTTATGCATATACAGAAATTACAGCATGCTATCACTACAAGAATTTTTATCCATTCCAATTTTTTTTTTTTTTTTTTTTTTTTTTTTTTTTTGCAGACGCATTCATTTTCGTTGGAATATGCATATTTATCTCGACGAAAATTTAATGTGTCGGCCAAAATAGAGTAACGTGCAAATTTTTTTAAAAAAATTTATGCTGACGAAATTGAAACTTTTTCCGACAAAAAATTTGTGGGGAAAAGTCTTTAAAACCCCATTCTCTTTTCCTCCCCAATTTTTCTTTTTTTTTCTTTCTTTTTCCTTTTTCCTCCTTCTCCTTTCTTCTTCTCTTTTTCCGGCCGACCCCACTCCTCTTTTTTTTTTTTTTTTTTTTTTTTTCCGTTTTTCCTTCTTTTTTCTCCCCTTCGACCGACCCCCATCCCCACTCCCCCTTCTTCTTTCTCTCTTTCTTTCCTTCCCGACCCCACTCCTCTTTTTTTTCCGTCTTTCTTCTCTTTCCCTTCGGCTGACCCTTACCTTCTTTTCTTTCTTCCATTCCTCCCTTTCCCTCCATTCCTCCTTTCTTTCTCCCTTAGTCGAGTCCCCTCCCCCTCCTTTCTCCATCCCTAGCCCCCCTCCCCTCTATCCCCCCTTTCTTTTCCCCCACCCCTCCCTTCCATCCCTCGCATTCTTTTTTCCCAGCCCCAGCCCCCCTCCCCTTTTCCGTCCCCATTTCCATTTCTTTTAATTTTTTCTTTTTTCTTCGATTTTCAGTCGCTTACCCTCCCCACCCATTTCATTTCCCTTCCTTTAAGTCCCCCACTGATTAAAATTTCCCCTCATGTTCCTATTATTTTCCCTTTCTCCCTCCATTTTTTACACAAAACGACCACCGCTCTAATACCGAACACCAACGCACGCTGTCGCACACTACTCTCGCCATCGCATGCATTGGTTGGTTCTTTTTCTCTTTGCTTTTTTCTAATAAATGTTATTCGTAGGTTGTGTCTATGTTATTATTCTGATAAATGGTTTTGTTTCAGATTCGAATTAGGATATAGCTTTGTTTATGAATGAAATTGTTATTCTATCTTTGGTTTAAATATGGATTGATATAATGAAAGATGAATTATTTGTGTATTTTGGTTTTAATTTTGTACATGAGATTCATTTGTTAAGATTGAAGTTTAATCTCTCCTTTTTATGGATATAATATGCTTTAAGTTTTATGAAATTGCTAAGGATGTTTAAAGAAAATTAACTAAATTTTACACTTTTTACTTGCTAGTGTAAATCAACGTTTGACCCAAAAAACTTAAGTTGATAGGTAAATGTAAATTTGATATCATATCATTTAAAATATATATAGTAAAGAGTCATTTTAAAAAACTAGTAAAATTAGAAAATGTAAAACATTTGACCATTTAGCTTCATTTATTTAGCTTTTATCAATAAAGGTTCACAATCGTAAATATTTAACCATTTTTCCTTACTAATTTTCTCCTCCCATGATTGATGTAGACCGACCCTTTTGTAAAGTAAGAAGGAACACTAGAAATGTAGTGATTTCTCTCTTGTTCTCATCATAAAAGCCTAAACTTAGAGATGATGGAAAATCTCCTTCATATAGCCAAAACTTAGATATGTTTTATTCATTTGGTTCAACGATGAATAACGATTGGATTAAGCTTAGAGATAGATTCTCAAGAGAGTACATTGACGGAGTTGCAAAATTCATGGAAGTGGCAAAGTGTCATGTGAATGGAGAGGGGAAAACGAGATGCGTGTGTAAAAATTGTCAAAATTCAATGTTTCAAACATTAGATAGAGTAGAACGACATTTATTTGCTCATGGAATATCTCCTTCATATAGTTAATGGATTTATCATGGAGAACCGGTAAATTTATCTCAATTTCAAAGAGTCAGGACTCCTTTAGCTCCTTCAGCAGATGATGGATTAAGGAAAGAACCTACTGCACACAATGATGATGATGAGTTAACGTCTTATCATAGGATGTTTCAAATCCTATATGTTAGATATGTTTCGGATCCTATATGTTTAGTTAATATCCTTAGTTTTCAAAGTCGATATTATATCTAATGTTAAATTTATGACTAGGGAACATTTGAGATTGATTCATACTCGATCAGACACAACTTCAGAATTATCTCAATGGCATCAATCACAATTCCCTACTTGGTTCAAAGATCATGTAAGTATACTTATTCAATTAGATATTTGAACATCAATAATGAGTTAAAAAAATATTGAGTTCCAAAAATCCATTAAGTATTAATAGGTTTACTCACTGCATCAAAGAGGAGAAGCGTCTGATGATCTTTACTCAATATCACTTGGTCCTTCTAATCAAGTCCACTCCTACAATGGCTGCATTGTCAATGGAGTTCGTTTTCACTGTATTGATCGTGACAATAAAAGATGAACTCAAAATAGTGGCATCATGGTTCCTAGAGAAACAGAAGGAGTTGAAAGTAATTACTATGGTATACTAGTTGATATATTGGACTTAGAATATAGCAATGGAAGACGTGTGATCATTTTCAAATGTAAGTGGTTTAACACAAACCCTAAGAAAAATAAAGTACGACAGGATTTAGGGTTCATGTCAATAAATACAACTCATTATTGGTATACAGATGAACCCTTCATCTTTGCAACTCAAGCCAAACAAGTCTTTTACATCAACGATAATAAACTTGGCAATAGTTGGAAGGTTGTGCAAATTGTCCAAAATAAATACGTATGGGACATTTCAGAAGCAAATGGAGGTGAAAATGATGAATTAGAGTTGTTGGAAGTAGTTGGAAGGATTGAGGTCGATGAATCTATCCAGGATGCCATATTATGTTGAGATGACGTTGATCCTACTACTGTAGAACCTCAAGTTAATCTACAACAATTGAATCATAGTGTACCATATTCAGACGATGACGATTTTATAAATGATAAACCCGAAGATGTAGAAGCATCCACTGAGAAGAGTTCTAGTTCAAATCAAGATTCTGATGATCAGGATAGTGAATAACTGTATAACAACACTAGTGTAATTCATAATTTCAATATCTAAATTCTGATGACTGCGTGTAATTTGTAATTTCAGGTGTTATGTACGTTTAAGTATGTTTGATGTTATTCATGTTTGTTGTGGTTGTACAAGTATGTTTGATGTTATTCATGTTTGTTGTGGTTGTACAAGTATGTTTGATGTTATTCATGTTTGTTGTGGTTGTACAAGTATGTTTGATGTTATTCATGTTTTGGCTATGAGTAATTCATAATAATTCATTATTTCAAGTGTGGTTGTAGAATTATGGTAGGGCAACGTCAAGATCGTCTTGCAGATGAATTAGTGAGGAAAGCTAACACTTTGACTATGAGTCCCTCGATAGAGGCAAGAACGACCATCGCATCAAGTGATAATAGTATGTCTTAGGTTGAATATCTAAATATTATTGTAACCTCTAATTGAAGTAGTGTATTTGATCTTGTTACAGGATCCAAATCTAGAACAAAACGGAAACGTGGGCAAAGGCACAGTCGAAACATTAATTTGGATGTATATGTAAATCGACATGGGCGGATCCCAATTACCATTTCTAAGGATGTTGGAAAACCAGTAAGCGTCTTTGCTACAAAGTTTAGCAACACCATTGGGACCGTGACCTGAGACACAATTTCATTGCGTTGTTCTAAGTGGAAGGATGTACTTTGCTACAAAGTTTAGCAACACCATTGGGACCACGACCCGAGACACAATTTCATTGCGTTGTTCTAAGTGGAAGGATGTACCTAGTGATGTCATTGTCACTATAAAGGCTCGTTTACAGGTAAGTTTTATGCTTTTATTGTATTAATCTCATATATGTACTTACCATAACTTTTATTAAAAATGTAGACATATTTTATTGTGGATCTATCCTCGAATGTCATCAATAAGTACATAAATTGGCAAATACATAACTCATTTAGAGAATATAAATTAGAACTGCATAAGCACTATTGTAACTTTGAGAATCCTATAATTACTCGTGAAAGTCCACCAGATAGGATAACAAATAAAGAAGATTGGAAGATTCTTTGTGATCGATGGGAGACTCTGAATGGCAGGTATTTTATATGTTTGTTGTACTTATTGTTTACATAAATTTCTTGTACTAATAAATTATAATTTGTGTAGGAAAAAAGGGAGAAGAACAAAAAAAGCAGAGAATGTCTCAATTTCAACCATTATTGTGGGTCGAAATCTTTTCTTCAAGTACAAAATGAATTGGTATGGTATGATGTAAATTCCTTATTGTTTTATTCATTTCCCATTAAATGTGAAGAATAAATTTGTTTATTGAATTACAGACGATCGAGAAGGGTGAAAAAGTAGGTCAAGTAGAATTGTTTTACAAAAGTCACTTCTCAGAGAAGGATGGGTAGATAAGTGAAGCCGCCAAAGAAGCATATGTAAGTTATATTGTATCATATATGCGTAGTTTTATATTAATCCATATATATAACCTAAAAAACTATTATAAATATAGTTGGCAATGCAAGAGGAGATTAGAAAGTCATCACAAGATGGGGTTGAACTAATAACGGAGGAAATTATTTGTGAACAGGTTTTGGGAAAACGATCAGGCCACACTAAAGGTCTTGGATGGAACCCAAAACCCAATTTAGCTATATCTTCCTCACAAATTGAGAAAGTTATTGGGAATAAGTATGAAAAACTTGAGGCAGAGGTGACAAGCTTAAAGGAGGAAAATGTCATGCTGAAGTCAATAGTTTTGGGTTTTCAAGCTCAATTGACTAAAATCACAAGACAGTTAGGTATGCAACAAAAGCAAGGAGATGGATCTTCTAATAACTAGGTACGTTATGACAACTTTTAGTTCTTGGTTAGTAGATTTAGAAAATTTGGTTGTTGTGTGCCTATCCTGCAGTTATGGTAGCCACTTCAAATACAAGTGCTGTAGTGGATTTAGGAACTTCATTTGTTTGTTTTGTGGCTATCTTGCAGTTATGGTAGCCACTTTAAGTATGTGTGTTTTAGTGTACTTGTTGCCACTTTGTGGTTTAAATGACTTTTAGGTGGAACTAGGACGGCTTTGTAGCTTTAGAGGGGGGGGGGATGTATATGTTGTAATTGTTTTTTAGATTATCGAGAACCCAATTATGCACTTTAAATGAACTTTATTCTTGGATTTATTTGTAGGGATCTGAGAGTTTAGTTATATGCTTTTAGGATTATCTAATGACGGGTTTAGCCTTGAAAGAAATTTAGGTGGATTTAAAGGGGAATGATTCTCTTCGACGCTTTCTATGTATTTTTTGCTACTTTGTGGTTTAAATGGCATTATGTATATGTTGTATATGTTGCTCGAATGTGGGGAGGGGTTCATGTCTTAATTGTAATTATTTTAATCACTTTTTAGATAGCAAAATCATTGCTTGTGGTGTTCATATTTTAATTATGAACATTGACAACTTGTTTGTAGCTTGAGAAAGGGATCATTCCTCATAACCATTTTAAAAATTTTGTTTTTCCTATTTCAAGTTGTTTGTATAAATTCTTAAAGATCATTTTTTTGGAGATTGCAAGAAGATTTTGTGAGGTGACTACTTAGTTTTGTTTAGTATCTCATTTATTTTGGCTTAGGGAAGATTAAACTTTTTTTGGTATAGGAGATTTGTAAGAAGTTAGAAAAGCTCAAATATAATTGTATATACAGTTTTTGTTCGTAAAATTTTATAGCTTGTGTATTGAATATTAGTCTTATTTTTAAATATATAAGCTTACTTTTGTTATATTCATTCTCGATTGATTTGTTTGAAGATTAATGAAATAAAAAATTGGCTATTTAATTGTTACAAAAAATATATAAAATTATAAACAACTTATGCCAACGCAAATAAACGTGGGCGGAAATCTACATATTGAATTGAAATTTTGTTGTGTAGGACTATGCTTTTCTCGACGCAAATTGTATTTTGTTGGGAAAAAACATATGTTGATGCAAGTCGTTGTGTTGCCAAAAATGGTATTTATGCTGACGAGAATCGTTTTCGTCAGGAGGAACTTCTTCCGACATGGATACGATGACGATTCTACCGATGCAAACATATGCATCGGCATAACCTATCCTGACATTTTTAATACTTTGCCCGACGTTTTTTTGCGTGGGGAAATGTGAAAATTCTTGTAGTGTATAAGAAAATCAATGGATAGAGTATGCGTACATTTGAAGAACCATTCTTCAAGTACCCCTTGAACAATCTCCAACGCGTCCAACAATGCCCTTGAATGACTGGAATAACACGACCATGAACACAACGATCGTCTGAATGCTCCTCGAACCCAATCGAGTCCAACTCGATTCATGAAATGAGTTTAGAACACCACCACAAGTGTTACTTTGGTATTTTCAGTGTGAGAATTCAAGAGTTGTGGGCTCTGTACGATCTTAGCTTGAGGAAGACAGGAGGTCTATGATCCAGTAGATGATCGAGTAAGTGGGAGATAAGAACACTATCTATCGCATAGACGATGTACTCGATCCTTTAGTAAATGAATCCTATTACATAGACTTTGCTACTCGATTTTGTAGCAACGATCAAACGAGTAACTATCGCATAACCAACTCTTAAATGATCATTTAGACTTTTAACGGCTATCGCTTAGTAAAAACAATTTTCACTTGATAGCCCTTTTTCGTGAGAATTTTTCGAATGGAATCAACTACTAATTTCTTTTATCTCACGATTACCATAAAACTTCCAATACCACTCAGTTGGTTATTATGGAAAAACAATTTAAATATCATATAATTAATATATTATGAATAAATATGATAACCAACTTATCATATTATTTATAACCTACAGTTTTAATTTTTCATCATATGAAACATATAAACCATAGTTCTTTTTCTATTTTATGGTACTTAATATAAATCATATTTATATTAGTTTCTAAAATGAATGTATCTAATACATCACACCAATTATATCACATATAATTGAATTTCCTCTTGTTAATTTGAACACTTCAAACTAACCCAAAATCTGATTCTTAACTTGAACCCATTGAGCTACCAAGGCAACCTCATGGACCTGTAGCTTGAAGCTCCAACAGTACGTGAATAACTGACTAAAAACTCTTTAGTCACGGGATCCACCATTCGTTAACTGCCAGGCACTCCACTAAAGACCGACAACTGAACTCTCCTTACTATAGATATATTATGTGTTCATATCAACCAATCAACAGTGCGATAACCCTTCACAGATCGCTCGTAAGTACAGCTGGGCCAATAGCCGTTATCCCCCTGTATTTACATATAACTTCTTAAGTACCACTGATCCCTCTAATGAACAATAAGTCATAGTCCTACTATGATTGGGTCCTCTCTTCTAAAAAAGGGTGTGGTCACTATGTTCAAGACCTAGAATCAGTCCTTAAGGGAGCAATCTATCTACTTACTCCTACTTCGGAGAAGAAGTGAATTCCGTCTTGTGTAACTGAGTTCCCAACTCTTCAATCAGACGAATCCCCAAAAAGTTAGGCTTGTTGATTTGGCAATCTGGTCACTCTCACCCATACTAATCAAAGGACCGCCCTCATAGGCATGAGTTCCCAAAACACTCAAGATTAAGGTCATGTCACCTATGGTCATTTTAGTGAAATGTAAGTCTCAATTATCAACGGTGTTATATAAAGAGACAAATCATCTCTTCGTCTGGTCTTATACAAACTCTTTGTATAGGACACCTCTGCTTGCATGTCTCCATATGAATGGTTAGGATCAAACCATTTGTAGTACTTTACAACACTTGTAAATTTCTACAAAGCGGGTCGTATCCGTAGTGTCACCAAGATAAGATATCCCTCCTTTATCCTTATACTACAGACCATTTAGGTTATTACTTAAGGCATATTCCACTTGTATGTCTCACATACATGCTTAAGTTTACATGAAATAACCACGGATCTTAGTTTATTCGATAGGAGTAAATGCAAATAAAATAACATTTATTTTATTAATAACAATGTGTACAAACTGTTTACAAACTACGAGACCACCGAGAGAATTAGGACACTAATCCCTGTAGGATTGTATCAACAACAGCGGAAGCACAAGGATCATCTAAGCATTCAAATTCACTAATTTTGGCAAAATATTAAGCACGCTCTTGCAGAAAGACAAGTGAGTCTTCAGACATACACCTTGTAGAACTTCTTCAAAACTCCTTCTCCAACTGCTATCTTCTCTACATCTTGTTGTAGACCACCTCAAGATCTTCCCCACTATTCTCTTGGTGCTCTAGATTGAGTTGTGGGACTCAAAACAAGCTTGAATCAAAGGATGAAGGAGAAATGCTCACTGTAGTAATCTTATTGAAGAATTCTTTCTTCAACCCGAATTTTCACTGAAATTCTCTATAAATTGCATGCCCGCTTTTCACTCAAATCTCTTCATTATATTGAAAATTAACATGCGAAGGAGAGACTTGCGTGAGTTGTAGCTCATGCTTGGAGAAGACAAGGCAAAAATTGAATGCATTTTGTGTGAACTACTTGAAAGATAGATAATGGAAAAACCAATTTTTCCATTTGTGTGTTTTGTTTTTTCCTTTTCAATTTTATCTCAAAAATCAAATTTTGATTTTAAAAATGAAAATTTTAATTAATGTCATAAATTAATTATTAAATAAAACTTAATTAATTTAATATCAAATATTAAATTAATTTTAACACATATCCATCTTTATATATTTTTTAAATCATATTTAAATATATAAATTCTCCTATTTCGTTTAATTATTAAATTAAACATGTAATTATATCTCATATAGTTACTAATTCTCTTAATTCTAATTTGAACATTTCAAATTAATTTATCACACTGTTCTAGAGTTAGTCCGTTACGAGCTAGTAGGGGGACCTCGCAGACCTACAGATCATGGGCTCCAACGATCCGAGATTAATTGGCTAAACTCATTAGATCAGATTAATCTC
The DNA here is from genome assembly GCF_009727055.1 of Benincasa hispida. Taxonomy (NCBI): domain Eukaryota; kingdom Viridiplantae; phylum Streptophyta; class Magnoliopsida; order Cucurbitales; family Cucurbitaceae; genus Benincasa; species Benincasa hispida. Next base: position 59,526,127 of record NC_052351.1, read on the forward strand.
CATTCATTAACTAATGGGTCACTCCACTAAAGCCCATAGTTTCACTCCTTTCACTGTAGATATATTATGTCCACATAATTTAATCATAATCAACAAGTCGACCATTCACAAGTTGTTCGTAATAACGGCTGGGTCAAATATCTGTTTTACCCCCAAGATTACGTCTTATTCCTTAAGTCCCTACTGATCCTCTAATGAACAACTGTTTTTTGATCCAATCACTAAACCAAACTCTCTCAGCCAAATGAGAGGGTGGGACCCTTTGTTCAAGACATGGATTCAGTACTTGAAAGAACAACCTTTCTTCTATCCCTAAATAGGGTAGGCGTGAACTCCGTCTTGCACCCTATGTCCCCAACTATCTATCCAATCTTACCCCTGAAATGGGAGTCTTATTGAGCCGGTGTTGTTGAGCCAACCCTCATCTATGCAAATCTAAGGGCAATCTCGAATAAATAGAAGTTCATAGTTAGCTCAGGATTAAGATCGAGTTACCTAGGTCATTTAGGTCAAATAGTCAGTCTTAAACAGTAAACAACGTTATAAAGTAAGAGTGACTTATTTCTTGGTCCTGATCTTATGCAAACTCATTGCATAGGACGCCCCACTCTTCATGTAACAACATGTATGAATTAGGATCATATCGTATGTAGCACTTTACAACTCTTTGTAACAACTACAGAGTAGGCCGCATCCAATGGTGTTATAGAATAAGGTACCCAACCTCATTCATGTACCATAGATCATTTTGACTATTTACTCGATCCCGATCCACTCTTATGTCTCTATATAAAGTTCAAGTACTCATACAATAGTTATGGGTCTTGGTTTATTAGATTTAGATTTTCATACAATTTATGAGATCAATAACAAGTATATTGATTATAGAAAATGTTTATCATTTTACAAACTACGAGTTTTTAGGACATAAAACCCAAAAATACTCCCACTTGGACTAAAACTCTAGTGGATCAATATATACAAATATATACAATGTTGAGTTTACATGGAAAGAATAAAATGTACAAATATAATAAATTAGGGCATTACAATACCCATAAATTCTCCCACTTGCCCTAGTGATACAAAACTCGTAGACCTAGTCCTACTAGGTGACCCTCGAACACTTTAGCCGAGAGGGTCTTTGTAAATGGATCAGCTAAGTTGTCTTGGGAAGCAATTTGAGTGACGATAACGTCTCCTCTGTGTACAATCTCCCTGATGAGATGGTACTTCTGTTCAATATGCTTTCCCCTTTTATGGCTTCATGGTTCCTTTGAATTTGCAACTGCTCCACTGTTGTCACAATAGAGAGTGACAGGCAGGTGCATGTTATGAACTACTTCTAGATCTGTTAAGAACTTTCTGAGCCATACTGCTTCTTTTGCTGCTTCGTTTTCTGCTTCGCTTGCAGTTACATACTCAGCTTCCATTATGGAGTCTACAATACAACTTTGCTTGATGCTTTTCCACACAACTTCTCCTCGGTTAAGAGTGAATACTGACCCCGAAGTTGATTTTCTAGAATCAATATCGATTGGAAAGTCAGAATCAGTGTATCTAGTAAGGATCAGATCCTAAGGACCATACACAGGCATATAATCTCTCATTCTCTAAAGATACTTGAGAATGTTTTTAATAGCAGTTCAATGGTCATGACCAGGATTGGACTGAAATCGGCTGACAATTCCTACGACATAGCATATATCGGGACGAGTACACAACATTGCATACATCAAACTCCCAACTGTAGATGCATATGGAATTCGATTCATCTCCTCAACCTTTGAAGGTGTCTTAGAAGTTCCTTAGACAAGTGAATTCCATGCCTGAAAGGTAAAGACCCTTTCGTGGAATTTTACATTTTATACCTAAACAACATCTTGTCTATATAATATGCTTGAGATAATGCCAATGTTCTGTTCTTGCGATTCCGAACTATTTGGATTCCAAGAACATACTGTGCTTCTTCCAAATCTATCATTTGGAATTGTGAAGCCAGCCATCTTTTAACGTCAACTAGATTTCTACCTCATTCCCAATGAGCAGAATATCATCAACATACAATACCAGAAAAGCGACAGTTTTGTTGACGATCTTCTTGTATACACAGGGTTCATCAACATTTTGTTTAAAGCCATAAGATTTGATCGCAGCGTCAAATCTCATATTCCAGGATCTAAAAGCTTGTTTTAATCCATAAATGGATCGATTAAGCTCGCAAACATTTTGCTCTTGACCCTTCTGTATAAACCCTTCTGATTGAGACATATAGATGTTCTCTTCAAGATAGCCATTCAGAAAAGCTATCTTGACATCCATTTGTCATATTTCATAATCATAAAATGTGGCTATGGACAAGAGTATTCTAATAGACTTTATCATGGCAACTAGAGAGAAAGTTTATTCAAAATCTAACCCCTCTCTTTGGGTAAACCCTTTTGCCACAAGTCTAGCTTTGTAGGTCTGTACCTTACCAGCTTGGTCTCGTTTTCTCTTGTAGATCCATTTGCAACAAATGGGTTTTACCTCTTCTGGTTGACCTAAGAGATCCCAGATAGTATTGAAATACATAGATTCCATTTCAAGGTCCATGGTTTTAATCCATTGGTCTTTGTTCACATCGTTCATTGCTTGATTAAAAAATAACGGATCCTCTAAACCATCATCTGGTATGATGACTTGAGTTTCAGTTAAACCCATGTACCAGTTAGGCTGTTGCACAACCCTCCCATTACGACGAGGCATTCTCAACTCTTGAGAAGGATGTGAAGTATCAGTTTCATCAACAACTCTTGTTGATGGACCTGCTCTATCAACAACTCTTGTTGAAAGACCTACTCGATCAACAACTCTTGTTGATACATTTGTCGTTTCTCTGGACATTTCTTCTATTACTAGCTTACTGCGAGGTTGATGGTTCTTTATATAATCTTCTTCCAGGAAGGTTGCATTTGCCGATACAAACACTTCATCTTCCTAAGGATCATAAAAGAGACCACCTTTTGTTTTTTTTGGGTAGCCTACAAATAGGCATACTTTTGAACGGTGTTCCAGCTTCTTAGGATTTTTCACCAACACATGTGCTGGACAACCCAAAATCCTGAAGTGACGTAAATTTTCTTTGTGTCCTATCCAGAGCTCGTAAGGCATTTCAGAAACACTTTTTGAGGAAACTATGTTCAAAATATACACCGCGGTCTCAACTGCGTGTCCCCAAAAAGAATTTGGTAACTGAGCGTAACTCATCATGGAACGAACCATGTCCAACAAGGTTTTGTTTCTCCTTTTTGCCACACCGTTCTGCTGAGGTGTGTCAGGGGCTATGAGTTGAGACTGAATTCCATGTTGTATTAAATTGTTCTGGAGTTTTGTGTCCATATACTCACCACCTCGATCCGATCGAAGTGTTTTAATCTTTTTACCTAATTGGTTCTCAACCTCAGCCTTATACTCTTTGAACTTTTCAAAATTTTCAGACTTTTGGTGCATTAGGTAAACATGCCCATACCTGGAATAATCATCTATAAAACTGATGAAATATTTATACTCTCCTCTTGCTCTAATATTTAGAGGCCCACAAAGGTCTGAGTGAATCAACTCTAGGGGTTCTTTGGCTCTAAGACTGTGAAACCCAGATTTCCATTTTTCCTACTTAAGCAGGTGGTTAAGGAAATTAACTAAGTGAAAGTTAAAATCTATGTTGAAGTGAAGGAAATTTCTAGGTGTTGAATAAATTTTCCTTGAGTAGCTTTGAGTTAAGCTTAAAGTGATGAAAAATTGACTAAGTGTTGGACTAGGCATTGTCATGCATTGGCCATAAGATCTTGGAAAGATTACTCGGGCAAAGGGAGAATTTAAAGTGGGAGTGATGAATGCTTTGGAGGTTAGACCAACGCATTAGGCTGGATGGATGCGTTAGATGCGTTAGATGCATTGGATACATTGGATGCGTTGGATGCGATTGATGCGTTGGATACGTTGGACGCGTTGGATGCGATGGACGCGTTGGATGCGTTGGATGCTTGGAATGTTGGATGCATTGGATATGTTGGATGCATTGGATGCGTTGGATGTGTTGGACGTTGGATGCGTTGGACGTTGGATGTGTTGGATACGTTGGATGCATTGGATGCATTGGAAGAAATGGATGCATTGGACGTGTTGGATGCATTGGATGCGTTGGATGCGATGGATGCGACAGTGTAATACTATGCATTGGTGATGCATTATGCGTTGGTGATACACTATGCGTTGGTGATGCACTATGTGTTGGTGGTGTGCTATGCGTTGGTGATGTGCTATGCATTGGCCATCCAAGGGTTTGTGGATGCATGCGCCGCTTGATGATGTTCGGACATAGGTAGGTTGCGGTAAGGGATGGGCGCATTTGTGGTTAATGCATATGAGAGTTGATGGACGCATTCAAGGACGTCATTCGGACATGTGGCTTGTTAGGAGGAATCCTTAAGCCTTGAGTAAAAGAGGTGGATGCATAAGAAGACATGCAAAGTTGAGGGCTATGTGTTGGTGAAAGGAGAAGATAACACCTTGGCTTGCGCTGATGTAAGAATGCATCGATGGTGTGAGGAAAAGACACTTGGACATGTGGCCAAGTAGGAGGTGTCAGCCATGGAGCAATCTTGGACGCCTATAAATAGGGCCAAGGACTTCAGATGAGAACTAAAATTATCTTCGAAGAACATAAAGAAGAGTGGTGTGAGAGGAATAATTAGGAGAAGAACTAATGCATTGAATAGAGGAACGCATGCATTGGTAGCAAGAACATGCGTTGGTCAAGAGTTTCCAAGAGGGAGATGTTGTAGGGCAGAAAAGATAGGAATAGCATCAACTTGGAACAAGGAGTTCTCCCAGAATACTCGCTGCGTTTGATATGATTTCAAAGCACAATCTAAACGCATAGTTCAGTTATCTTAGAGAAGTAAGAATCGGCTGGGAAGAGAATAGAAAAAAAAAAAAAAAAAAAAAAAAAAAAAAAAAAAAAAAAAAATAAAAAAAATAAAAAAAAAACAATGGTAAGGCCAAAAGAAAAAAAAGTCAAAAGGAAAATGTAAGAAAGAAAAACAAAGAGGATCGAGGCTGTCGGGTAAGCTGGGCTCAGTCTCTAATATTTTGATGATTCCGGCAACACGAGGAATTTATGAAGCTAAGATTTTATGGTAGCTCTTGAGATATTTAGAAACATGTTTGGAAGAAGAAAGTATATCTTAAAATAAGTCTGAGAACTATGAGTATGTAAAGCTGATATTTGAAATCTAGAAGATTTAGGTTCAAAAAGGGAAACCAAGGAAACTTAAGAACTTTGGAAAGGAAAGTTCCTAACCAACCAAGGTGAATGGTTATTGTGTGTTGTATTGTTGATTTAATTTCTATATATAGATAAATAATAATAAGGATATTTTTAAAGTGGCCTGATCAGGGATATATGTTTTATCTGATTACTAATGCTTGTAGAATATTGCTTGTATGTTTTGTGTTGGAAACTAGAATTGTACCCGTAATATATGGTTAGCATGCTTGAAAGGTACTTGGGGGGAAATTATAGTCGACTTCGATCGGCGGGAAATGATAGTCGGTGATGACCGACGGAAAATATAGTCAAGTTACCTAAGCATAGCTAGCGGAAAAAATAGTCCGATGTGCACATTGGCGGGATAATAGGTACAGGGAAAGTTTCAATAGATGTTGATACATTGCTCAAGTATATGTGTGAAAATACTAGGGAAAATGTAGGACCATCCAGGGATAACCAATGGTCAAGTTGGGGATGTTTTTATTTATGTGATAACCAACTATCAAGCTAGAATTGTTTGTTTTAACCAGCAATTGAGCTGGAAATAATCCAGCGGTCTGGCTGGAAGAATAATATTGAACTTGGGTAATGTACTCATGTGATTATGTATTGATTTCCCAAAAGTATATTTCTGTAAATCAAAGTTATTTTTAGTTAAATGTACCACTCACTGGCCTTTTATAGCTCACGTTTTGCCATAATATTTTATGTTTTACACCCCCCCCCCCAAGTAGCGAAGGTGAGGAGTTCTAGGGTGCTGCTAAAGGTCAAGATCTGCCCAGTGCCATAGTTACACTTCCGGAGGGTTTTACAATTGTTGTTGTAAATTTGTAATTAAGTCTTGGATTTGTATAAGCGTTACATTGTTGTAATAAAATGGGCCTACTTAATCAGTTGACTGTTCAATTTGTTCATTGGTATCAGAGTTATTTTCGCAAGAGTTATCAGGCAGTAAGTGTCAACAAAAAGGTTGATAACTGCTGCAGTCACGCTCTTTCCCAGGCTAAGAGGGTGGTCTGGGGCGGGGTGTGACAAAGACCTTTTCCTAAAAAAGATCTTTTTGTCATTTTACCCTCAAGACAGGACTCACATGGTGGTAATGAACTGTCTTCCAACTTATTTAGATGACCGTTCTTAATCAATCTCTCAATCCTGTTGAGATTTATGTGACCCAGTCTCAAGTGTCAAAGATAGCATTTGGAGAAATCTTCATTTTCTTATGAGTCCTAGCAGTTTTAAACATCTCTATGTTCAAAACAGCTTTGGCCTCAGTTGGTTTTAACATGTACATGTTATTTTCTAATTCTATAGAGCAAATCTGTTTATTTCCTATTTTGATGAACACTTCACCATTTTTTAAATAAACTTTATAATTTTGTTCTAGTAAACAAGAGGCAAATATTAGATTCCTTTTCATAGAAGGAATATAATATACATTTTTCAAATAAATGTACTTATCTCCTATAAATAACTTTATATCTCTCACTACTTTGGCTGAAACGATCTCCCCAGTCCCTACCTTAAAGATTGTTTCACCTTCTGTCAACTGTCTCCAGGAACTTGTTTCCTGTGAGATAGTACATACATAATTAGCGGCACCTAAATCAATTATCCAGATTTTATCATTTTCCACTAAACGTGCTTCGATAACAAGTAAATTTTATTTATCTTGTTGTTCAAATTCAACATTCTCATCTACATAATTCATAATTTTAGATGAGTTGGGAGATAGAGGACAATCCTCTATTAAAACTCTGTTGGTGTAATCAACCGCTAGTAATTTGTTTGTTGATTTGATTTTATTGTTATGTAAGTCGGAAGTGAGTATTCTAGAATTCAACATGCTGATAAAATTCAAACAAATTCTAATTAGAAAATTGTAACTAAATCCAAAATCAAGTTTTAGCAAAAGGTGATAATGTACCCATAACCATTATTCATTTGCAATGATACTTTAGTGAGTTCAGAATATGTGCTACCGTGGGGCAGTCAGATACTCCTTCACTCAAACAAACAATTTTGACCAAACACTATCCCCGGAATAACTCTTATTCCTATAGTCGTTTAGTTATCATGTTCGGTCAACATCTTTACTAACAGCTTAGTAATTCTTGTAAGTGTAACCTGCCATTTTCAGATCCTATAGAACAGTATGAACTTGCCTCCGAAATAGAAGACAATATCCAAGACAGAACTATAAAACCCTATTCATTTTACTGAAGCCTGGGTTTTCCTAATCCTATGTTACAACCCTCCGTAGGGATAGCCGTCACTAAACGACTAGCAAAGGGTCGCTTAAAGCTAACTAGCAGGCGCAATATAGGAATCTCATGATTCAGACTAATGGAGGAGGCCGTAGGATATATTGACACATATCCTTCACCCACTTACTATGAACTATTTCCTCCGCTTACCTTGATATTGACTCATACAAAACACTTTCCGTAGGGAGGTCACTCCCAGGGTGACACGAAGCGTCATATGAATCTCACGGTGTAAACTATATGGAGACGTGGTAGTTGAAATCTATTTATCGTATAATAGACTTATCTTTGAACAACTTCCTCTTATTCATCGAAATCTAGATTTAAGCTAAAAAAAATACTCTCCGTAGGGAGGTCACTCCCAGGGTGACACGAAGTACCGCTTAAATTTGGATTGTGAACTCTTAAAGACGTGAGAGCTAAAAATAACGTATCGTATATGTTATTAATCTCGCACTAAATTTTTCTAATAACTCTATCATATAGAAGTTATTAAACTGCTACTGAAGTGTTCTATTTGGGTAGATTTATACTTAGGTTCTTTTCGGTTAATAAAATAACCCTAAGTCTATGTAGTTTATCCAAGTATAACTCTTATAATTGGATTTTAACCTACGATGTCTAGGTGATAAACCATTTTATTACCTCACATCACTCACGTATGCTCATAAAACTGGTTACCAATGCTCAATAATTCGGGTATAATCCCCAGGTAGGAGGTGTTCTATAAATCGTCAACTTAAGTACCCCCAGCCTTAAATAGGATTATATACCGGTTGAGTTTATAACCTAGGTTTTATAAGTTTTAACAATTAAAACAGGTGGTCAACCTACGTGAGCATGCAGATGTTGATTATGGATTTTAAATTTCTAACCCAATTTTATAACAGCTTATAAAACTTTAGACATGATAAACATTCATACATAAGGCATTCAACATTTAATATAACATTTAAATTAAATACAAGAAACTCTAACATGCATACTATATATTATAACAATTATAACATACTTTCAATGCATGTAACATGCTTTCTATGGTGGGATTTTAAATCTAAATGGCATACTATATGCACATACAAGATTTATTCAATTATAACATACATCAAATGCATAAATAATTAAACACAGATTGATATGGTTTTAGTTTTGGCAAACACAAGCAAACAGAAGCTTAACTATTACAAATCAACTTCAAAATCGTCTTTGAACCGCTCGAACTGCTCCAAACCGAACCCAAGCACCTTGAATCAGACTAGATAACTCTGAACCAGACCATCAAAGTCTGAATCGGACCAGCCAAAACACTTTGAGGCTTAACCGGATTGGAGCTTGAGTTGAGGCTTAACCGGATTGGACCTTGAGAAAACCGGTCGAACCGGCTGCTCTCGGTCCAACCCCAAATTCTTGCAAAGGCCGATCGTGTAGCACTGAAGGCAATCGTCTAGCCCCATTGCCTTGTGTTGTGAAGAACTACACGATCACTTAACGTTTGCCTCAACTAAACTATCGTTAACTTTATCGCATAAAACTACGCGATCGCTTAGTGACTGCCGAAGCTAAAAGATCGCTTAGTTCTATCGTATAGAACTACATGATCGCTCAACTCCATCGCTTAGCTATCACATAACTATCGCTTAGTTCTATCGTATAGAACTAAACGATCGCTTAACACCATCGTTTAGCACTTCATGCCATCATTTAGTATCCGCTGTAGCTAAACGATTGCTTAGCTCCATCGTATAGAAGATCATCGTGTCGCTTAGCATTTCGTAGGTAAGTGATCGTATAGTTCCATCGCATAGAAACTTCAACACATCGCTTAGCACTTCGTCTACACGATCACTTAGCTCCACATCTAAACGATCGCTCAGTGCTATCGTGTAGCACTTCATCGCATCGCTTAGCGCGCATCGTAGCTAAACGATCATGTAGTACCATCGTATAGTAAATTCAATGTATCATTTAGTTCCCACACCAAAACTAAACGATCGCTTAGTGCTATCGTATAGAAAATTGAACGCATCGTTTAGCTCCCGCAGGTACACGATCGTCTAGCATTCAACATCACAATGACCAGCACCTATTGCTATACGATCATCTAACTTTTCTTCACATTGTGTAGCGCCTGGAGCTAGATGATCGTGAAGGATCTCTTACCGAAGAGTTCTATAAGTGCGTTCGGATCGTTCAAATTTCACAGTGACCGAAATACACAATATACATTCAAACGTATAGTTATACAAATGAACAGTCAATTAAAGGCATGCTTTGAACAAAAATAAACGAGGGAGAGAATTGCCATACCAGTTGAAGACGTTCTTCAAACTTCGAACTCAATGCAGCGCAAACCTCTACCTAATCAACCAACGCCTAAACAACCGCACAAACACGAACGCCTCGGGGATGACACACCAGAAAAGAGCCCCAGTATTCTGGAGTTGAGAACCAAAAGCATGCGTTCTTTGGTGAATTTTTGGTAGAGAAGGAGGACGAAACAGATTGTATAGGCAATAAGCAAGTGGGAGGAAAAAAGACGCTATGTATTAGCACGATGCTTAATCGTTTAGGAGAAACTACACGATGTTGTAGATTTTACTAATATCGTTAGGAAAAAGGTATATGATCATTTAGCTAACATGGCACACTATACGATCGTTTAGAGGAAGCTTATCCAATCGTTTTAAGGACTTAGCTGTGCGATTGTTTAGGTGCAGGTGGATGATAGTTTTAAACGCAAAGCAATTTATTGTCGATTTACTTAAGCGATTGTTTAACGATTCACCAGGCGTGTGTCCTCTATCTTTTTCTTACGATCGATCAAAATTGGAAAACCATTTTCATTTTAATTCATCGGTTACAAACTAACGACGCATCCCACTAACCCACGGTCGGAATTGATTTTGGGCGTTATTATCATATAATTAACACTTAATTAATAATAAAAATATAATCATATTATATTTTTATCCTATAGTTTGATATCACATATCTACTATAGTATTTTCTCCTCTACATTGAATTAAATCATATTTTATATCTAATTTCCTCCAAAATAATGTATCTCATACAATAAACAATTATATCATATATAATTAACCAGCCAATTATATCATATATAAATCGAACTTCCTCTTGTCAATTTGAATATTCAAATTAACCCAACACTGATTCTCGACTTTATCCAAGCTTACCCAGGGAACCTAATGACCTGGTTGGCATCGAAGCTCCAATTGGTGCATTGAATAGCTGACTAAATCTTTAGCCACGAGGCATCACATCCGTTAATTGTTCAGGCATTTCCACTAAAAGACTAACAGCTGAACTCTTTTACCACAGATATATTTCTGTGATCCCATCGGATATAACGCAATCATAAGTACGATTGACCCTTCCACATGACACTCGTAAGTACACTAGGCCAAATACCGGTTTTGTCCCTGATAGTTAATCTCACTTCTTAAGTACAATGATTCCTCTACAATGAAAACCAATACAACATAGTCCAACTTATGTGTGAACACCTCTGAGCCAAGGAGAATTATGTGTAACGTCCACATCGTTCAAGGCCTCGAATTCATCCCTTAAGGGATCTATTTTTCTACTTTACCCTCTAACTCGGGGAAAGGAGTGAATTCCAATCTTGTGTAGTTGAGTTCCCAGCTCCCAATCAGATAAATCCCAAAAAATGGTAGGTTTTGAATCCGCACGATCTGGCCACTCGCACCCATACAAATCAAAGGAACGCCCTCAATGGTAGAAGTTCCCAACTCACTCAGGATTGAGGTCAGTTACCTATGGTCATCTTAGTGAAGTGAAGTCTCTGTTATGATATATAAAGAGACGTTAACACTTTATGGTCAGGTCTTATACAAACTCCTTGTATAGGACGCCCCCGCTCACATGTCCCCAGCACGAATGATCAAGATCAGACCATCTGTGACAAGCCACAACACTTGTGACCATTCCACAAAGCGGGCCACATTCGTAGCTTTACCAGGATAAGGTTTCCCTTCTATATTCATATATTACAAACCATTTTGGTTATCACTCAAGACATGATCCACTTGTATGTCACCATATACATGCGTGAGTCACATACAGACAACCAAGGATTTTATGTTTATTGGTTTGTGATAAAGCGAATAAAATAAGTTACTGAGAAAAATACAAGATGTGAAGTAAATATCATATATTATACAACACAATTGTTGATACAATATGTTTACAAACTACAGGACACGAGACTTTAGGGCATCAACCCAACAGATCACTTAGCTATTGAACCTCAACAATGATTTTGAGTAGAAGCTGAAAAACTGGAACAGCAGCTCGACCTCCTTCACTTGTTTCTTCAATTACATCTTAATTTCGACTCTTGTTAACATGTAAAAGCTCAAACAAGAGCCAATTACAAATTTAAATGAGAAATTAAAGAGAATTAAACAGCTAAAACTCAAAAAATCATACCAGTGCACCAGTTTCATATTTCTTATATAAAACACCCACCAAACCAAAATTAAACCGAATTGAATGCTTATTTGATGCTCTGATACCAATTGTAGGATTGTATCAGCAACAACGAAAGAACAAGAATCATCTAAGCATTCAAATTCACTAATTTTGACAAAATATTAAGCATGCTCTTGTAGAAAAACAAGTGAGTTTTAAGACATACCTCTTGTAGAACTTCTTTAAAGCTCCTTCTTCAACTGCTATCTTCTCCAAATATTATTGTAGACCACCTCAAGATCTTCCCCTACTATTCTCTTAATGCTCTAGATTGAGTTGTGGGACTCAAAACAAGCTTGAATCAAAGGATGAAGGAGAAATGTTCACTGCTATAATCTTGTTGAAGAACTCTTTCTTCAACCCGAATTTTCACTAAAATTCTCTGTAGATTGCATGCTCAATTTTCACTCCAATCTCTTCATTATATTGTAGATCAACATGAAAAGGAGAGACTTGCATGAGTTAGAGCTCATGCTTGGAGAAGACAAGGCAAAGATTGAATGCATTTTGTGTGAGCTACTTGAAAGATGGATAATGGAAAAACCAATTTTTCCATTTGTGTGTTTTGTTTTTTCCTTTTCAATTTTATATCAAAAATCAAATTTTGATTTTATAAAATCTATTTTGGTTTTAAAAAATGAAAATTTTAATTAAATTCATAAATTAATTATTAAATAAAACTTAATTAATTTAATATCAAATATTAAATTAATTTTAACATATCAATTTTTATATATTTAAATCATATTTAAATATATAAATTCTCATATTCTGTTTAATTCTTAAATTAAACATGTAATTATATCTCATATAATTACTGATTCCCTTAATTCTAATTTGAACGTTTCAAATTAACTTATCACGTTATTCTAGAGCTAGTCTGTTACGAGCTATAGATCATGGGCTCCACCGATCCGAGATTAATTGACTAAACTAATTATACCAGATTAATCTTCATTTGTTAACTAATGGGTCACTCCACTAAAGCCCATAGTTGCACTCCCTTCACTATAGATATATTATGTCCACATGATTTAATTATAATCAACAAGTCAACCCTTCACAGATTGTTCGTAATAACGGTTGGGTCAAATATCTGTTTTACCTCCGAGATTACGTCTTATTTCTCAAGTCCCTACTAATCCTCTAATGAACAACTGGTTTGTGATCCAATCACTAAACCAAACTCTCTCGGCTCAGTGAGAGGGTGGGACCCCTTGTTCAAGACCTGGATTCAGTACTTGAGAGAACAACCTTTCTCCTATCCCTAAATCGGATAGGCATGAACTCCGTCTTGCACCCTATGTCCCCAGCTATCTACCCGGTCTTACCCCTGAAATGGGAGTTTTATTGAGCCGGCACTGTTGAGCCAACCATCAACTATGCAAATCTAAGGGCAATCCCGAATAAACAGGAGTTCATAGTTAGCTCAGGATTAAGATCGAGTTACCTAGGTCATCTAGGTGAAATAATCAGTCTTAAACAGTAAACAGCGTTATAAAGTAAGAGTGACTTATTTCTCGGTCATGATCTTATGCAAACTCATTGCATAGGACGCCCCCATTCCTCATGTCATAACATGTACGAATTAGGATCACATTGTATGTAGCACTTTACAACTCTTTATAACAACTAAAGAGTAGGCTGCATCCAATGGTGTTACGAGAATAAGGTACCCAACCTCATTCATGCCATAGATCATTTTGACTATTTACTCGAACCCGATCCACTCTTATGTCTCCACATAAAGTTCAAGTACTCATACAACAGTCATGGGTCTTAGTTTACTGGATTTAGACTTTCATACAATTTATGAGATCAATAACAAGTATATTGATTATAGAAAATGTTTATCATTTTACAAACTGTGAGTTTTTAGGACATAAAACCCAACAATCCCAACAATTTCTATATAGAAAAAATCTCAAAGACCAGAGCCAGAGAGAAAAAATTATGTGATACTGAGAGAGCTATTTTGAGAGAGAGGAGAGAGTTTTCTACAGAGAAAAAAAATGTCAAAGACCAGAGCCAAAGAGAAAAAAATTAAGTGATACTAAGAGAGCTAGAGAAGGAAGTTAGAGAAGATCTTTCCCACTCACATATAATTCCCCACATTGGGAAGTTTGTTATAACTATTTTTTTATTAAATTCATTATTGATTTAATTATTAAATTAAATTAAATTAAATTTATTTAATTAGATAATAATAAATTCATTTAACTTAAAAATAGATTAAATCAGAATTTAATTTATTAAAATAAATCAAATAATTATTAATTAATCAAATTAACTAATAATAATTAAATATCTCATATGTAATTAAATGTGCATTAGAATCATATTCTAATACATCCCGCTCTCATAACCTATAGTTTTAATTCAATTAATTTTGTTAAATCAAATTTGATTAAACTAAATTAATTAATTCTCCAATTAATAATCATTAAATTAAATATCACATATTTAATTTAACCTTGTAATTGAATTACATTCAATTATTTTTCTCTCATATTACCTATAGTTTTAATGTGCATCTAATGCGCATTAGTTTTAACATATAATTTTAATATGAATTCTATTCATATTAAATTTAATATTGATCTCTTTTAAATATTTAATTCTCTCATAAATTAATTTTGAATCAAATTCAAAATAAATTTATGTTATAAAGTTTAATTATTTATAATGTATCACCATACATTATATTCTTTCCTTTAGTAAATTTGAACATTTGAAATTACTTTTATTATCTCAATACCCTTTATGAGCTACTGGTGGGACCTAATGGACCTATAGATCAGAAGCTTCAACAATATGAGATTAATTGGCTAAACTCATTAACTGTGGGTACACTTCACTATGGACCCACAGTTGCACTCTTCTCACTACAGATATATTTTTGTGTCCACAGATATCGATCAATAACAGCAAGTTAGTCATTCACGAGTGTTCGTAACACCAGCTGGGTCAAATTACTATTTTAGCCTTGGGTTACCTCTGTATTCTTAAGTACCAATGCTCCTCTAACGAACAACATGTTTATGGTCCAACCATTAAACAGAAACCTCTCTCGGGCTAGTGAGAGGATAAGACTCTTTGTTCAAGTTCCGAAGACACTACTTAAGGAAACACTCATCTACTTACTTTAAAGTCAAGAATGAGTGAATTTCATCTCATGAAATTATGTTTCCAACTCCTCATTTGGTCTTATCCCCAAAATGGTAGGCTTATTAAGTAGGCGAACTAGTCACTTTCACTCATACAAATTAAAGGACAATCCCTCATAAATAGGAGTCCATAATCCACTCAAGATTGAGTCTAAGTTGCCTAGGTCATCCTAGTGAAATAGAAACCTAACTAGTCAATGGAGTTACATTTAAAGGTTACTATTTCGTGGTCCAGTCTTATGCAAACTCGTTGTATAGGATACCCCCACTCGTATGTCCCGTACACGAATGCGTTGGATCATTGCATTTGTATCAAATATGAAGTAGGTCGTATCCATAGTGTCGCCAGGATAAGGTATCCAACCTTGTCCATATACTATAGACCCTTTAGGTTGTATCTTGAACACTGATCCTCTTATGTCTCCACTGTTGACAAGATAAATACAAGATAAGCAATAACTATTTATTGTTATAAACATTAATAACACTTTATTAATGATCGGTCAAATATTACATTTACTATCTACGAGTTTTAGGGCATAAAATCCAATACCTTATTAGTGGTTGCTTGTGAGATTGCAGAGAAGAAATTCTAAAGAAAGTCTTCAAGGAGTTCGTGCAGAGGAAAGCACTGAAGAAGGTCTTGAAGGGTAAGCTTTTCTCTTTCCCTAATAGCATGCTTATGAATGTATGTTTATCCTATTATGTAATTTCTCTAATTTTCAAGTTTTCTAAAATAAAATTCATTAGCACATACATTCACGCGCTTTCGCTAAGGAATTCAATTCCTTTAGAACCTATCAAAACTTACAAGCCTTTTAGAGGTTTAAGAGAGTGTGATCTTTTATCTTTTTCTTCTTTCTGTGGGAGATTTGACTAGTCTTCTTCATCAGACTGAGTCTAATAATTTGATAACTGATCTTAGAGTTTCTCGAACTACCTCAGTTATTTCTAGAGATGTCCAACGGGTGAGGCGAGGATGGGGAGGCCTTCCCCATCCCCATCCCCACCCCTACGAAATTCCCCACAGGCATCGCAGTATGGAATTCGCAGGGATTGAGTCCCCTGTGGGGAAAAATTCTCCACTTCTTATTTTTATTATTTATTATTTTTAACCACTTTTAAACTATTTATGCTCAATCTTAATGAAATTTATTAGTCAAATGGGTCATTTCCAATACATTATTTTCAAAGAAAAAATTATAAAATTTTCTTTTCTAATAAAGACAATAATATTTTATGTGCAAAGATATACGTAAAATTTAATCTCATAATTACTAAATTTTAAATATTATAAGTCTAGCCTTCAACTTAAACATTATAACATTCATGGTCATAAAAGTGATAAAATTTTAAATATTAAAAACCTACAGATCTTAAAAATGAATTAAAGCATGAAAAAGTTAAGATGAACAAGTAAAAATAAGTAATTGTTGATGTAACATCAATTTGGAATATATATATATATATATATATATATATCATATATTAGTTAGTTGAGTATATATCTTCGTCGGGGTGGAGTGGGGAATCGGGGTGAGGACAGGGTAGGGTAGGTGTCGGAGAATGTAATCCCGTCCCTGTTTAGTCAACAAAAAAAAAAATTTCCCCACTCTCTCCCTCATTCCCCGTCTAATCGGGGATTCCCCACCCCATTTGGGGCGGGGCCACCTCGCGGGTTAAATGGACATCGCTAGTTATTTCTCACCTCTTTTTTGCAAATAAAAATCTTATTTTTTTGCTATGATCTCTGCATCTCAGGAGATTGTGTAGATTCTTGATGTGTATGAAAAGGCATCTGGTCAGGTTATCAACTACAATAAATCTGCTTTTATCTTCGACTATTGATTCTTACTTCTAAAAAGACAACTATATTAGGTCATTCGAAGGTCAAAATGGTCAACAATCATGGAAAATTCTATATCAAGTCATCTGAAGGTCAAAATGGTCCACTCGTCCTTATCCAAGAATATTAGGTGTCATTATCTTATATTAAGAATAAAGTGTTAGGGTTGGAAAGGTAGTTTGTTTTCAAATGTTGAAAAGAAGTATTTATCAAAGTTGTGGCTCAGGCTATTCCTAAAATAGAGAGGACGAGAATATGGATAAACATTTTATATCTAAGCATGTTTTTCTATAGAAAAATTACAGAGAGGAAAGGGATGAAGATAGACTTACCTTTGAAGAACTATTAAGAACTATTTCTTTCACGAATTCCTCTTCGACAGCAAGATCACGAACAAAATCTCTTTCTCATGAACATTGATTCATAGCAAGGTCTCGAACATGACAATGAGGACAACACCACAATGGTTACTTTGTTATTCTCTAGGTGAAAATCAAGCAGAGTTTCGTGGGCTTGTTGTTTAATTTTGGTGAAAGGGAAAAAAGAGCTCTTGAAAGAAAATAACAGAGGAAGAAGATGAAGATTGAGAGAATTTTTTTTTTGCAGATTCAATTTCTCGTTTGAATCCTTCAATAATTCCTCTGTCAATCAACCCATATGAGAGATGCGTGAGGGAGTTATCAAAAAACTCCCCACATTCATCATGAAAGAGAGTTATTTCCTATTTTAATTTTAATTTAATTATATTACATTAATATAATTAAGTACAACCATATATTATATCCTTTATAATATATAACCTATAGTTTATTATATCACATATAATATAACCTATAGTATTAATATAAATCATATTCACATTAATTTTAACTTATAGATTTTATATGAATCATATTCATATAATTAAAATTTGAATCATATTCAAATATTTATTTCCCTCATTAAATTTTATATTATAATGTATTACACACATTATATTAATTGCATCTCATACAATTAATTTGAAGAATTTAAATAAATCCAAAATTAGTTAATTCTCATTAGTTCTTATTGAGCTAACAAAGAAATCTTATGGACCTACAGATTAAAAGCTTCAATGATACGAGATTAATTAATTAAACGCTTTAATTAAATTAATCCTCATTCATTAACTGTCGATCACTTCATTAAAGACTGATAACTGCACTCTTTGCACAATAGATATATTTTTGCATCCATTGGATATAACCAATCAACAATGTGTTGATTCTTCACAAATTGCTTGTAAGTACAATTGGATGAAAATTACTGTTTTACCCCTGTAGTTACATCTAACTTCTTAAGTAACACAGATCCTTCTAATGAACAATTAGTTATAGTCCCATTATAACTAGACCTCCTATTTGGCCAGTGAGAGAGTGAGGTACCTCACTGTTTAAGACCCAAAGTCAACGGGAAGGAGTGAATTCCTTGTTGTGTAGCTTGTTCTCAACTCTCCACTTGGACGAATCCCCACAATAGTAGACATATTGAGTCAACGAAACTGGCCGCTCTCATCCATGTAGATCAAAGGTGTTGGATCGATATGGCAACCCTAAAGGGGGGAGGGAGGGAGGGTGAATAGGGTTTAATTAAACTTTTTTTTTTCTAAAAATCCAATTAAACTAATTAATACATTTTTTTTATAAATAATAAGAAAAATTCAAATTATGCAACAAATAAGATGACAAAAAATGTGATAATTTAATTCTATCAAATTTTAGCAAATAAATAAGAACAAACTAAAAACATAACAATTAAATGTTAAATTAATTACAAAAATAAAAAGGAAAGAGTTAGAGAAGAAGACACCGTAATTTTTATAGTGGTGCGATCAAACTCGCCTACTCCACTTCCAAGCGCCTCTTGGAAATTTGAATAAAATCTTTTCGACTCTTTCCACGGATTAGAGCAACCGTCACACCACCCCTCCTTTTATGGGTTAAGAGCAAACGCATCCTTTCCACAGTTTAGGATCAACCGTTACAAATGTTGGAATTTTTGAAGAACACAATACAACTCTCACTAGAGTGGATTTACAAGTTTAAGCACTCAACAAGTCTATCCTCACAAATACATAAAACTCTTTCAAGAATAAGATGAAAAGAAAAAATTGGGAACTTAAAGAGAGCAACAAATGGAACTTTTGAGTTTTGGAGATTATAAAATGTAAAATTTGGAGAGGAAGATGGTTT
Source organism: Benincasa hispida (assembly GCF_009727055.1). Lineage (NCBI taxonomy): Eukaryota > Viridiplantae > Streptophyta > Magnoliopsida > Cucurbitales > Cucurbitaceae > Benincasa > Benincasa hispida. The sequence goes on from NC_052351.1 coordinate 59,545,443, forward strand.
TATATAGAGATAGAAAAATTTTGGAAATCACAATTAATTTGGACCATTGAATTTTAGAAAAGAAAAATCAATGGTGGAGATTTTAAACTAAACTTAGTCGTTAGATACAAACAAAATATATATTAAATTCCTTTTCTTTTGAAATCATTTTCTTTTAAAATTAATCCAAAAAATAAAAAAACATACATGTGTAAAAAAACTAGCCGTTAGACACAAACATAAATAAATTTAAATTTATTTCCTTTTAAATTCATTCTTTTTAAAGTCGATCCAAAAATAAAAAACATATCATGTAAAAAAAAACTAGCCGTTAGACACAAACATAAAATAATATTAAATTTATTTTCCTTTTAAATTTCTTTTAAATTTCCTTTTTTTATTTTAAATCAATCCAAAAATTAAAAGTCCATCATATGTTAATCTCTTAATGATCCACCATTCAACCAATATGCTGCCACATGTCTACATGCAAATGGTCTGTTTATGTCATGTCATCCACCACGGTATTTTCTCTATAGACTTATTTCGGTCATATCGTCTTCGTTTTAGCTCCGATTTGAGTGATTCAAGAGGTGTTGGAATCGTTGTTTTGAGCTCTACACTATGACATATTAAAACACTAAGATTTTCAGTAATTAAAAATTGAGTTTGTTATCATCAAAACATTGATTAATTAATTAATTAATTAAAATTAATTAATGTGAGATTAAGGGCCAAAAAGCCAACAAAAGGATCGCCCTCATAGCAAGGATTTCACAACTCACTCAGGATTAAAGTCAAGTCACTTAGGTCATCCTGGTGAAATATAAGTCTCTTCTAGTAATGGTGTAATGGTGTTATAAAGGGAGACTAATCATTTTGTGGTCCAATCTTATACAAACTCTTTGTGTAGGATACCCCCACTCATATGCCTCCACATGAATGATGAGGATCAGATCATTTGTAATACTTTACAACAATTGTAACAATTATAAAGTGGGTCGTATCCGCAGTATTATTAGGATAAGATATCCAACCTTGTCCATCTACTACAGACCATTCAGGTTATTACTTAAACATGATCCATCTGTATGTCACCACATACATGTTTAAGTTAAAGGATCTCAATGAAGGTTCTTGAGTGGAAGCGATGGATCGTCCCAAATCCAATTTTTCAGAATTGATAAATTTACAAAAAAACGTATAGATCATGCAATTAATTAAAAACTATATAGCATGCTAATAAGTAATTACAGAAGAATTAATTAGGGTTTCAGAAAACCCTTACCTTTGAAGACTTTTTTTCACGAATTCTTCTCATCTGTGTAAACCACAAATGAAATCCAAATGGGTCAAATGGATACTAACACTTGGGAACCTTAGTATTCTTTGGTGAGAATCCAGGAGGTGTGGGCTGGTGATTTTGGATTTTTGTGAGGGAAGGGAAAATGTTTGAGAGAAGAGAGGAAGAGAAGGGGAATTTCTTCTTCTGAGAACATCAAACCCTTTTATGTCTTTTTTCCAGGAAAAAGAAGAAGATTTAGGAACCGTATCCCACTAATATAAAGTGGAGAGAAAAGAGGGGGAGGGGAGGGAGTTACAACCCCTCCCTTAATTAATTTAAATTGATTTTAAATTAATAAAATTTATTTATTTAATTTAATTTACTATATATATTAATATGATAACTTACTTATCATATGATATATCAAATAAAACATATAACCTATAGTTTTAATATTGTATCATATACAATATAATCTATTGTATCATATATAATATAATCTATAGTTTCTTTTCTCTTACAAATGACATTTAATATAAATCACATTTACATTAAATTTAACAATATGAATCCAATGCATAAAATTAATATTTGAATCATAATCAAATATTTATTTTCTCTCATAAATAATATAGTGTATCAAATATAATAAAAAAATTAATTAATTATATCATATATAATTAATTCCCTCAATTAATTTGAAAAATTCAAATTAATCCAAAAACTTATTCTAATTAAATCCTATTGAGCTATTGAGGGGTCCTCATGGACCTGTAGCTTGAAGCTCCAACGATACGTGAATAATTAATTAAATTCTTTAATTAAAATATTCACCATCCGCTAACTGTCGGGCACTCCATTAAAGACTGACAGTTGCACTCTTCGCACTACAAATATATTTATGTGTCAATTGGATATAACCAATCAACAGTATAATAATCCTTCACAAATTGCTCGTAAGTACAGTTGGGCCAAAATTACCGTTTTGCCCCTGTAGTTACATCTGACTCCTTGAGTACTACTGATCCCTCTAATGAAAAATAAGTCATATTCTAACTATGACCAAACCCCTCTCTAGCCAGGAGAGGGTATGGCGCCAAATTGTTCAAGCCCCAAAATTAGCCCTTAAGGGAGCAATTTATCTACTTACCCCCGACCCTTCAGGGAAGAAGTGAATTCCTGCTTGTGCAACTCTGTTTCCCAGCTCCCCAATTAGACAAATCTCCAAAATGGTAGGCTTATTGAGTCGGCGATCTGGCCACTCTCAACCATACAAATCAAAGGACCGCCCTCACAGGTAGGAGTTCACAATTCACTTAGGATTTAGGTCATGTTACCTGTGGTCATCCTGGTGAAATGTAAGTCTCTATTATGAACAACAATATATAATGATACTAAACATTTTGTGGGCCGGTCTTATACAAACTTCTTTATATAGAATATCTCCGCTCACATGTCTCCACATGAATGATCAGGATCAAATCATTTATAGCACTTTACAACAATTGTAACACCTACAACGTGGGCCATACTCATAGTGTCATCAGGATAAGGTATTCAGCCTTATCCATCTAATACAGACCATTTAGATTATCACTTGAACATGATCCACTCGTATGTCTCTACATACGTGTTTGAGCTACAAGATAACCTTGGATGTTAGTTTATTGGTTTGTGGTTAATGCAACTAATTTTGAAATAAAATATCAAATATTTTATTACAAAAATAAAATTTTTGTACATTACAATTACAACCTATGGGACCCTACAAGATTTAGGGCATCAACCCCAATAATCTCCCATTTGACCTAAAGCTAGATGGGTGTACAATGTAAAAGTCATACTAAGATACAAAGTATACAAAATAATAAACTAGGGCACAAACCGCCCAATAGAAATCTCCCACTTGTCCTAGTCTAAATGTGGTCTCTCCCATAGACTCATACTCTACAGGTGATCCTCAAACACCTTAGTTGTGAGGGCCTTTGTAAATAGTGTTGGGGTTGATGCCCTAAATCTTATAGGGTCCTATGGTTTGTAAATTTTGTATGAACAAACATTTCTGTGATTAATAATATATGATATTTTATTCACCTTGTCTATGAAATATATGATATTTTAGTTGCATTAACCACAAATCAATAAACTAACATTCATGGTTATCGTTGTAACTTAAACATGTATGTGGAGACATACAAGTGGAACATGTTTAAGTGATAACCTAAATGGTATGTAGTATATGGATAAGGCTGGGTACCTTATCATGGTGACACTGCAAGTATGGCCTGCTTTGTAGGTGTTACAAATGTTGTAAAGTGCTACAAGTGATTTGATCCTGATCATTCATGTATTAGACATGTGAGCGGGGATATTTTATACAAAGGAATTTGTATAAGATCAGACCATGAAATGTTTAGTTTGTTATATAACGCCATTCATAAATGATCCTTCAGGAGGTTTCTCATTGGTCTACTCCTCCACTTGGCTATTATTAGTTGAATTCTGATGCTGCCATTTTGGATGGTGTTATGGGTTTCGGTGACATTTTGATGTGTAACTTGAAGATCACCCTTCTTGGGCGAATTCTACTCTCCTATTTTATTCCCTTCTGTCTTCGATCTTTTTGTTTCCCGTTGTCGTTTTAAAAAAAAAAGATGTTATACTAATTTTCTTTGAATTGTGTATGCTTCTTTACATCCTCTTTAACTATTATATTGTAACATGTTACTTTCTCGCTATCGTAAATAGAAAATGTGAATGAAAAATTGTAGGGCTCACGATTGATAATATTTTTCAAAACCTCCAAACATAATTAATCAAGGGCTTCACCATAAGTTTTTATTATCCATATTCCCATTTCTTGATTATGTGAGATTCATACCATTTTTTTTTTTTAATTTTATACCATTTATCTTTTGTCTCTCCTTTAACCACACTTTTTTTTTTTACCTTCCCCTTTGCTCTTACCTTTTTCTTTTTTTTTTAAAAAAAAAAAAAAAAAAAAAAAACCTTAGGAAGAGATCATTTGGACCTACATTCTCATTTCTTCTTGCGATAGAGTGACCTACAACCAAACAATTAACAAGAAATAAGGCAAAAACTTATTTCAAATTGAATCGGTCACCATTCATCGGGTGTACATGGGTTGGGTTGGATTGGGTTGAGGGTATTTTTTAGACCAGCCCGAAAATTCGGGTTGATTTGATTGACAACTTAAATGACCCAAATAAAGTTTCTAACCCAACTCAACTCAACCCTTAAAATTCGGGTTGGGTTGTCGGGTTATAACTTATTTTTTTATTTTTAATGAAAAATATGTAAATTTATATACAGACTAATAACTAAAATCACATAAAATTAAGATGTTAAATATCAAATATCTATGATATTTATTGTAAACTTTAAACAAAGACAAATATCATAATAATTTTAAAAGAAAAATATTAAAAATTCAAATATTAATCAAAATCAAACTTTAAACAAAGAGGAATATATATAAAAATCAGGTTGGGTTGGATCAATTCAATTTTTTTTAGCCAACCCACAACCCAACTCAACTCAATAAAAATAGAAAAATTCAACCTAACCCAATCCAACCCCTTACATTTTGGGTTGGATAGTCTGGATTGCTCGGATTGTCGAGTTATTTGAACATCCCTATATATATATATATAAAAGGCAGGACAGAGAGAAACTTTTTGTATCAAATATACCCTTTGTTTAAAAGGATTTTCAATTATACTTTGATGGCAATTTTGTCTTTAGACACAAATGTTATCTTATTAATTTCTAATTTAAACGTATATATATATATAATAATAAGAAGAAGAAGAAGAAGAAGAAGAAGAAGCAGCAGCTTACAGAAGAAGAAAAAGCAGCTTACCTTTTTTGTTTCAATCTCATTCAATGTATTATTTTAAATATATTACTTTTTAGTTTATCTTTCTTAATTTCAAATTTTCGTATAAAATATTTACCATTTTCTTAAAGAAAAATATTTAAAATTTAAGCAATAAGAAGTACATTCATTCAAAATTTAAATTTCATCGAACTATATTATGTTCCAACACTAATTACATTATATTAAATAAAAAAAATATTTCACATACTCGTATACTCGCATTAACATGAACATTAATAATAACTTTTTAGTCATACATTTAATTTAAACGCTTTTAAAAATATCTAACTAAAGAATTTAAAGTGATAATAATATGTCCTATAGTTTAATAAAAGAATACTAACTATTTTTTAAAAAATAATCACGTAAATTAACACGCAAACAACATATTGTTTTTGACATTTACATTATAATTATAATTTAACAAAATAAAGATGCTAAATGTTTGGATTATTATTATTATTATTTAAAAAAAACACTTATTTTTCATTCATTTGACACAAAAATCTTAATGTTTTTCTCTTTTCTTGATGAATATGGAACAGAGGATTACATATTTCTTAGTCGTTAACACACAAGTTGTGCTAGGGTCACTTTTGTCCTTAATGTTGTTTTTTTAGTGTTTATTATAGTGAAAAAAGATATGAATTTTACCTCTGAAAAACCATTTATAGATAAGGTAAAAGCCTTATGTTTCTCACTTGCTATTATTATTCTATAATTGATGGTGTTTCATTACAAGATAAAAAAACAATAGAATATTAGAACTAATTTGAGATAGATCATAATTGAATTTGTATTCAATATTTTTATTATTAAAAAAACTTAAATTTGATATGATCAAATAAAATTGAAATTCCGCGTGCAATGCATGTACTGAAAAAAACTAGCAGAAAAAAAAAAGCATAGATACATTATATAAGACTAATCAATTCTATGTTGTCACTAAGCATTAAGTAAACTTTTTTAGAAACAGAAATATGTTGTGAATTTGAGAAACACAACGGGAACACAGATATAGAGAAAATATAATATAATAACATATTTATATAAGAATATTAAATATATAAAATAAAATAACTAAAACATAAAATAACTAAAATTATAAAATTGGATAATATGAAAACTAGTGAAATTCTCACCAATGTACGTGTGATTTTAAGATCAACCAAATGTCACTATTTATAGGCAAAGTGGCAAGTAGAATGTGGGACTTATATGGACATCAAATATGAATAATTACAAAACATATAGACAACATGAAGGGTGACATATAGCTTTGAGACACTAAACAATAGGCATCTATTTATTATTATAATATTCATAATACTCCCTCTTAGATGCCCATAAACATATATATATGAAATATGTTTTGTTAAAACCTTACTAGGAAAAACCCAAAGGAAAAAAACTTAGTGAAGGAAAAAGAGTACATATTTTATATAATACATACTCCTAGAAGAATACAATATATTTACTCCCCCTCACGAAAACATCACTTAAGATCTCTGAGTCGCCGCACTCCAATGTTGTGTACCATTTTTTCAAAAGTTGTGGTTTCTAATGTCTTTTATTTAATGTCTTTGTAAATAAGTCTGTCAGGTTATCCTTCGAACAAATTTGTTGTACAGTGATGTCGTCATTTTCTTCAAGATCATGAGTGTAGAAAAGCTTCGGTGAAATATGTTTTGTTCTATTTTCTTTAATATATCCTCCTTTGATTTGAGCTATACAAGTTGTGTTACCTTCATATAATATTGTTGGAAGATTTTTATTAGAAGACAAGTCACATGGTTCACGAATGTGCTGAGTCATTGACCTTGGCCATACACACATTCTCAACTAGCCTCGTGAATTGCAAGAATTTCAGCATGATTTGAGGAAGTGGTCATCATAGTCTGTTTCACCGATCGCCATGATATAACAGTTGCTCCACATGTGAACAGATAACCTATTTGAGATCTAGCTTTGTGTGGATCAGATAATTATCCAGAATCTGTATAATTAACTAGATCAAAATTTGATTTATTTGAATAAAAAAACCCATATCGATTGTTCCTCAGAGATAACGGAGTATGAGCTTAATTTTGTTCCAATGTATTTTTGTAGGAGAAGAACTACATCTAGCTAATATATTTACTAAAAATGGAATATATGGTCTTGTATTATTAGCAAGATACATAAGTGCACCAATTACACTAAGATATGGTACTTTAAGACTAAGAAGTTTTTCATTATCTTCTCGAGATTGAAATATATCTTTCTTTATATCCAATGAACGGATTTCTATTGGAATATTTAATGGATGTGCTTTGTCCATATAAAATATTTGCAAAATTTTTCCTGTATAAGTTGACCGATGAATTATTTCATCTACTAATGCTCAATTTGTATACCAAGGCAAAATTTTGTTTTTCTGAGATCTTTCATCTCAAATTCTTTCTTAAGATATTCTATTGCCTTTGAAAACTCTTCAAGAGTTCCAATTATATTCAAGTCATCAACATATACAGTTATAATAGCAAATCCTTTATTGTGATTTCTTTATAAAAACATATGAACATATTGGATTATTTTGATATCTTTCTTTCAATAAATATCTATTCAGGTGATTGTACCACATCCGTCCTGATTGTTTCAATCCATATAGTGATCTCTATAACTTTATTGAGTACCATTCCCGGGAATTTGATGTATATATTTCAAGTACCTTAAATCCTTCTAGGATTCTCATATACATATCATTATCAAGAGATCCATATAAATATGTTGTGACTACATCCATAAGATGCATATCTAGATTTTATACACAATCAAGCCAATTAAATATCTTAATGTAATTGCATCAACCACCGAAGAATATGTCTCCTTAAAATCAAATACCAGGTCTTTGTGAAAAACCCTGTGTAACTAATCTTGCTTTATTTCTTGTGACCTTATTATTTTCATTTCTTTTCCTCAAAAATACCCATTTGTATCTCACAGGTTTAACGCCTTCTAGTGTTCGGACTACAGGTCCAAAAACCTGACGTTTTGAAAGTGAGTTTAATTCTACCTCGATTGCTTCTTTCTACTTAAGCCAATCTTTTCTACGTCGACATTCTTCAACAGATTTTGGTTTAGGGTCTTCATTTTTAGGTATAATATCAAGAGCAACATTATATGCAAAAATGTTGTCAATAATTACATTAGTTCAATTCCATCTTTTTCCTGTCATAACATAATTTATTGAAATCTCATTATTATCTTTAGGTATTTCACCTTCCTCACTAGTCATGTTGAGGATTTCTTTATGGGTATTTACATCCTTAACCAAGTCTTTTTCACTATTAATTATTTTTTGTTTTCAAGGATTTTTATCTTTGGAACCCACTGGTCTACCACGTTTCTGGCGTGTTCTAGACTCATTAGTGACAACTTGTTGTGTTGGGATATCATTTTTTTATGGAACATTTGCAGCTGGTATATGTGACTTAGTCATTGTATTTGCATCTATAAATGGATCTAGTAATTGATTTTCTATATTTTTCAAATGAATTATTTGTTGAACTTCAAGTTCACATTGATCTGTACGAAGATCTAAATGAGACAATAACAATGCATTCCATGTAATTTCTTTTTTTCAACTTCTTATTTCCTCCCCTAATGTTGGAAAATTTGTCTCACTAAAATGACAATTAGCAAATCGTGCAGTAAATACATTACCCGTCAGGGGCTCAAGATATTTAATAATTGATAGGGAATCATATCCAACATATATTCCTAATCTTCTTTGAGGACCCATCTTAGTGCATTGTGGAGGAGCAATTAGAACATATACTGCACATCCAAAAATTCTCAGATGGGAAATATTTGACTCATGGCCATAAGCTAATTGTAATGGCCAATACTTATGATACTGACCTAATGCATACAAGTGACACTGCATGCAAAATAGCATGTCCCCATACAAATGAAGAAAATCTAGCTCTCATAAGTAATGGTTTTGCAATTAATTGCAAACGTTTTATAAATAATTCTGCTAAACCATTTTGTGTATGAACAAAAGCTATGGGATGTTCAACACTTATCCCAATTGACATACAATAATCAAAAGCTTGGGATGTAAATTCACCAGCATTATCAAGACGAATGGTCTTAATTGTATAATCAGGAAATTGTGCTCTTAACTTAATCAAGATTTCGACTTGATAATAAGCACATGTATTACCATTTGCTGGATGCATCTATTAATACCATAAAATATTTAAATGGTCCACTTAATGCGTTAATGGGTCCACATATATCACCATGAATTCATTCTAAAAATGCAGGTGATCCAGTCCCCACTTTAGTTGGTGATGGTCTAATTATCAATTTTCCTTGAGAGCAAGCATCACAAGATAATTCATTAGATTGAAGAATCTTCTGGTTCTTCAATGGGTATCCATTTGAATTCTCAATAATTCTCTTCATCATTATTGATCCTAAATGACTTAATCGGTCATGTCAAATTGTAAATATGTCTGGATTCATTAACTTTAGGTTCATTGTTGCATATGTTTCAATTACTCGTATATGAGTATAACACAATCCAGAAGATAAAGCAGACAACTCTTCCAGTATACGTTTTTCATTTGAGACAGTGGATATGATATATAGATATTCCACATTATTCTTACTATCAGTCTCAATATGATAGCCATTACAACGTATATCTTTAAAAGTTAGAAGATTTCTCTTTGATTGACTAGAGAATAATGCATTGTCAATTGTAAATTTTATTCATTTAAGAAAAATAATATTTGCTTTTCCAAAACTTTCAATCAAGTTTGCAGAACCTGATATTGTATCTACTTTTGCTTTTAACATTATCAATTTGGAAAAGTATTTTTTATTTGCAAGTATTGTGCGTGTAGTTGCACTATCTGCCAGACATAGATCTTCTTTGTTCATTTTTTAAACACTCAACATATAAAAATGATTCATGTTTCTTCATTACAAGAAAATAATTACAATACGAAAAACAACACTTAAAATGTACAAAAGTTACTAAAACAAAAACATGAAGATAGATAAAAGAAAACAATAACATTAAATCTGGATATTCTGAAAATCAAAAGAAATACTTGATGTTCCATCAACTACGCCAATCTTCTCTTCAAGAGATTCAAAAAAGTCCACCACATCCAAATTTGTCATATGAGATGAATCAAATATGTCATTGTCCACCACATCCAAATTTGTCATATGAGATGAATCAAATATGTCATTATCCTGGTATGCAAAATTTACTTCCACATTTTTCTCTTTTTCCTTCAGGGAGGCTTGATAGAGGTCAACTAAGTGTTTTGACATACGATAGGTACGTGACCAATGCCTTGTCATTTCACATCGGAAGCATTTATTTTCAACACTTTTTGAACTCTTATCTTGTGGAGTTTTTCCTTTGTGATCATCATTTTATGTGGTTCTTCTGAAATTTGAATGATTAAAACGATCACCACGAAAATAATAATTATTTCTTCCTTTTTCATGGTCATGATCTTGACCGCGACCATGACCTCAACCACGATTATTATTAAAATTCACATCATTCACTTCAGAGAATGGTGTCATTTCAGTTGGTCAAGATTCATGATTTTTCATCAATAACTCGTTATTTTGTTCGGCCACAAGAAGACATGAAATTAATTCAGAATACTGTTTAAAACATTTCTCTCGATAATGCTGCTCCAGGAGCATATTCGAGACATGAAATGTAGAAAATGTCTTCTCTAACATATCGGCATCAATAATTTTCTATCCGCATAATAACAATTTCAAACTAATTTTAAATAATGTGGAGTGTAATCACTTAATGATATGAAATCTTGTAGCCTCAAGTGCATCCACTCATAACGAGCTTTATGAAGAATAACTATTTTTTTATGATCATACATCTCTTTTAAATTTTTAAGATACGGGGATTTTTTTATTGTAAGATACTCCATTTTCAATCCCTCGTGGAGATGATGGCGAAGAAAAATCATAGCTTTTACTTTATCTTGATTAGATGTCGTATTTCGTTATTTAATAGTCTCCCCAAGATTCATAGCATCCAGGTAGATTTCGGCATCAAGTACCCATAACAAATAATTATTGTCTTTAATATCAAGGGCGACAAATTCTAATTTTGTGAGATTTTTCATGGCAGCACTATCATGAAATATTGTACTTATGTTAGAAATTTAATAGATATTGAATATGCAAATAACATTAAATCTATTAATTATAATGAAGAGAGAAAAACCAACATACCTTTAGGACCTATCTTTAGTGGGAAAAATGATAGGAGCTCATGTTGATAACATGTTGTGAATTTGAAGCGCACAACGGGAACACGGATATAAAGAAAATATAATATATTAATATTAAATATAAAAATATAAAATAAAATAAAATAACTAACACATAAAATAACTAAAGTTATAAAATTGGATAATATGAAAACTAGTGGAATTTTGAAGTGAAATTCTAACCAATGTATGTGTGATTTTAAGATCCACTAAATGCCACTATTTATAGACAAAGTGGCAAGTAGGATGTGGATTTACATGAACACCAAACATGAATAATTACAAGGCACGTGGACAACATAAATGGTGACACATGGCTTTGGGACATTAAGCAATGGACATCTATTTATTATTATAATATCATAATAAAATAAACCATTTTTCAATTGTTATTGAACTCAAAAAAGAAACTTTCTAGTCAAACCAACCTGACTACTTAAATAATTTTTTAAAAAAATAACTCATACTCCTAAACGTCATGGAAGTTGTATCATTAAAACCTATCATTATATTAATAACTATACTAATTTAAACTTTAGATTTTCGTAAGTATATCAATTTATATAATTTATTACATTCCATTTTGATAAACATTGTATGAGACTTATAATTTTATCAATTAAACCCAACATTCATAAGCAAATCAATATAGAATTAAGTTAGAATTTTCTTTGAAAATTGTCTATGCTTCAATTCCAATAATCCATTTTGTTAATCTATTATTTTAAGTTTACACACATGTGTAAGAATTGATGCATTGACGATTTTCAAAGGTAATATTAATCAAGGATATTAATTAATTCACTTATGGCTATTAAACCCATTGGTGTGACGTTGAAATCTAACAACTAAAAGTCAATTCGAGCCTTGCATAACTTAGTGCATTAAGGTACTTATTATCATTTTAAAGATTAATAATTTGATCATTGTCTTGTAATTTTTTTGGTGCAACAAGTAGGATATGAAGATTTAAACATTTGATCGATTTCAAAGAAAAAGAAGTGTATATCAATTATCATCGAGTTATACTCCCTTTGAGATTCTTATCTCGCAAGTGGTGAAGTAAAAACTAAGAAATAGATAAAATCTTATTGTCAAAATTGAATATTTGGATATGCAAACAAATGTTGATGGGAATGTCACATGCTTATAGGAATCAAATTAGGGGAGATATATCATTTAGATGTATGAGGTTTGAGTTTAATTTCAATTTGGTTGCTAGGTTTTAAAATATTATACTTTTATCATTAATTCTAAATTATGTTTTATTTTATCCTTAAAAGTTTCAAAAAAGTAAATTTTACCACTGAATTTTGAGTTTAGCTTCCATTTAACCTATAGATTTCAAACTCTATTATTAAGTGTTTTTTTTTTTTTTTTTTTTTTTGCTTACTTTAAGAGTGTATTTGAAATCACTTTTCAAGTGTTTAATTTTGAAAACAAATCATTTTATCAAAATGTATAGTATTTTTTGCGAGTTTGCGACCACTCAAAATGACTTGTTGGAAAATGAGCTTGACACAAAAAATCGTTTGAATGAAATACTTGAAATTAACTTTTAAGAAAAAAAATGTTTTTGAGTGTTCAATAGGAACTCTATCAAATTTTCATAATTTATAAGGACCTAAATATTCTTACACTAGCCCCTCACAAATCTCTCCATCTTCACTTCTACCATGGTTGTCACCAATGAATACTGCCCAACATCGACCACCACCAATTTCTGCCGATGAATCTCTCAAATGTTTCTTTAATGGTAAATCATAAATGAAGGTTGTATGAAAAAATTATCATACTATGTAGTACTATAAATTTTTCCTTAAGAGAGAATATTTAAAGAAAAGAATCCCACATGATAAAGATAATGATTTTTTTCATTAAATTAACTTAGCTCAAAGTTAACAATAAATAAAATTGCTAACTTTAGCAATAATTCAATTGATTTAGAAATATGCTCTTAGTCAAAAGGTTGGAAGTTTAAATCTTCTATCTTGATATGTTGTTGAATAAAAATTCTAAGCATTAGTGAAATATGAAAACTAAGATATAAAGAAACAAAAGTGTAACATTTGAATTTTTTTTCCAAATAAAATGGAAAAAAAAGAGCTTAACTCAACGGTAGTTGGTGTAACTTTCCGCCTTAGAAGTTTTGGTACGAACCCCCATCCCTACAATTCTTGTACTAAAAAAAGAAAAAGAAAAAACAATTTTTACTATAAAGCAAAACTTGTATTTATCATTAAAACCTCAAACTAATGATTATATCAATTAAACACATTGAATCAATTTAGACCCTTAATTGGTGATTTATAACCATCTTCACTTGATTTCATTTAAAGTCAATCTAAAATGGCCTAGATAAAAATTATTCTTCTCTAATGTACATAATGAGATAATCCATATGATGAACAAAAGAGTCTAATAGCACCTGAAATGTGCTATCTTACTCAATTTAATTTCGGGTCGTTATGATTTAATGTATTTATTCTATGATATTGTAGGATCAAGCAACAACGGACTATTTGGAGCCCTAACGAATCAATTAGGTTAAAGGAGGAGGAAAATAACGAAAACACCCTTAAGGATCAGTGCCTCAACACTGCACAACGCTAGCCTTTGCTATAAAAAGTCGAGGCTTGCAAAAGCCATAGCGTCAAAACGCTACATGATTTTTCAGCCCTATTGCACGACATCACTATAGGGTACCAGGAAGCTTATGAAGGAATTGAATTCCTTGTGAAGGCATGTGAACGTCGTGCATTTGACAATCAATTTTTGAAATCAACAAAATGAAAAGAAGAAAACAGAATAAACACGTTAATTAAAGCATACTTTTGGAGAGAAAGGAAAAAAAACAAGAATCTTACCCTTGAAGAAAAATCTTTTTGTACATCCTCTCCCTGAAATGGAAGATGAACCAAACAATGTTCCTTCAAATCAACGAACTACATGTTCTTCCCACGAACATTGATGGATCACATACAGGGGACACCACCATTAGGACTTCCTTGCTATTCTCAGGAAAGGAGTAAAGGATTGTGGGATCCTTTGGATTTTTAGAAAGGAGGGGAATTTTCTATGGCATTCAACTTGAGAGAAAAAACTATTTTGTATTCTTTTGAGAGCCAAATCCGTAACCATTACAAAATAACATCATGAAGAGATTGATGATGTAGGGGAAGTTACAATTCTCCTCCAGTTAATGTTGAATAACTCTCTTATTAAATTAATTATATTAAATTTTATTTAATATAATTAAATTAATTGTATATTTAAATTTTCATTTGAATATCCTCTCACATAACCTATAGTTTTAATATGAATCTCATTCATATTAATTGTAATTTATACTATTTATATGAATCACATTCATATAATTAATATTTGAATCTTATTCAAATATATTACTCTCATACATTATATAGTATTAATTATAAATCATATTTTATTTAATTATATATTGTAGTGTACCAATATACATTATATTGATTTGAATCTCATTCAAAAATTATTAATTTGAATCTCATTCAAAAATTTATCTCTCTTATTAATTATGAATCATATTCATAATTAACTATAATGTATCCTATATTAAATCCTTATATGTAGTATTAATTATAAATTACATTCATAATTACATTTGGGGAACAAATGATGACTAAATTGACTCAAGAACTTGTTGTCAATGTGAGGTCCATGCAAGATAATCCTTAAGAGAACTTTGGGTAGAATGTTTGAAGGCCCTGAGAGCCACAACATTTCCAGGGACAGCTGATCCTGCAGATGTAGAGAAATGGATGGAAATGATAGAATAGTTTTTTTGGAGTAATGAGATGCCTAAATGATAGGAAGGTGGGACTTATCACTTTCTTACTACAAAGAGGGGTAGATGACTAGTGGTATATGACTCAGTTATGCCACGAAGACATAGTGATTAGTTGGGAGGAATTTAGAAGATTCTTCTATGACAAGTTTTATCCAAGGTCATTCCGTGATATGAAACAGAATGAATTTTTTAGGTTAGTATAGGTAATGATGACGGTGGAAAAATATGAGAAAAAATATACTAAATTGTCCAATTATGTTGTTTCAATAATTGAAGTTGAGAGGGACAAATGTAAAAGATTTAAAGATGGTTTGAGGAGAAGATTCATACACCAGTTACTGCCAATGCTGAATGGAATAACTTTTCCAGTTAGTAATGAGGGTCGAGAAGAGTCTATCTGAGAAGAAAATAGAGAAAAAAGTTGCAAGGAATGTTCGTGCAACTACCTCTTCAAGCCAACTGCATGATAGATCCAATAGGAGGTTTACTCTTGGGATTTCGAACAAATGAAGCTTTAAACGAAGATATTGCGATTCTTCCAACTTTAGATGAGGAAGATGAGGGGATTTAGACTTTGAATAGTTCAAGATGACCAATAGGGTCCACAGAAGGTTCATAGGTTGAATCATCTAGTGGTGTTTTAGTAGGAGTTGAGAAGAGACATTTATATGCAGAGTATGGCAGGAGTCATTGGGGTCCGTGCTTTAGGAAGAGTAATATATGTTTTAATTGTGGATAATCTGGACACTTCCACAAAGATTGTCCTCAATTACAATGAGAGGGAAATAATAATCAAAGTACCAATTTTTAGACAATGGATCAGCCACTTGTGCCATTGCTAAGCAGAAGGCACCAATGGATCGTCCTCGGGCTCAAGGGAAGATTTTTACAATGACCCGACAGGAAGTTGATGAAACACCTAATGTTGTGACTGGTACGTTATTTATTTTTTATAAACCTACTCATGTATTGATTGATCCTGGTGCTAAATATTCTTTTATGTCTTGTTTGTTTGCTAAGGGTATTAATAAAAAGTTAGAATGTCTGCCGGAAATGTAGTACACCATTGGGTGTAACATTTGTGTCCAAAGATGTATATAGAAAATGTATAGTAAGAGTTAATGGAAGTGATTTGTCTGCTGATTTAATACCCCTAGATATCCAGGAGTTTGATGTAATTTTAGGGATGAATTTATTGTCAAAGTATCATGTCTCTTTAGATTGTCATCGAAAGGAGGTAGTGTTTAAACAACCTGGAAAAGCTTAAGTGAATTTTAGAGGTGACAAATGAATCTTTTCCACCTATGTAATCTCTATGTTGAAAGCAAGTAAGACGCTAAGGAATGGTTGCACTGCTTATCTCGCTCATGTGATAGATAAATAGGTTAATAAGAAGTTAAGATTAGAGGATATACCAGCGGTATAGGAATTCCCAAATGATCTGTCAGGATTACCATCTAATAGTGAGATAGAGTTTGCCATTGATTTAGTACCTAGAACAAATCTGATCTCTTAAGCACTATACGGAATGGCACCAACAAAACTGAAAGAGGTGAAAACTTAGTTACAAGAACTAGTGGATAAGGGTTATCTGACCCAATGTTTCTTCGTAGGGTGCATCAGTACTATTTGTGAAAAAGAAGGATGGTACACTAAGTTATATATTGATTACCGACAGCTAAATAAGGTAACAATACGTAATAAGTATCCTTTGCCACGAATTGATGACTTATTTGACCAACTAAAGGATGCCTCAGTGTTCTCCAAGATTGATTTACAATCAAGGTACCATCAGTTGAAAATTAAAGAGTCGGATATTCCAAAGACCGCATTTAGGACAAGATATGGGCATTATGAGTTCTTAGTAATGTCGTTTGGATTGACTAATGCACGTATGATATTCATGGACTTGATGAATAGGATATTTCACTCTTTTCTAGACCAGTTTGTTATTGTATTTATTGATGATACAATGATTTACTCTAAGAGTAAAAAGGAATATGTCAAGCATCTTAGAACAGTATTGCAAACATTACGAGATAAAAAAAAATTGTATGCTGATGCGTGGAAAATGAAGTAGATAAATATGCGTTCGTTATTCGTTCTCCATGTGTCGCTGGTCATGCATTGAGCTAAGGGATGTGCAATATGCATCTAAGAATCTGTGCAATGACCATGCATTCTTGCCACAAGTTTTCTTGCTCTCTCGCCAAGTATAACGAGATCGCAAGTTTCTCGGGATGATCAAAGGTCAAACTTAGGGACTTGTATTAAATGTCATGTAGTAATGTGTTGCGGCGAAGAATAAACGAATATTGAAGTTTAAGGGCTATGCGCTACTCCTACTCCTAACTAAACAGATTAAGCAATGGAAGTATAACTATGAAAGTTAGAGACACAACAACTGTTAACACGTAATAATATGTATGGAAAAAAAGATAAAATGGTGGAGGGGATGACTTCACCGCATCAATAAGCTTGATCTCAAGGGTAATCCTAGCTAACGCAAGTTATGCGATTATGCTATACACAATTGACTAAGACGCATGCGATGCATATGCGATAATGTCGATAGGACTTATGTCTAAGTCTCTATTCTTGTTCACGTGCTCCCACACATAAACAAGGTGATCGCATACCACCGTATCCTACTTCTGAATGCATCGATGTGACCACATACTATCATATCCTATCTATAGGGTGCATGCGTTGTGTAATAGCAAACAGAACTTATTCCTACGCCTCTATTCTTGCTTATGCGATCCAATCTGACTCTCTGATAACTTGTAGAAATACAAGTTATTTATATCATTTTATTTAAATTATGCGGCAAAAAGAAGGAAAAAGTTGCATCGACCGTAGAGAAATTGGCTTAGAAACGCAAAAGTTGTAAAGTGTCGTAAGCACACCCGCTAACCCCTGTCTCTTATACACATCTAGATGTGTATAAGAGACAGATCCAGGGAGAAAGACGAGACAAGACCGAAAGGGAAGTCTCTGGAGCAAGAAATTCATTCCCATTCCCGAAGAGAAGCTCTGTGCAAAGATCACTTCTACTTGGAAAACAAGCCTGAGAAGGAAGTTCTCTACCACATTCCTCCTACACGCCGGCAAGCAAATCGTCTCCGATCGGGATCCGTGTCAAGACATTGACACGCTTTCCTTATTTGTTCTCACTTTCTATTCATTAACTATGTTCATCTCTAATATTTCATTCATTATCTGTAACAAATGCTTATCTCTAGATTTTAATATCATTATTATATTCATCCTCATTTCCCTGTTCTCCACCGTACATTCATCATCCATTTCCTTCACCATGTGTAACTAATTCCCCAGGGAAAAGGAAAGGATTAAGCGAGTAAGTTAATCCTTGATGAAGAAATTAGCCGAGTTTAGCTAACGCATGCTCAACGGCATCTTCACCTATGAGAGCAGAAGTGAAGATGTTATTTGATGCTAAAAGGATATGCTATGCTATGCTTGAAATGATGCGATACTACTACTAGATATGCGTTAATTATGAATGTTCTTGTAGTATGCCATGTATTATCACAAGTTTTATTACGTTGGAACCAAGTGTAATTCCACCGCAAGTTTCTCAGTGTGATCCAAGGTCGAACACAGGGACTGTTTGAGGTTATTGTGGTATGTTTATGATACATGCGACCAAGTTTTTCAATTTAATAAAAGTATAGTTTGTGCAAGTATATAAAAATTACGATAAAGTAAAGGAAAGCAGTAAAAAATGCGATAATAAAATAAGTACGGTAAACCTAAGCTAGATGATACAAGATACAGGCTTCATGATACAAGATGTTGGGGTCTAGGCTGGCTGTAAAGGTTATACAAAGAACATAGAATGCGGCGGCAAGTCTTATGTACAACACAGAAAGAGAAAGATAACTAATATAAATAGTGCAAGTTTCTTAATTACGTTGAAGCCATAAGTACGGTTCCATTTTTCTCTTGGCGTACACCTTTCAGTGATCGGCCGCACTCCCATATGTCTGTGGTGAAACAGAGACGAACGTAATGAACGCAAGGTTTTTTTCCATGTCTGGAAGTACTACTCACTTTAATTAACGCATTCTTCTAACCTTCTCTCGATAGATCAGAATGGCATCTTCACTTCTGCTCTCACAGATAAAGATGTCGCCTAGCATGCCTTAGCTTAACGCATTTATCTCTTTAACACGAGTTAAGTATAATTCATATTAACTACCAAGGGATTGGAAAGACATCATGGAGAAAGTGATTAACGGAGGAACGGAAGTAGATAGAAAATGGGGTATGAAAGCAATCGAAACATTTAATATATCTATCAAGCGTTTGATACATGGTGTAAATGAATAGATAAAGGAGGTGAAATACAATGATGAAAAGAGATAGAACAGATACAAACAAGCGCCAACATCTTGGCACCGATTCGGGTGGAGATCTGCTTGTCGGATTGGATGGATCAGATGGATGGATGAACTTCCCTCTCAGGCTTGCTCAACCGATAACAGGGTTCTCAACACAGAGCTTCTTGGCGGGTATTTGGCAGAATAGAACTGAGACTCACCTCTCAGCCTTGTCTCGTCTTCTTCCCGGATTTCTTCAGTTAAACACTCAATTCAGCCTTTCCTCTCAACACTTTAGCAGCAATTAGCCCCGTATCCAATAGCATATTTTTTCCTGAAATCTATGGGGTATTTATAGGTGAAGATCTTTGACTCTGGCCTTGTGCTCCCCACTTGTTGTTATAGAAATTTCGAAGATAGAGAGATATTATTCCTTCTATTATGCAATCAGACCATCAATTCTACACAATCGTTAGTTGTACACGTGTCTCAATCCTCCGCTTTTGCGTTGCTCAGCTGCATCTTTCAATCGTGAGTTCGCATGTGATGTTGTTTTAATTACCGCATGCGGTTGAAAGTCAGCTTTGGATCAACTGTCGCATTGCGCCATCATTGTGTTAATCGTCTCTTCATTGTTGGTTAACGGGCGCATTGTGACATAGATGCGTTGATCAGTTCTTCTTGAGCCTTGAGCACAAGCGGTGACTCGGTTCCCTACAAAACAAAGTAAAATCTCCTCTTCTTCCATCTTAAAGATGTTAGTGGGTGTAATTGCAATAATTTATAATTATTGTAATTTTGAGCTAATTTTCATACAATTGGCGCATATTTATTCTCTTTTGGCTGCAATATCTAGATAAGACAGTATAAATAACTTATATTTCTACAAGTTATCACACCCCCAAATTTAGATATATGCTTGTCCTCAAGCATATCTTCTACTTAGGCAATAAAGCTTAATTCCTATCCTATATTTTGCATCGATTGGTTGCTCTGAATGTTACACTTAGGCACATTACTTGACATCGCAACTTCTTTTCTATCCTTGCTAATTCTTAACAAATCCCTATTTTATTCTTCTATATAACAAAATTCTGCTAAAAAATGCTTTTCTCATTTTTCACAATAGAATGTTTACCTCTTCTTTGTCAAAATAACTCGACATATCTATATACGGTGAGCAAAACTTTGCATCATTTGTTAGAGATGGTTGATCATGGTTACACTCTTCGTTTTGGCTTGTCCCCACGGGTGTGCGAACATCCAACTACTGTTGTGTGTCAATTTCAATTTTAACTCATGAATTTGAGAGGAGTTGTCTCTTGCATTTATTTTTCTTATTCCATATTGCGTTGTTCTTGGAAACCCACCTTCGTTTTGGCTTGCTCCTACGGGTTTCATACGAACATCCAACTACGAGTAGGCTCCTTTCACAACTAAACTCTTATCAGGTTTGGAATATTTCTAAGGATTTCCCTTGTGCTGACATTGGAGCTTTGTATGGAAATTTTTTTTTTAATTTTTTTTAATCTTATAATTTTTTATTTTTGTAATGAAAATGAACGCATTTTCTTAAATACTGCATATTCTGATCTTATCTACTTAGACCTTCCCCACCCCCAAATTTAAAGATGAGCAAGGTCCTCATTACGTTGTTTGGATAGACTAGACAAATACTTAGAAGAAAAGTTCCAAGAAAAAGGTTTGAGCAAAACTTTGAAAGATAAAAGGTAAAGTACTGCTAAACTAAGAATTAACTAAGTGTTAGTCAGAATTTACAAAGTATGGGAAATGTTTCTAAGTATAAACATATATTACATCATAGCAACGCAATGAAGAATACAAAAGTGAAAGATTGAAAATATCGCAATTATTGACAAAGGATGATAAAGAAAAAGGCACAGGCAAAAATGGAGTGAATATATACTCATTATATTGAATATTAACAAAGTATACAACAAATTACAAATTAACGCAATAAAAAAATTTTGCTTGTACAAGAATCAAAGAATTGATTAACTTATAAAATAATAAATGAATTTAAAAAAATACATAATGGTCGCATAGAAGGGAAAAAAAATATAGGAGGATTATTGTTGAGGGACTGGCGGGTCTGGAGGGCAGATTTTGAGGTGGTGCAAGAGGAGCTTCTTCAAAATTTAAGTGCTACCGGAGATGTAGGGTCACCATCGGACCATGAAGATATGCGGTGAGAAAGTTGAAGTACACTTGATTACGCTCCGCAATCATTCTCTGGTGCATATGGACTTTATAAATGTTGCGCTACATGTTGATCAGCGCCTCTCTTGATGTGGCAGTACTGCATTGAATATCATCAATCCGCTTCATTACCACTTCAAATCTTTGGTTGAAAAAGTGTCGTTCTTGAGAGAAAAGTTGTTGTTATTGGGAGAAGAGGGATCTCATTTCTGTTAACTCGGCAGCCATGGAGGTGATGGAGGGTTGCGCCTGCAATGTCTCGCCAACATCGTTTTGGGGTTGGGCAGAGGTGCCTTCACCCAAATCGTGTGGGTCCTTAACTTACGGCAGTGGAATGGTGGGTTGCGACGATGATGCTGTTGGTGAAGGTGGGGCTGTTGGGTAGACAGGTGAGCAGGTTGGGACAAGGAAGAGATTGGTAAAATGTTCGTGAAGAGGGGAAAAGGGTTGCGCTGGTGGGCTCGAAGGACTTAGAGGGAAAATGACTAAGGGAAGAGGGTCTGTAGGGCCTGGATCTTGCGCTGGTGACTCTTGAACCCTTTCTTTTCCCTTATCTTCTTTGTGTCGTCTTTTTTGCCTGGGTTCTTGCGGCACATTCAAATCGATCGCGAGCCTCTTTGGTGGCAACTCGAGGCAGTGTGGGGAGTCTTTGAGGAGCAACCTCAAAATTTTTATGTTGATGAGACCGTGGACTTCTGACATGGGCTCCTCATCAATGCCTACGCCCATACACAGGCATAGACTTGAAACGATCCACAGAAAGAAGTATTGCCCTCGGTATGCCCCACCAATTATCTGATCTACCATGCGATCAATCGCACTACGTCGATAGGAATGCCGCGTGTGATACAGATACGGCCATAACCCGATCCCTTGGTATAGTTCTGTCATGCGTTGTTGGGATCAGTTGCTTCTTGATCAAGTAAACCCAGAGCCTTCCTTCTGGTAGCAAGGACCCGAACTCTAGAGTGCGGATGCCTTTAAGCGAGACCGACCACTTCATGCCCCATTGCGTTAACACCCTCAGTGCATCATCCATCTTTTATTCTGTGGGATCATCAATAATCCTCTTCCCTGGTGCATCAGGGTTGTCCTTCATCTGATAAATTTCATTGATGTCCCTTGCGCTGAAGGATACTGTTTCTCCTTTAAAGGTCACCGCATCCCTGTTTCAATGGAGACGCTCGCGATAGAAGCTTTGCACTACCTGAGGCACGATGATGGATGGGCACTGGCAGAACATGTCCCACCCATGTTCCACAATTACGCTCGTGATAAGGTCTGATAGTGGATTCGTCGCAGGAAAGAAGCCCATCTCAAACAACATATCATTATTCTCCTTTTTCCTTAATGACGCTTCCTGGCCGGTGCGGGTTCGCTGCTTTCTGCGATTGCCTTGCCTTGTGCCAATGCAAGGCGGGCTGCTTGTCTTTCTTTCTTTTCCTGCTCCTTGCGTTGTTCTTCTTTCTCGAGCTTTGCGAGTTCTTTTCCCTTCTTCTTGTATAAGCACCGCTTATTGGCTTCACGCTTTTTCCTTTTCTCTTCTTCCAATAATTTTTCCTCTTCTTCTTTCTTCCTCCTCTCTTCTTCTTCTTCTTCTCTTTCTTCTTTCGCAAATTCTTCTTCAAATCGCTCAGAGGCCAGCAATAGACGCTGTTTGTAAAGCTTGAACCCTAATTATTTTAAGTAAGAGAAAGTAATGAGACGTCTCTTAATGAGTTGAATGAAGCTTGACGTACTATGTTTCAAATACCTAAAGTTGCCAAAGTACATGCGTTGGTATTTCTAAACATAATGAGTAGGGATACTGGTAGGGAAGGTATCTGAATAGATATACCTAAGGTGTTGACAGTACGTAACAAACTTCGTGTGTATGTAGGCAGGTCTGAAAGAGAGGCCGAGGTATAGGTCTTTTGGCCGGTAATAGACGGTAGGAGCTAGAGCAGTGTATGCTCGTTCTCAACTAGGATGTAATGAGGATTATTGATGTAGAAAAGTTGTTATCAATGTTTATGTCTTAGGGATGTTGCTTGAGATGCCATCAGTATACTTAAAGAGATCGACGTAAGGATCTCTTCTAGCCATAGTTTAATGTGAACAGGTTGAAGTAGAGGTCTCATCTGGCCATGGCTTGACGTTGGGAATTAGAGCCGTGAATGTTCATTCTCAACTAAGATTCAGGTTTCAGATACATTGGTTTAAAAGGTTTTAAGTACACGTTTGCTTGGTGTCTTTTAAGTTCCAGTATTATATTTTCAAGCTTTCAGTTTAAGCATGAGTTTTACGTTTTATTAAGTCACTCATTGAGCTTCTAGCTCACGCTTTCGAATATTTTCCTTTCCAAATAACGGTCAATTCCCAGAAGACTTTTCTGCTGCTGCTCTGCCACTCAAATAAACAGGTTGAGGGAAGCATAATTGAAGACCTGTATTAGCTAGTACACATGTGTTTGTCTAGACTAGTATTCTTGATAGGGCTCACTAGGTGGTAGAATCCGTGTATAATCAATGTTACGGAACCCTGTAGTGTAAATGTATTAAGTTCTGAGTTAATATGTATGTATTCAGGGTTTGAGAATTAGTTAACAAGTAAAATAGGCAGTAAGTGTAAGCAAAAGGGTTGGTAACTACTACAGTCACTATTCCGTCCAGGTTAGGAAGGTAATCTGGTGCGGGGTGTGACAAGTTGGTATCAGAGCAAAAACTTTGGGAAGAGAGGGGAAAAGTTTATATATACATGTCTGAGTCTTGAGTCCTTAGCATGTGTACTAACTAAGTAAGACGAAGATGTCAAGAAAAGTGGCAAGCAAAGCATGCAGACAGACAATGGGAACCCTGACCCTACCTTTAGAAGTTTCGAGATTCGAGGGAATCCAAATGTTAGTGAATGGAAAGGTAAAGACCTGGTAAATTAGGAAATGACTTCAGGCGGGGAATCAAGGATTCCACAGATAGGAAAAGAATATTTAACAAGATCGCCAAGGGGTTGGCAGAAAGTGTTGAATCCATTCTAGCGGATTCGAAAAGGAAGTATGGTGTTGGGAATGACCTAATAGGTATTGAAAAGGACAGGGAGCTATAAGTCAGCATAGAGTAAGAAGGAAGAAGCCAAAACTTGTGATTAGTATGGATGATAGATCAAGGTTTTGGCATCCTACTAGGTTGGTAGCTGGTACGGGTAAAACCTTTATGTACGAATTGTGGTAAGCATCTTCGAGGGACCTGTTGTAAAGGAAAAAATGTATGTTTTCAGTATGGATAGGCAGGACATTTCAAGGAGGAATGCCCAGCTAGGTCGAGGAGTTCAGATAAAACACGACATGACTTTACAGATGCAAAGAAGGAAAATGAGAAAGGAAGCAAGACGCCCTCAGTGTCAAGGCGGGTTTTAGAAAGTGTCCTACCGGGAGGCAGAGGAGTCACCTAATGTTGTGAATAGTAAAGTAACTTTAGGTATTAGTATATTTATGAACTAGTTGCTTATGGTATTATACCTTTATTGTTACTTAGCATGTGGCACTGCTTGTAAGAAAGATTGTGGAGGGCATGTCCCTAAATGGTTATTGTTATGGTGTGGAGGGGTTGTAACAGTATAAGAGTTTTATAGGCTCTGGGGTAGTGGTTGATAAGTATGGTTATGAAGTGATTCCATTAGATTTCCTGGAATTGATGTCACTCTAGAGCATGGATTCTCCGAATAAATGTTACAACCGTATGAATTGATTGAAGGATGGATAATGTTCAAGAAATTTGGTAAGCAAGAGACAGTATTTATGAAAAAGCAAAGGAATACTTCAGGAAGCTTAATAATAGCAGTGAAGGCTATGAAGCTACTAAGTAAAAGGTGTGAAGCCTATTTGGCCAAATGACGGTTTCATAGGATGAGAAGATGAAACCTGAGGATGTACCAATTATACAAGAGTTCTTGGATGTTTTCCCTGAAAAGTTATCAAATTTACAATCTGACCAGGAAGTTTAGTTTACTATCAATTTAAGTCCAGATACAACACCTACTTATCAGGTACCATTAAGCCAGAAGAACTTAGGGAATTGAAAGTTCAGTTACAGGAATTAATAAATAAGAGTTACAACAGATCCAGTGTGTCACCTTGATGACATATTGGTGTATTCAAGCAGTGCGAAAGATCACGGGAACCATTTGAGGATAGTTTTGCAGATATTACGAGAAAAGCAGTCGTATAACATGTTCAGCAAATGTGATTTCTTGTTAGACCAGGTTGTATTTCTTGGTTATATGGTCCCAGTAGGGGGAGTGAGTGACTCTAAATGCTTTAAAAGTTTTAAGTAAATTTCTAAAGCTTATGAATGTTTAGCAATGTATGATCACTGAAAGTTATTAATGATAACTATTCTCAAATAGTTACTAAACAACACACCTCACATCAATGTTGTATATATACTATGCTTTATAATGATCATGAGGATGCGTTAGTAAGGAATGCGTTTGGGCAACTAAGTTGTTAAGAGATAAGAATATGCAAGCATGTAAGTATAAATAGCTCAATACTGAGGTACACGAAGAAGGTACTGGAGCTTAGACTAGAATGTCAATAACTCAGTACAGAAGTACATAGAGAAGGTACTGAGGCTTTGCCTTAGAATTTGAATAGCTTGATACCGAAGGACACAGAGAAGGTATCTGAGCAATAGTACCTAAGACATGATGGTATTTGAACTAGAATTGTGCAAATAGGGGAAAAGTTGTGATTGATAGTGTTAAGAACACTCCATTCTAACCATAAATTGATGTTGAGGGATTGAGTAAAGATTCTCTCTCAACTAAGAATGCAAATTATGATTGTAAGAAGAGAACCAGAAGAGTTCCTTCCCAATTAAGTGGTAACGCAGCAAAGAATGTTAGGGAGTGAGCAGAACGGCCACTCTAGACTAATAGACTAAGGCATAGTTTAGCAAAATAAGAAAAGTGTTATGTGATGTTTGTTTTGTCAACAAGTGAAGCCTGGAAGGAAAAGGTCGATAGGGTACTTAATCCACTACTAGTACCTGAGTGGAAGTAGATATACAGGTAAACATAGACTTTTCACTGGAAATAGAATGTATAGTACGTCTGTTCAGAGGTTGGTGGCAAACGTGAAGTCTATTCCAGTGAATTCAGAGGAAGGGGTGTAATCTAGAGGAAGTCCTAGTCAGATTACTCCTAAGATGAGGGGAAAAAAATGAGCAACAATGAGCTCAAAGTGTACCAGGGGTACATTGAGTATAAAGGTAAGGAATAAAAGGGTCAGCAAAAGACAAAAAGAAAAAGGTCCAGATTTACTGATGTTCCAGGTAATAGCTGGAAGTTTGAATTGTAACTGAGCTAGGGACTGGTACAATTTAATAAAAGTATAGTTTGTGCAAGTATATAAAAATTACGATAAACTAAAGGAAAGCAGTAAAAAATGCGATAATAAAATAAGTACAGTAAACCTAAGC
Source organism: Benincasa hispida (assembly GCF_009727055.1). Lineage (NCBI taxonomy): Eukaryota > Viridiplantae > Streptophyta > Magnoliopsida > Cucurbitales > Cucurbitaceae > Benincasa > Benincasa hispida. The sequence continues at coordinate 59,572,773 of NC_052351.1, forward strand.
TAGATAATACAAGAAACAGGCTTCATGATACAAGATGCTAGGATCCAGGCTGGCTGTGAAGGTTATGCAAAGAACATAGAATGCGGCGGCAAGTCTTATGTACAACACAGAAAGAGAAAGATAACTAATATAAACAGCGCAAGTATGTCCAAGTATGCCCAAATGATGAATGATGTACTCATAAGACAAGGTAATCACATAAAGCATGGTCGACATAAGATTATTCATATCCATAGGAACACTGCTTACTTCGCTTAGTGAGTTCAACTACTTACCCTCTCGGGCAGTTAGTCATTGCTGATTCTGCTCATAGACAAGTATTGCGACCACTCATGGACAAGCATTCCTACAGACCCACACTAAGCAAAGAGGATTTTCCCACAACATTCGTGCAACGCACACCTCTCGATGGTTTGCTACATGCTTCATATATCTATGCCACATGATTAAGTATGCGATACTCTAGCAATCTTACTTAGTCGTTGCAATGAAAGTAAAAGATGATAAGAAGAGGTAAATGAAGATGGAATCGAAGGAGATAAAGAAATGCATTGATCACAAAATGTATTAATGTCTTAAGCCACAATGTAATACAATATAGAGATAGAAGAGAGATGGAGAGCCAGATAGGCAATGTCTTGCTTCCATCAGATGTGTGTCAAGGCTACCGATGGTGCCATGGATGAGCAGTGGAGTAGTCTCTCTCGAGATCTATCTCCGGCGAAGCTCCGATCGTCACTTAGAATGGTTGGAGAATGAAGAACTCTTAGAGAATGTCTTCTCACGCTTTCATCTAGATCAGAAGGATCTACCCTAAGACAGAAGCTCAGATGATTTGAAGTTGGGCTCTAAGGCTTTTTTTTATAAAGCTCGATCACCGACAGCATTAATGGTTCTTCTCTGAATTTCTGCTGCTAACGGCGTGATGGACCTTCTCTAAATTTCTTCTACTAATAGCATGGTAGGTGAAATGTCAACATCACCTTTCGATACTCGCAAGGTATGTGTTTGTGCTTGGTTTTCGAAGTATCATCGCATTCCACCACCCTTGCGTTCATCCCTCTATTATGGTTATTACTCTGTAGCCACAACCTGTATGTGATGGACGCATGCAGTTAATGGCCACAACATCCATGCGTCAAACATATGTGATCACCTCTGCGATGGTGAGATTCACCGCATGCGATCGATTCCTGCGATAGCTACAAAAATAGACAATTGGACGCAAAAGAACGCATAATAATGGGTTAGCCGAGATTTTCAATGTCGATCGACGCAAGCTCACTTTTCTCATGAATTCTTAGTATAATCACCACATATTCTACTTATCAGCCCTTATAATTCTAATAAAAGGCTTATAATATCGTGCATTCCTGCCCTTCATCACACCCCCAAACTTAGAATCATACTTATTCTCAAGCATGCTTTATACTTAGGAAATTCATAATTCACCCTCTGGCTTTCCTTTGCGATGACCATCCTCTCAAAATATAATCTACTCATGCCTCTAACCTTGGCAACAAACGCTCTTCTCAATTTTGGCTACTTCTTCAAAGAGAACTTTTCTTAGCTTAAATTAGGTAAGCCTCTGCTCAAAAGTTTTTTACTCATTTCCAGCAACTCTGCTTTTAGCTTTTAACAATGTGTTCGTTTAAAACAACTCAAAGCTTTACGATTTATCATTAGAATGCGACGTTCAACCTGGTTACACTCTTCATTTTGACTTGCCCCTACGGGTGTCATGCGGATAGCCAACTTTGGTTATGTGCCATATTCAACTCAACTCTTGCCTTAGCTTAATTTGGGTTTGCGCTAGACAGAGGAGTTGCTCTTATGCATTGATCTTGGCCACATACTTTTGTTTTGGCTTACCTGCACGGGTGTCATGCGAAGTATCCAACTACAGGTAAGTGTCTTTCACAACTTAACTCTTATCAGCTTAAGTTTCCCCTTTGCGCTGACAGTGGAATCATTATTACCGATTTTTTTTTTTTTTTTGAATAGCATCCCAATGTGATAGACGTATTTTTTGGGACCTCTTCCACCCCCAAACTTAGAGAGCAGCAGTGCTCTCACCGAAAAGCTAAAGACAAACTCATCAAGAATGCGATAACAAATGTTTGAGTAGAGGTTTACACATAACAAAACTTAGACTGTCAAATCTTGAAAAAGCTATTAAAAGTGAGGTGAGCCTTGCGATGTTAGGTAGCAGATGTTGTGAATTATAAGTACCATCATGGACGCTAAATTATCAATGCAAAGATAGGTAAGTGGACAAAAAGAGAATTTCAAAAGGATAATGTGTACAAGATAACAAGAAAAGAACCTTTGAGTAGAATAACACTTGCGACCATGCTTTAGAATTCATGCGGTCAAAGCCATGCATTGAATGATAGAGAGAATTCTTCCGCTGTAACTGCGCACCGAGGAGAATTCTTGTCACAACTACAAGGAGCAAACGCACCGTATCCAAGAAAGCAGCCACATATCCAAAATAACAATAATTAAATAAATAAACTAAACTAGGAAAGCAAGGTAAATATAGAGTAGAATACATCCCTGGAGAAATTGGAGATCTAGAAAATGGAGTAAATAAATATGCGTTCATTGTTCGTTCTCCATGCGTTACTGGTCATGCATTGGGCTAAAGGATGTGCAATATGCGTCTAAGAATCTATGTGTCCTGCCACAAGTTTTCTTGCTCTCTTGCCAAATATAACGAGATCGTAAGTTTCTTGGGGTGATTCGAGGTCGAATTCAGGGACTTGTAGCTAAATGTCATGTAGTAATGTGTTGCAGCGAAGAATAAAAGAATATTAAAGTTTAAGGGGCTATACGCTACTCCTACTCCTAACTAAATAGATTAAGCAATGGAAGTATGACTATGAGAGTTAGAGACATGACAACTGTTAACGCATAATAAGATGTATGGAAAAATAGAGAAAATGGTGGAGGGGATGACTTCACCGCATTAATAAGCTTGATCGCAAGGGTAACCCCAGCCAACACAAGTTATGCGATTATGCCATACATAATTGACTAAGATACATGCGATGCATATGCGATAGTGTCGATAGGACTTATGTCTAAGTCTCTATTCTTGCTCACGTGCTCCCACACATAAACAAGGTGACCGCACACCACCATATCCTCCTTCTGGACGTATGCGATGTGACCACGTACAATCATATCCTATCTATAGGGTGCATGCACTGTGTAATAGCAAACAGAACTTATTCCTAAGCCTCTATTCTTGCTTATGCGATCCAATCTGACTCTCCTAAGCCTAGATTTGGTTTTTAGACTACTCTCTCAAGTATGCCCAAATGATGAATGATGCACTCATAAGACAAGGTAATCACATAAAGCATGGTTGACATAAGATTATTCCTATCCCTAGGAACACTGCTTACTTCGCTTAGTGAGTTCAACTACATACCTCTCAAGCAGTTAGACACTGCTGATTTTGCTCATAGACAAGCATTGCGACCGCTCATGGACAAACGTTGCTACAGCCTCACACTAAGCAAAGAGGATTCTTTCACAACACTCGTGCAACGCACACCTCTCGGTGGTTTGCTACATGCTTCATATATCTATGCCACATGATTAAGTATGCGATACTCTAGCAATCTTACTTAGTCGTTGCAATGAAAGTAAAGGATGATAAGAAGAGGTAAATGAAGATGGAATCGAAGGAGATAAAGAAATGCATTGATCACAAAATGTATTAATGTCTTAAGCCACAATGTAATACAATACAGAGATAGAAGAGAGATGGAGAGCCAGATGGGCAATGTCTTGTTCCCATCATATGTGTGTCAAGGCTGCCGGTGGTGCCATGGATGGGCGGTGGAGTAGTCTCTCTCGAGATCTATCTCTGACGAAGCTCCGGTCGTCACTTGGAATGGTTGGAGGAATGAAGAACTCCTAGAGAATTTCTTCTCACGCTTTTGTTTTGAATCACAAGGATCTACCCTAAGGCAGAAGCTCGGATGATTTGAAGTTGGGCTCTAAGGCTTCTATTTATAGAGCTCGATCACCGACAGCATTAATGGTCCTTCTCTGAATTTCTGCTGCTAACGGCGAGATGGACCTGCTCTGAATCTTTGCTACTAACGGCATGGTAGGTGAAATGTCAACATCACCTTTTGATACTCCCAAGGTATACGTTCGTGCTTGGTTTCCAAAGTACCATCGCATTCCACCACCCTTGCGCTCATCCCTCTATTATGGTTATTACTCTATAGTCGCAACCTTTATGCGGTGGACGCATGTGGTTAATGGCCACAACATCCATGTGTCTATCATATGTGATCGCCTCTGCGATAGTGAGATTCACCACGTGCGATCGATTCCTACGATAGCTACAAAAATAGACAATTGGATGCAAAAGAACGCATAATAATGGGTTAGCCGAGATTTTCAATGCCGATCGACGCAAGCTCACTTTTCTCATGAATTCTTAGTATAGTCACCGCATATTCTACTTATCAGCCCTCATAATTCTAAATAAAAGGCCTATAATATTGAGCATTTCTGCCCTTCATCATATGCAAAGTTTAGTAAATGTGAGTTTTGTAGTAAATGTGAGTTTTGGCTTGAACAGGTGATGTTTCTTGGACATGTGATCTCAACTAAAGGTGTTTCTGTGGATCCACAGAAGATAGAAGCAGTACTTAAGTGGGAGCGACCCACGACAATTACTGAGGTACGTAGTTTTCTTGGTTTAGCTAGTTATTATTGTCGCTTCATAGAGGGATTCTCAAAGTTGGCACTTCCACTAACCATTCTAACCAAGAAGAATGCTAAATATGTGTGGACGGAGGATTGTGAACGAAGTTTCCAAGAATTAAAGAGGATTAGTTTCGGCACCTATTCTAACACTTCTAACACCTAGTGTTGAGTATGAGGTTTATTGTAATACTTCTTGACAGGGTTTAAGGTGTGCTCTTATGCAGAAAGGTAAAGTGATAGCTTATGCTTCCAGACAACTGAAAAACCATGAGTATAACTATCCAACACATGATCTAAAGCTAGCAACAGTAGTGTTGGCGCTAAAGATTCAGCGACATTATTTATCAGGAGAAAAGTGTCGTATACTTACAAATTATAAGAGTTTGAAGTATGTCTTTCATCAGAAGAAGTTAAATAGAAGGCCAAGAAGGTGGTTAAAGTATCAAAGATTACAATTGTACTATTGGTTATCATCTAGGAAAAGATAATGTAGTAGTTGATGCTTTGAGTAGAAAGTCATTATGCTCGAAAGTTTCACTAAATGCTATCAGTTCATCTTTCCTATGTGAACTAAAGAGCGGTAATGTAGTGTTAGCAACAGATAACTAGGGAGGTTTAATTACAATTTCAGGTAAGACCTACCCTAATTGGCAAGATTATTGAGGCACAAAAGGATGATGCAGTTTTGAAGTAGTTAAGAGGACAGTGAAACAAGGCCATCATACAATTTATAATGTGAGGAACGATGGAGCTATAGTAAGGTATAACCGTGTATGTGTTCCTAATAGGTCAGACTTAAAACAAGAAATCCTAGAGGAAGCCCATAGCTCAGCTTATGCGATGCATCCAGATAGCACTAAAATGTATCGAGCCTTGAAATAGTTTTACTAGTGGCCTAGAATGAAACGTGATATATCAGAATATGTATTGAAATACATGATTTGCCAGCAAGTTAAATCCAATAGAAAACAACTGGACTTCTAAATTCACTTCCAGTTCTAGAATGGAAATGGGAGCATGTTACCATGGACCTTCTATTTGGACTTCTTCGCACTCAAAATGGTCATGATGGCATCTGGGTGATAATTAATAGGTTGACTAAAACAACGATATTTTTGCCAGTTAATGCCACTTATTCCTTGGATAAGCACCAGTATTGATATCTCTAACTGAGATTTGAGATTCATGTCTAAATTTTGGCCAAGCTTGCAACAGGCTCTTGGTACTAAACTTAAATTCAATACAGCCTTTCATCCTCAGACGGATGGGCAATCAGAACGAACTATTTAGACTTTAGAGGACATTCTTTAAGCTTGTGTGCTACAGTTCAAGTGCAGCTTGGATTCTCATCTTCCACTAATGAAGTTTGCATATAATAACAATTATCATTCCAGTACTGAAATAGCTCTGTATGAGGCTTTGTATGGGAGGAAGTGTAGAACTCTAGTATGTTGGGATGAAGTTGGTGAAAAAAAGTTTCTTGGTCTATAATTAGTGCAAATCACTACAGATACCATTAAGATTATCGTGGAGAAACTTAAGATGACTCAAGATTGCCAGAAAATTTACGCTGACAAACACCATAGGGATCTAGAATTTGAGATGGGAGATAGAGTTTTTTTAAACCTTTCTCCTTGGAAGGGAATGTTACGTTTTGGTATAAAAAGAAAACTGAGTCGAAGATATATAGAACCCTACGAAATCCTAGAATGCATAGGACCATCAATCTATCATTTGGCATAGTCAATGGAGTTTTCCAGGATACACGATGTGTTCCATGTGTCGATGTTGCATAAATATGTTCCAGACCGGTCACATGTCCTAGAAACACAACTAATACAACTTAAGGAAAATCTATCCTATGAGGAAGAACTTGTATAGATCTTAGACAGGAAGGAACAAGCATTGAGAAACAAAACGATTCCACTAGTTAAAGTGTTATAGAGAAACCATGCAGTGGAAGAAGCAACCTGGGAAAGCGAACAACAAATGAGAGCTAAATACCCTCAGTTATTCTCCTGATGATTTCCAGTTGAATTTTGAGGACAAAATTCTCAAAAGGGGGTATTGACTTGTAAGCCCTTGTTCATTTTCCTCTTGTTTAAGCTTAGGATTAACTTAAATAAGTAAGTTTAGAGTTTATCTAAATGAATCATTTGGAATATATGACCTAAATATGTTTTATAGCTAAGTGTTAAAGTTAGTAGTGGGAATTTACTACACTAGTGCAAGTTCCTTTTCATTTATTTAGTAAGTTAGTAACTTTGTTAAGTGTTGGAGTAATTTGATTATGAGTAGATAATTGGCTATGTGTTAGGAAAAGAAAGAAAAAAAATAAAATTTTATAAGTGAAAGAAAGGGGACCCAAAAATGTGTGAGTGTGTGGAGGAGAATAAATTATTTTGTTGAAAAATAATTTTTGGATTAATTTTCTAAGGTTAAAAATTAATTTAACTTGATAATATTGTTAAGGGGCAAGGAGGATAAGGAAAAATGAGAAAAAGCAAGCAAGTAGTTGGTTGGTTGAATATGATTGGAGGAAGAAAAGATAGATTTTGGCTAGGCATGAAGGATACATTTGATAGGTCAGTTCTTCCAATTTACTCATGTAAAATTTGTTATTTTTTGAACCAAATGAAAGCTGAATGAATGTAGAAAACAGTTGAGAGTTGCCAAAGTGATTGGAGATTGGAAAGGTTGAGAAAACTTGAAGGAAAAAGAAGTTGTCTGAAAATCGCGTTAGACAGAGCTTGTTGTGTTGAAGGACTTTTCAAGGAACTTTAGGGAGGATTTAGGCACCCAAAATTTTCGGTAAACTAGTTAAAAAGTTCCTCTTGAATTCCAAAAAAATTATTTGAAGTTTATTTGATTAGAAATAATGTTTGAAGCTCTGGAAAATCAGGTTGAAATAAGGAGATCACTGGCTGAAGATAGCAGGTTGGCACCCTAGCCCAGCCGCTCAGTGTCGCCTAGGACGCTTGATAACGAGCAGAAATGAACGTTATTACAGTGCTAAGTTCTTAAAAAATGTTGGCTTGCGTTGATAAAATATATAAGATTGCGTCCAAAAAGTATCAAGTTCATAACATTGCGGTCATATGCGTTCATTGCATGGAAATAGTTAATTTTTGTATTTTTATGCAGAATATGCGTTGACGCAAGGTAGAAAGCGCGATCACAAGAAATCAACGGACGAGCGTAACATTACCGCAAGGCTTTATGGTGATTTATGTTCGCAAACATCTGCTCAAGAAGGATTGCCGCATAGAGTCACCGAAACTTGGTGGGCGCATCTGGGTGAAAGGCATAATTAATCACGATGGGACAAAAAGCTGATGACGGTCGAATCCAAATTAAGTTGACAAGTCGCTAACGATAACAATTACACTCAGCTTTTCGGTGACAAATATTCGGCGCATCAGTCAGAGAATTAAAGCTATCTCATCTATGCAATCATAAGAGAGAAGCCGTCTTTCACCTTGAAGGCTCTATAAATACCGAAGGCAACTTTCAGAAAAGGAGTTCGGCAGTTTAGCAAGTTCGAACACTAAGAGAATTTCCCTTAGAATAGCCTAGTCCATAGTTTTCCTTTTATTTTAAGGCAGAGCGAGAGAAGGGAAGAGACTCTGGAAGATCGCTCAGGGCAACTCGAGAGAGAACCCGGAGGCGTAGAAAGTAGAGAGTGGGCCGACTCTGGCGAGAGCGAGACCATCTTTTGAACAAGAGTAGAAAATGCAGTGTAAAAGCTTGGGAAGCAAGAGATTACTACCAGGCTCTTTATTCTCTCCTTGCATTGTTATTTTGTATTTCAACTTTATATTTATACAATGAAAGTTCTTATTCTACATCTGTTCACTCTCTTAGCACACATGAGTAGCTAAACTTATCGAATGGGTTGAGAAGAACTAAGCTAACATAACCTAGGATCTTCATCGCATGCGATTATCTTGTTTCATGTTGTGCCCAACACCCCTTTAGAGCTACTCGAGAGGGAGTCTAAAGAAAGAACCTAAAGACTCAAAAAAGCTAGGTTAGAATCTAGACTCGAGAGAGTAAGATTAGATCTGCATAAGCAAGAGATAGGGACTTAGAGATAAACTTTGTTTGCCAACCTGCATCGCATGCACCCTAGAGATAGGTATGATATTATGTGGTTGCCTTATTTGTGTGTGTGTCATTTTGTCATTGCATAAATAAGAATAGAGGCTTATATGTAGGTCCTATAGACTTATCGTATATATCACATACGTTCTAGCATTAGAAGTCGTAGCATTCGCGTCGAGAGATGGTTTACTATTGTATGTGTGTTGCATGGTCGCATAACATAAACGCATCCTAGGGAGTGTTAGCCGAATCTCTTCTCAACCCATTCACCGCATACTCATCTCATCTCCCGTATTATCAACTTTTTTCGAAACTCCGTCGCATTTTTTTATTTTTATTACCATAAACAACAAACCAAACAATTATTTGAGTTACCGGTTACCGCAAAGTCTTTTAAAAAATTATCATCGCATACCGTTTTCCCAAGTCCCTAAGTTCAACCCTAGACTTACCAAGAAACTCAGTGGGGTTTATACTTGGATTCCAATGAGAAAACTTGTTGCTCAATGCAATTCCATCATCGCATTTCATTCCATATTTTCACCACATAAAATAACACATCAACGTTCACCCATATGTTCGTCTTCTGCCCATTAGCCCACACTCACACGTGCGCTTCTTGTTGTGCCAGCACCCTCAACGCACGTCTCACGCCCACGCCTACCTAGCCTCGCCCACACCTATTTTTGTTGCCCATTGGCTTTACCACGATCATTTCTGATGTTGATGAGCATTTTTTAAGCCCAATTAAGATTTTCTTGATATTTTAACCCTAAAATGAATAATTTTGGATTTTAAAGTAATTTTTGGGTTATTTGGATATTTTAAGAAAATGTGCTTAAGGTTCAAAATGTGAAAGTTTAGGGCTCAATTTGTGTTTAATCGGTCTTGTGGAATTATTAAGGGTTGTTTAGAGTTATTTTAACCTATCATGAGAGTCTAGTAACCATGGGATCTTATTTCAAGTCAGATTGAGATCGAGAAGGCCTATAAGCCAAGGAATTCATGTCTGTGACTGTGAATGGTTTTATTTTAAGAATTTTTATTTGAAAAATATATTCGTATAATAGTATTTTATAATTTGTGAAATGCATTGGCATGATATGTTTACTTGACTATTATTTTAGAAATGCTTGAATAATGATTCTTGAATTATCACTAGTTTTATATGAACTGGATTTATGAAAATGCAGTTTGGAACCTAATTTTACTTTTCTATGAATTGTACGGTTTTGTAAGAAAACCTCGTGATGGTGGAATGAGTGATATTGAATGGTTTATAAAAGTGGTTTCAAACTACTAATTCTTGTACCTGAGAGATGGTTATTTTTTTCATGCTACTTGAATGTGTTTCAGTAGCACTGGTTAGGCAATCAAGGGGCTTTCGAGTTCAGATGTGGCTAGATGTGGCCAAAGTACACCAGGAAGTCCAGAGGAACCTGCGCCTGTAGTGCCACCCAGGCGATCAAGGGGCTACCGAGGTTAGATATCGCCAAAGTATACCGGGAAGTCTAGATGAATCTGAGCCTATGGTGTATATGTATATTTAACCTTGAGGCAACTTTGTGTGCACGTATGACCTTGTTATTTAGTTTACCACCACGGGGGACATTCGATGTGTGGTATGTCTAAGACAACCATATATCCTTGTCCAGAGTAACCCACCGTTGTAAACGAGTATTTGGGTACAAAGTTGGTGTGATTTTCTAGTAACTCATGAATGTTTAATAATTCGCTTTATATGAGATATAATCATGCCAATATTTTATTAGCACGTGTTTGAAATGATACTAAATCTTTTTTACTTTGCAAATGACTTACTGAATTACTTGACAAAACTCATTGACGTTTTAGAAAGAGAAAATTTATGTTCATATTAAATTACCATTTACTGGGCTTTAGCTCATGCTTTCAATATTTTATGTTCTCCCCTCCCCCTCCCCCAAGTAGCGATCAAGTTCCGGAATCAAGCTGAGTTGTCCATAGTCACACGACGAGAGTATCTTGCAGCATTGTAGGTTTACATATTTTGGAGTCTTGTTATAAATAGACTACATACCAAGACCTATATGTATATGAATTTTGAGAACATGGGACATAGAGTAATGGTTTGGTTGTGTGGTTGTAAAGGTGTTCTGATGTGCATAAACTTTGTTGATGATTTTTATGTATATATACTTTCAAATAATGTGTTTGAACTGAGATTTGGCAAAACAGGAGATGGAGAAAGATATGAAATGCATTTAATGTCATAAAATCAATATGGTGAACGAAAGTCAAATAAATTGAATGATCTTTGTGGAACTATATAGTTTCACATACAGATGGAGCTGGTTAGTTGGATGCTAAATATTATCGAGGGTTGGTATCTTCGTACCTTTCTCTAGATTAGGATGGTAACCTGGGAAGGGGTGTGATACACAGTCTAGTCTTATACAAACTCTTTGTATAGGATACCCCCACTCACATATCTCTATATGAATGATTAGGATCAAATCGTTTGTAACACCTTACAATAATAATAACAATTACAAAGTGGGTCGTATCCATACTGTTACCAGGATAAGTCATCCAATCTTATCATACTACAGACCATTTAGATTATTACTTAAACATAATTCACTTATATGTTAACCACACACATATTTAAGTTACATTAAATAACCTCAGATCTTGTTTATTGGATCAAGTTACATAATTCTAAATGTCAAATAAAATAACTCCTTATTTTATTAAATAAATGAATTTTATTTATACATTATAAACCACAAGATTTAGGGTACAATCCCCAACAGTTTGACCTAGCGTCGTAGTGCTATCGATAAACTGTAAATACCATTTTTTTTCATTTTTAGGTCATTTAGCTCCAAGCTCGAACCTTTTCTTCTCTGTATAATTGTTTCCCTTTTCTTCTCTATTTAACTTGTTCTTTTATATTTTGGCTTGTAATAATCCAACTTTGAGCTTAAACTAGATGGCTAAGGTGAGTTTTCTAACTTAGGTTAGAAATTTTCTTCAATTATAATCTTGTGAGACTTTCTACTTTGTTTATAAATTTTCATCTTAAGATTATATTCATAGTTGTATTTCTTTGAAATTGTCTGACAAACTAGTCAAAGTTGCACAATTGATTGTTATAGATTGAGATTTATAATCCGCATTAATGCTCTTAATTGCTTTTTAATATAGTTAAGTCAAAGTTATGGATTGTGTGTCATTTTGTCTATTAAGCATTGTTTATTTAACTAGATGAAGATCATACCAAGTGACTTGTCATAGTGTTTTCTTTAATTGGTAACTAATGTATTTGGCATGCACTACATCTAAAAATATTGGTTAATTAGTTGTTGTGGACTTCTTTTTAGCACTAGTGAATGTGGCAACTAAGCATGGGCAAAGATAGGAATTAACTTGTATGAATTCAATGATCAAGCAAGCTATTGAGGATATCTTTAAATATAGGCTAAGCCGATTTTACTCTTGTTGCACTTTACATATCGCATTTTATTTTCTTGTGCTTACTTCTCAAAGCACACCAAACTCATTTACCGTTCAATCTAGGAATTCAACTTGTGCGAACTTACTTTACATTTTCCTGCAGGACGGTTTGGTCTTACTACTAATACTACTCAATAGTAGAGGTTGTATTGATCTATATTATAAATTCATTTGATCTATTGAGGGCCTCGACAATCTTCGGCCCATCAAAGTCCTATCAAAATGAATACAAAAGATAGTTCCAATTTAAAACAAGATAATTTTAAGTTGAGATCTTTAAGTGATATGTTTACACCAAAAAAGAGCATTAATAGAAGAATGCAAGATGTTTATGAAGTATTTCTCTCACATACATTAATCTTTACATTTTTACATTTAAATAAGTCTTATACACCAATGAAAAATGTACATTAATCATTTTGAAATGGAACTCTAATTAAGCGTTTCCTTAAAGTTTAACATTTTAATTAATAGTATCATTAATTTTAGGTTATAAACTTAGATGTAAAAAAAAATACCTGGGTGCATGCACCCATCTTCATTCAAATCATTCAAGTGTGAAATCAATAGTTGTCATGTGGCAATTTTTTTCAAAAAAAAATCTTTTAATATTTTTTGTCCTTTGTGATTGAAGGTGATATATAGAGAGATTACACTCAAATATTACTCGAAACATAATTTGATTTTAGTCGATACTATTTTGTTCGAGTTTACTTCACAACTGTGATAATGTCTTATCCACTTAAATTATGCTCAAATCAACAAACCATCGAAATTTAATAAAAAGAAAACTAAACTCAAAATTAGATCAATTTTTTTTTTAATCCCAACAAATGATAGTTTAAATAACAAAATAATTAGGACTCAAAACACCAAGCTTGATGGTTGGACACATGGTGGTTAGGTGAGAGGCAAAACCACAAACATCTTTTGCATCAAAATTTCTTCGATTCAAAGTTATATGTCAATCAACAATGCCGTATATGATTAATCCACAATTCTCAGTACTCACTGCTACTAATAATGCTCGATCCAAGTTCTTGTCCTTCAGCGGACGCGATCGATTTCTATAACATTTCATTGTTCGAGTGAATCGAATTTCAATCACTCTTCCGCTGTACATTTCAATTTCTTCCACTCTGCAAATTCCATGGCATTTCCCAGAACCCAGAAGCCAAAACCCAAACCCAGATCCCCACTCATCTTCTTCTTCGTTGCCCTAGCCGCCATTGCCTTTCTTTTCCTCTTTTCCTCACTGGTTTCTACCAATGGGGCTTCTTCTTTTTCATCCTCGAATTCAATTCAGAAAATCTTCAGATTCAAGAATCTGACCCAGAAACAGAGACGTAATCGGCATGTTTTTAGTGTAAATGACAAGTTCTTGTACTGGGGCAACAGAATCGACTGCCCGGGCAAGCACTGCGAATCTTGTGAGGGTTTGGGTCACCAGGAATCCAGCTTGAGGTGTGCCCTTGAGGAAGCCATGTTCCTCCAAAGGTAATCTTTCTTGAAGTTCTTCTGAATTCTGGGGTTTAATCCTTACTTGAAGTTGTTTTCTCCTTGTTTAGTTTGTTGGATTGACATGATAAGGTTTCTGTATGAAAGGGATTTGGAATTGGGTGAGCAGTAACTCATCAGCATTGTTGTAGTTCTATCATTAAAAGGAGAATTATCATATTTTGAAACTTCTGTTTGCCCCTTGTTTGATTTTAGTTCTATGTTATTGCTATGAGGTGCTATTTAGTTTTGTCTCAATTTATCTTTGTAATGGTAATGGATTGGTCCAGTGCTCTTTAACTGCAGCATAATTTATTGGTAGATTGCTTTTGCATAGCCTACCTAGGCAATTAACTACTTTTTTTTTTTTTGGTGCAGAATATTTGTAATGCCCTCTAGAATGTGTATCAACCCTATACATAATAAGAAAGGGCTTCTTCATCAGTCCACCAATGCAAGCTCAGAGGAAAGGTGTTTTTTCCCTCTTTTCTTTTCCAATAACGTTTTTCTTGTATGCACTCTCTCTTGCAACTGTGTTGATCCATATTGCTTATCATATAAATATTGTACCTATTAAACGTCACGTTTTCTAATAAGCATATACTTGAGGGTAGTTGAAACTGTACTAATTTGGTTCTCTTTGGGCTTCAAACTAAGATGCAAACTTCATTACATAAAAAATTCACTGTTCTTTCATTTATATTTGTGAATTTTATAGAGAAAAAAGTAGAACCTGAATTTGTTCTCTGCATTGCAGTTGGGAAGCAAACTCTTGTGCCATGGACTCTTTGTACGATATGGACCTTATATCTGACACTGTACCAGTGATTTTAGACAACTCAAAATTATGGTATCAGGTGCTGTCAACTGGTATGAAATTAGGAGCTAGAGCAGTTGCCCACGTTGAGCAAGTTAGTCGTCTTGAACTCAGAGACAACAGCCGCTACTCCGATCTTCTGCTAATAAATCGAACTGCCAGCCCTCTTTCATGGTAAATCAAGCTTGGGGATATAACATTCCCTTTACCACTTTTGAGTGTATTGTGTGTTTAGATAGATTCAAGCATCATTGTATGGTAAATCAGTAAAAGCTCAATTAGGCTTATCTTTATAATGCTTTTTTTATGCCTTTCCTTGCAACTTAGTATGACAGATGTTTCAATTTAAGATCCCAAGTTATGAATTCTTTGGGTGTTAATGGCATGATAACTCATTAGGTTTATGGAATGCAAGGACAGAAACAACCGCAGTGCCATATTGTTGCCCTATAAATTTCTTCCTTCTATGGCAGCAGAAAACATGAGGGATGCAGCTGAGAAGGTATTGTTCTGAAATCATATTAAGGTTCTTTCTTTTGCGCTTGCACTCTTGTAAATCATGACATAGGACCTAACAAAGTTGCAAGCTGTTACCTCATTGCTTATGAAACATAGTTTCATTGCATTTCCATATTTCTGGGTTTGTTTTTCATAGTTGTAGTAGATGCTTAAGCTCAGTGATACAAGATTAGGTATTCGGTTTATTCAGACTTCACGGATGCTTCTTAGCATAAAATTGCCACCTTAGAAAATATAATTATTGAACTCTGGGTCAAATGCAAATACTTTACTTTAGATACTCTTTGACAAGTATAGCAAACTCTAATTAAAGTCTCATTAATTATTTTATTTTATTATTGTTATTATTATTATTAATTTTTTCGCAATAACTGGGATAACAAGGGGTGCCACTCTGTTTTGTTACTCATGGCCCACCCTTACTGTTTACCAAGAAACCTCTCTGCAGAAGGCAACAACGGTTTTATGATAATCAATTAGTTGTTGATACTCTTGATAATCAATTTGTTTTTCTTATGTTTTTTAAGTCTTAGCTTATAAATACTATTTACACTCGTGTGTTTCTTTGCTTTGTCTTCCACTTCTTTAAGATGCTTTCGAAATCTAAACCAAATTTTAAAAACCAAAAGAAGTATTTTTAAAAAACTTGTTTTCTTTTTGGAATTTGGTCTACAAATTCATATGCATTTGCAAAAATGGTATTTAATACACTATTAAAATTGAGGGAAGTAGGCATAATTTTTTGGAAAAAAAAACTAAAATGGGGCCACTCCTAGGATGACCTCAGTTTAAGACTTTCCATTCCTAGGAATTCAATTTAATCCACCATCCAAAGTACTTGGGAAGTCTTTCTTTTTTCTGTCTTTGATGAACTTTGAAGTTCTGCCATCAGGCCATGGTTGCACAATGGTGAAAGTCAGAGAATGAGAAAGAAAGGGCTGTATACAACCATTTGCAGAAGTAAGCCAGTTGTAATCATTATATGTGGTTAGGTTTGTAGAAAATTGGAAGTACCTGAAGTTTTATGGTTTTGAAATTTTATGGTTTTGGTGTCTTCTTGGAAACTGAATGGAAGGCACGCCATTGATTAGGGATCCTCATATGCTTCATAAAGCCAGGTTAAGATTACAGGTGTTCGTTTAACCTCTTAGCAGCGTTAGATAAATTCGAAAAGAGTAATTTGCTAGACGTGCATTGGTTAGAGACGAAGTTTGCTTCCAGTTCTCTGTTTCTGTTTAGTTTATTGATTTGTTATACTGTGCGTTAGATTACAGGTAATTTTTCTTTTTGGAATAGTTCTATAAGTAACTGTGTCTCCTGAAATCTTATTCCTCGAACTTTGTGTCGTTTAATAATTTCTTAGTGCACTTCATCAATGAAAAATCTCTCATTTTATTGATAATGCTGAAAAGAATATCTGATCAATAGATTAAAGCGCTACTTGGTGATTATGATGCCATCCATGTTCGTCGCGGAGATAAAATAAAGACCAGAAAGGACAGGTTTGGTGTTGATAGAAGCTTACATCCACATCTCGACAGGGATACACGGCCCGAGTTTATGCTAAAGAGAATAGCAAAGTGGGTTCCGGCAGGGCGGACACTTTTTATTGCTTCAAATGAGAGAACTCCTGGATTTTTCTCGCCCCTCTCTGATCGGTGAGCCCATCTCACTCACCTTTTTAGTTCACTAGAGTACGAGATGAAGTATTGGTTCTTTGCCATTTAGTAGTAGAAAGACTTTACTCAAAGGATCTTCTTGTGTTCTGATAGTTATAATATAAGTCATCAAACCGTCTCTCATTTAGTTGCATATCCCCTTAAGTATTCCCTTTTAACCAAGAACAAAGAACCAGGTATTGTGCGCTTTGTGCTTCAATATTGACTCGTGATACCCCGATTTTGCAGGTACAAGTTGGCTTATTCCTTGAACTATAGTAGTATTCTGGATCCTGTGGTTAAGAACAATTATCAGTTGTTCATGATCGAACGGCTCATTATGGCAGGTGCTAAGACATTCATCAGAACATTCAAAGAAGACGATACGGATCTAAGCCTCACCGACGACCCAAAGAAGAACACAAAAATATGGCAAATACCTGTCTACACAGCTGATGAAGAAAGAAGGTGAGGAATTGTTGCCCAGTTATTTCTCTGGGAAAATGTCTTGCAGAGATCTTTTTGATCCACCAACAAAAGCCTTTCCTTGTTCATTGAAAAGCATCATAGTGAAGATAAGAATGTTTTAGGAAAGGCAGATGCTTGGCCGATGTAAATGTGTGGCATAAATTGGTTTCTGAATTTCATTAGTTCCATTTGTTTAGTATACCCCCCTTAATTTCGTGACCAGTTTTGTGTTTTGTTTTGTTTTGTTTTTTTGTTTTTTTTCTTTGTTCTTTTTACAGAAATAGTTTACTACCATTTTTTAAATCACGTTTATATGAATTTAGTGCGTATTCTGTAGTCAGCCAACCTTATGTGAGGTTTTTTCTTTTTTCTTTCTTTTTTTTTTTCCAAATGAAATTTAATTATAAATATAAGATCCTAAGATCGACGATATAGTAGAAAAGAATTCGTCATTAACTAACCATTTTTTATTTAAATTTTATGAAACAGTATCAATCAATATATAAACTTATTGTTAATTTGATAAGCCTATCGCTAACAATTTTTTAAATCAAAATTGTTTCTAAAAGAAAAGGACAGCGAATTTTGATGTTTTTTTCCCTTTTTATTTGCAAGATCTTTCAAGTTATAGAAAGCTAAGGTTGGAAGATAAACTCTTGATTCCTAAATTGTTAAAACTCCCACATTAGGATGCCTTAATGGCATAATTTTGATTCATAGGTGAAATTAAAATTAACAAATCGTCGTAGTAGTACCTCGGCCAATCAACTAACCATTTTCAACATTTGGAGAGAAACGGTATCATACCCCTCCCAACATTAAAAAAAAAAAAAAAAGGGTACTCATAGCCAGAGCTTAATAGAATCAAAATATCAAAATATAAAAATATTCTCATAAAATTCAGAATACAATTGGAACGTTCAAAGATTTAAGGCCAACATAGGCAAGAATCAAATTTATAACCTAACCCAGTTTTTATAAATCTTATCATTCAAAAACCATTTCAACTATTAAGTTCAAACAGATTTAGTTCCTTTTATAACCATTCAACTTTTTTTTTTTAATCTAGAAAATTTAACTTATAAATTTATTTGCTTTGTTAAATATTTTCTAAGAATGTTCTCAAAATACATAACAAGTTTTGAAAACTAAACAAATTAAATAAGAAAAAGAAAGAAAACTGTAGTTTTAACAATCTTGTTTTTGTTTTTAAAATTTGAACAAGTTTTTAAAATTTGACTAAGAATTCGAAGGTATCCATCACTTCCTGCAAAGACGTCGAAACTAGAAATTGGAACTCAGATATGAAACTGGCCAGTAAATTCAGGGACTGGAGACAACCTGATGATTTTCTCACCTTCGTAAATGCACAAGGCCACAGTCCTATGGTTTTTAAGTGAGGCAGAGAGGGGAGGAACATACTGTTGAAGGTTGTGGAAAGCACATTCAACACAACTCTTGTGCAGCAACATAAAGAAAAGATTCTCATAACAATTTCATCAAACCACAGAAATAACCACAGCCAGATGATAAACACGCTTAAAGACCTAATCCAACAGTTCGACCATCTCTTCTTCGAAGTCCAGCAGTGTATTGTTTTTCTAAATCCATCTGGAGTTCCTTTTGCTTTTCGGCCCGGAGAAGTTCGTTGCCATCTTGGTTGGTCGGTCGGGGCTCCATCTTCCGCTCGCCCTTCACACCCTACAATTGGCCATAGGCACCAAGGCAACCTCAGACTCTAAAAATGTGTTAGTAGGTGATGAAGAAACTCTAACGGACTAAGTCATGACTAAGCAATGAAAGGTTGCTAACTAACATTCAGGGATATATTGAATAGAAGGGAAAGGGAGGGGTGGGGAGGGGGGAGAGTTTACCATGAGTTTATTGAATTTTTCTTGCCGTTCGCGATCAGTAAACAATGCCGTATCCCAGTGGTGTCCAGACTGTAACCAATGGAAAAGCATTATGAATAACAAGGAAAAGGATATTATTCATCAAACGGCTAGAGCAGCTGGGTTCTTCAAGGTAATCCAATTGTGAATCAAATGCACAACTATTTCATGCCAAACAAAATGAAGAGATGATTTAGTAGATGATCGCACATACCTCCTCTACGGCAGTGCTCTTTTTGCTCCCCCATAGCAACTTCTTCTTTTGATCGGTGGTCATATAACCCACTCCAACAAGGTTCTTATTAACTGTTAATGGGAAGAACTACCAATTTTAAAATATTCAAGGTATAAGGATATCAATCATTCAAATCTGAACTATTGTTATTCTATATAATCCACGTCATTAATCAGAATTAAAATGAAAGGTAATCTTCAAAACAGAATCTTGTTCCATTTTCGGTTACTGAACTAAGAAAACCTAACTACAATTGTGAAGATTAAAATAGTGTAACAAAAAACTGAAAAACGATCCAATGGTTTGGTTTGGTTTGTTAGTATAAAATTGGACATACCTTGAAGAAAACCAAAAAGTATTGGTTCGGATCGGTTTTTTGATTTGAAAAACCAATCAAAACCAAACCGAACTGAACCGAGGATAAATATATACCCTTAAAAATAAATTCTAACATTAAGTATCCTTTAGTATTTTAATTATTATGCTGCATATATTTTTGTTGTTTAGAAAAAACACTCGTTATTATGGAGCTTGTATGTTTTTTATTTAAAAATGTGGCAAGAAAAAAACAAAAATATCAAATTATAATCTTAAAAAAAGGAAGAAATGTACCAAATTTTAATTTAAGATGAGCAAAAAGAACCAATTCAAAAGAAGTATGGAAAAAGAAATAAAAATTTGGAAGAGAAGAAAATACCAAAAACCAAGAACCAAACGAAATAAAAACAAATCCATCGATTTTATTCTTTATTAGACATTGGTTTGGATCCCTTCTTTTGCAAAACCATTGGTTTGGTTTGGTTTGGTTTGGTTCGGTTCTTGGTTGGCCTCAAAACCGACAAAACCCAACCACCACCCCTAGTGAAGATAACCAAATTAAACTAAACCCGGGAAAAGAAAAGAACGGAAGTAGGAGAACTCATATGCTAAATAGCTCCAGTAAACTTCTCTTTTTTTAGTTCGACAAGGAGAAGGGGAATATGAACCTCTCAACCAAGCAAACTCCTTAACCAGTTGAGTTATACCCTAAAACTTGAAGGATATTAAAGAAGCCAAGCATATTTCATAACCATATTCTTTTAGAACTTGTTATTAGAAAATATCAGAATGCAGTCAATTATCTTCCAACAACCAAGAAAAAAAAAATCAAAATCAAAATTATGAGCAAAGGCCAACAAAAATTTTCAAGAACTCTCAGCGTCTGATTCAGAATAGATTCAATAACTTTTGTCAGGCCTTAACTCATAATGAACTAACAAACTACTTGAGAGAGAATATTGATCTTAGGGTAGCCTAAATTTTTAGATGAAAAATTAGATTTTACCTAATTCAGCAGCTTTCATTGCAGCAACTTTTGCAGCACTAAAGTCAGCAGCAAAATCAGAGTCGCCAGATTGCCCTAGTCCTACACTCATTTTTCCATCCTGGTCTTGCTTAGAGGTTGAAGATTGATTCTCTTCAGCTGCATATTCAAATTTCATAACTGTTAAGGACAATAATGTGCGTGATGCTAACATTATTAGCAGGCAACAACTTGAAATAGGACATGACAAAGCACTTACCATCCTCTTCATGATTAACTTCTTTTCCCAAGCTAAACAATTTAGGTTTCTTAGCAGGCAATCCTTGATTTTCATCAACAAAAACACCTTTACCATCATATTTTCCCTTCGATTCTTTACCTTGGCCCTTGTCCCAGTTAGTTTCTCTGGCATCATGTTTCCTCTCCTCTTTAGCGAACTTTTCATCATCAAGGTCCTTCCGGTCACTCTTATGAATTTCTTTTGTACGGTGCTTACTTTCATCCCTGCCTAAGATTAAGTCATATCGATTTCCCTTAGGATTGTCATGGGAGAGAACCCGTTCATTTTTGTAGTCTCCAGAATGCTTCATATTGTCTCTCTTCTCATCTCGACCATCTCGATCTCTTGTATTCCTATGTTTCTCAATTTCTTCAGAGTTCACGTGCCTTCTATTCCCAAAACCATGTCTCTCAGATAATGAATCCCCATCCCTACTTCTATGTCCAGAACCATCATATTTATCTCGAGAACTTTTCTCTACATCTCGGAAATATTCTCGTGAATGGAAATGTTCACTCTCTCGTCGTGCATGATCATAATGTGCACCACCCTTTGACTCCCTACTAGAACGAGAGGATAACCGCTCATAATCTCTTTCTTCATCTGCATATTTGTCATGTCTGGCATAATCATCATGCCTAGAGTAACCATGCGAACTTCTAGAGGATTTCCGATCAGAATATCTATAAGAATCAGAACTTCGACTATGATGATTTCTAGAATCCTTATTCAAATCCCTTTCATCCTCTTTCCTTCTTGGTTTCCGTTCAGAGTCTTTTGAAGCAACATCTTTCAAGAGCTTTGGACTAGAACTGCGGTCTCGTTTAGGACTTTCTGCAAAACAACGCTTATGATAAGCACAAACATACTAAATAAAGAAAAGTTAAAGAACCTACTGATGACACTAAGATCACTGAGCATCACGCGACAGTTGTCTCCAAAAGGAAAACCCCGAAACCAAATCAGACTAACCATCCGATGATGATGACCCACTCACAGAAGATCGACGCCTATACTTTCTGCCAGTTGTTTCAGAAGATGGCTTACGAAATTCTGCTTTCATACCATTGTTCTCCATCGTATGAGGCTATAAATTAAATCCAGTTAATGAACCTGACTTCAAATGAAATTAGAATAGCCAACGGAGTGACCTGAAACACACACAACAAACAGTCAATGAACAAGTCCACTTAAAGAAATTATCAAATCCTGGAAACTTGATACAAAGGCGCAAATATTGTTCATCATCCAATCAAACCAAACATATCATTACCAAACGGAAGAGAGTAGAAGATTGCAAAAAAGTAAAGCAATTGCCACGAAATTCAGTTTATAATAGTACGAACCTCAGAAACCGGTGTTCATGTATCAACACAACGTTCTCACCAAGCTTTATAATCTACCAAAACAACAAATACCACATCCACAAGAAGACAACGACATCAAATGAGAAATGGGGGAAAACTTGATATTACAAAACCCCAACACATATCTACCGGAACCAAACCAATAAAAACCAAAAAAAAAAACCAAGAAACCCGATTCAAAGCTTGAAGAGAGAAACCCTAAGTCAAGTGTAACCTCTCTTCCAGTTCCTCAGGAAGTTCTCCCAGCAGAGAGACAAACAAGCAAAGCAAACATCAAACCCTAGGGTTTCAAACATCGACGCATTTCGATACAAACCCTAAACCAAAAACACAAAGGCAAAATGGAAATATTGAAAGCAGAAATCGAAATTCATACCTTGGGATGAGATTCAATAGCAAACGATTTGATTCATGCACGGCATTTGAATCATTTTGTACGCGATTGTTTGTTCATTCCCCCTTCGATTCTACGCATTATTTCTTGCTCGTCTGCCTGAGATATTTTTATATGAAGGAATGAGATTCCGTTGGCCACTCTATACGTGTCGAATAAATCTTTTCTCTCTCATGGAACCCAAAATTATTCGAGAAATATATGTTTTTTTTTCTAATACATGTTTAAATCCTACCAAATACACCCACGTATTAGCGACCATAAAATCTTGAGTTCTATTTTTTTCCAATTCTTATTGTACTAAAAAAATCATCGAAAATATTTAGGTTATGTTTACCAATCCATAATAAAAGTTGATATAATTGTAATGAAATTCTATTGATAGATCAATTGTAATGAACTATAATTGCATATCTAATTTAATTGGTTTTGGGCATTGTTTACTTTCCCTTTTGATATTTAAGGTGTAATCATAATTGCATTGGATTGTAAAATGATTGACTTGTAATGGTAAATAGACTACTTTTGATGGTGTCTATGAACCTGTTAAATTATTAGGCTCAATAGTAAATTGACTAACTTTGATTGTGTTTACCAATCTGTGCAATCCTTTGATAAAAAACTGTATGTTTATCATAATACCCTCAAAACTTTTAAAATATCACGTAACAACCCATATTCTGATTTTTTTCCCTATACTTTCAATTTTCCTTCGTCTCACTTCACATATTCTCGCCTTCACTCTTCTTGTTGCTTCTCCATATGTGTTTTTTCCTTCTTCCGGACTTGTTGTTGCATTCAAAATTTAACCCTCGTTTTTCGAGATTTCCATTTATTAATTTCATATTTCTAAAATTTCAATTGGAAACCCCCATAATTGAGCATATTTGTCTCCATACTTCGTCCCAATAAACTTTGTAAGTCTGTCATACCTTCAGTCTCTTGGGCTCTACATTTTTTGCATGTCAATTGTTGTGAATCTTTGTTGGTCCTATCTTGTATTTTGATGTTAAAACTGAAGATTAGGGCATTTTCAGGTGTGAAAAAATGTGCCTCCTGGATGTACGTCGTAATTTGGTGTATTTTCTATTGAACATGTTGTGTTGGAAGTAGACTGAGAATGACAACTAGATCGTTGTTCGTATGGGATGAAGGAGAAATTACGTATAAGAGAGATCGAGAGCATGAGTATGCTACTGACAAGAACGCGAACATAATATGAACGAGAGTCCGAAATTTTTTTGACAACGAGAGCGTGTATGTGATAGTATACTGAACTATTGCATGTTATATGATAGTATACGCCTGTTATGGCCATTGCATGTGTAGTTTGGTATGTTATGTGACGTTGTTTTCCAACGAGTAAATGACCATGTTATGTTGGCTTGCAGTGTTCAAATGGAGCATGTTCTAAAGGTACTTGTTGGTGATCATCTTCCTGCACAATCTGTCGCATATTGGCAGTGCAATCAAGATCCTGAAGAAGAAGCTTACACCAACCTAGTTTGACATGTTCAAGAGAATTGTATTCGAGTGATTTGTTGGTATAGTTTTGGTGTTTAACAATCCTTTGGTTCATCAACTTTTGATGCAACAGGTCATCGATGAAAAGGAGGATGTGCTGACCTTGGACGTTTGTGGTGCGATTGTCACATTGTCGAAAGAATAATTCTTATTAGTGACTAGATCGTGGCAATCCCAAAGACGGATGTTGAAAACTAGGTACCGTCTATACTTCGAGCAAAGTATTTTGATTCGGAGGTGGACTAATGTCTTAATCAATTCAAGGATGAGTACCAAAAGTTGACGTCAAGAATGACGATGATGCTTTGAAGGTGTCACTCATCTACTACACTGTTGGGTTATTCAATCTTTACTAGGCCCAAATACTCAAGATCAACACTGGAAAGATGAAGAAAAAACTAAGAAATATTCTACCAAATCCTCGATGATGGATACTCGACGCTCGATGTCTTCCTACTCGATGATCGATACAAATTTCCTTCTTTGTCTGACGAGTCTCTATTCAATCCTCGATGGAACTCGATGAGAACTGAATGAAACTCGATCTTACTCGATGAGTTACTGATGAATCTTGATCTTTACTCGGTGCGACTCGAAAGTGAAAACGAACAACTCGAAGCTACTCGATAGTGAATATCGATGCATAATTCAACTCGATACTCTGTATCCGATGCGATTTGAAATGAGATTGTATGGCGCGCGATTTGCAGAAAAGTAACAGTCGAATGAACAAGAAAGATAAAGACAGGAAGAAAAACCACAGAGGTTTACGTGGTTCGGCAAGATTGTCTACGTCCACGGGAAAATTCAAGTTCTTTTACAATAAAAGATTGCATACAACTTTTAGTTGTTTACAGAAAACTAAGAAATGATGATCACACTTTGTTTTTGTTTTACTAATCAAAGGTATTTATAATGCATACTGACTGACTGTTACATCACAAAGTTAGTTATAAACAAATAATAAGCTGAGGTATTTGAGTCACAACTTCTTCAAATTCTCTACCTTGACTCTAATGTCTTGCAATCTTCTGATCTTCCTTATTTTGACCATTTTGTCTACCCTGTGTCTGGAAGATCGGAACCAACCTGTTCGACATTTAACCAATTTAAGCTTTGAAACAGGTTTTGTTAACATGTCAGCTACATTGTCTAAAGTATGAACCTTTAGAATTTCTCTCCCTTGTCTCAATTTTATCTCTGATGAAATGATACTTGATATCAATGTGCTTAGTTCTAATGTGGTATTGTGGATTTCGAGACAAATGGATAGCACTTTGGTTGTCACAGTAGAGTTTCACCACTATTTGATCTATTCCAAAGTTTTTCAGCAAACCCTTAAGCCACCATGCCTCTCTGATTGCTTCTGTTAAAGCCATATATTCGCTTCGGTTATAGATAAGGCTACTATAGGTTGTAGTGTTGCTTTTCCAGCTAATTAAATTAGGGCCATAAAGGAAAAGGTCACCTGTTCAGGACCTCCTTTTATCCAAATCACCAGTATAGTCAACATCCACATATCCATAAAGTTCTAAGTTTGGTTCAACTGACTTTTGGTAGACTAATCTTGAGTTTTAGACCAAACTAAGTACCTTAGGATCCATTTAGTAGCCTCCCAGTGTCTCTTTCCTGGGTTAGACATATATCTACTAACTAGGCTAGCTAAATATGAGAGATTAGGTCTGAAAGAAATCATTAAATACATTAGGCTTCCGACTGCTTGACTATAGGGTATGACAACCATCTGTTTCTGATGTTCTTGGTCAGAATCTTTAGGAGAGTTAGCTGAGGAAAGCTTGAAGTGTTGAGCAATAGGTAAGCTCACGGGTTTAGCATCATTCATGTTGAATTTTCCATTTTGTGTGTGTTTATAAATACTGCTGCAGTGCTCACTCCCAAAGGCCAAATCCCCAATTAAGGCCATTGGCAATATAAAAAATCTTTGTAATTAAGTCGTTAATTTGGACATTTCAATTTTTGCATGGTCAGCAGTTGGAGGATTATTATTGCTGCTCCACGATTCTTATTATCATCTCCTCCATCGTCTCTTTCTCACAGTCATGTCTTTCCCTCCGCTACTTTCCTCCTCCGGTATACACCTGTTTTTTGATCTATTTGGCTTTTGTATTTTACTTTATTTGGATTTTTTTTTCACAGTAATTGGACTAATTGATGCTTAAGATACAATTCTTCTTATTCCTTTGGATTTCAATTCCTAGGACCTTACTTGTTTCTTCCAAGTCCTTCATATCAAACTCCCTTTTTAAGAAGTTTTTAACATGGGTTAGATCTTCCTTGGACCCTACCAGTAACATATCATCTACATATATGAGTAGGTAACCTGTATTTACATAAACACATATGTCAAATGAACTTCTTTTGAATCTAATGCTAGAAATATAGTCATTGAATCTCTTATATCAACACATAAGGGATTGTTTTAACCTATAGATAGACTTGTTGAGTAAACACTAGAGGTTTTCTTTTCCTTTAACTTCAAATCCTTTGGGTTGCATCATATAGATTGTCTCCTCTAGATGTCCATGAAGGAAGGCAGTTTTGACATCCAGTTGATACAATTCTAAATTATTTTGAGCAACTAAGGATAGAAGAAGTCTTATGGAAGTTTGTTTGACAACTAGAGAGAAAATGTCTGAATAATATATTCCTTCCCTTTGAGTGAACCCCTTTGCAACCAACCTTGCTTTATACTTAGGCTTTTGATCACATGATGCTTCTTCCTTAAGTTTGAAAACCCATTTAGAGGCAATTGGTTTGTAACCCTTAGGTAGAGGAACTAAAGACCAAGTGTCATTCACTTTTAGAGAATGCATCTCCTCATTCATAGCTTCTATCCAATCCCTTGGATCAATAAAACTTATTGCTTCCTCAAAGGTTATTGGTTCTTGGTTAGTAGAAGCTACAACAACATTTAAATCCAGATTCATATAGTTCATTTTAGTATATCTAGTTGGAGGGGTAATGGTTCTCCTTTGTCTATCCCTAGCTAAGACATACTGACTTAAATCAGGTTGTTCACTTACTGTCTCCTCTTATTCCTCTCCATCTTCCTCAATTTCTCCCGTGTCACTAGGTTGGTTAAATTCTATTGATTGCTCAGTGGGTAACTCCACCTCAAATCCTGTGTTGGATGACTCACCTTCATCCTCAAGCTTTTTCTCCTTTTGCATAAACATCTCATCTTCCCTAAAGGTGATGTCTCTGCTCACTATGAACTTCCTCTCAACTGGATGCCACATTTTAAACCCTTTGACATCCTCTGTAAATCCTACAAACATGCACTTGACTGCTCTGGCTTTTAACTTTCCCTTATTTTGGTGAATAAACCCTACACATTCAAAGACTTTGAGGTTATCTAGGTTAGGAGGATGATTAGTCCACTCTAAAGATGTGTGAGGGCACCTATTTAAGGTATACACTGTGTAGGTTGTAGCTTATGCCCAATAATTTTCACCTAAGATAGCATTAGAAAGAAAACACCTAACTCTTTCCATTATGGTTCTGTTTAACCTCTCAGCAATCCCATTTTGTTGAGGTGTATACCTCATAATTCTATGCCTAGTTATACCATTCTCACTACAAAAATTGTCAAAGTACTCATTGCAAAACTTAAGCCCATTGTCGGTTCTAAAGTATTTTAACCTTTTAGATGTTTGATTTTCTATCTTGGCTTTCCATTCCTTAAACTTTCCAAAAACTTGGTCCTTAGTTTTAAGAAAGTATATGCAGCTTTTCCTAGAAAAGTCATCTATAAATATTAGAAAATACCTTGAGTCACTAAGGCTTGGTGTAGGAGATGGTCCCCATAGGTTAGAATGGACATAATCCAATGTTCCTTTGGTGGTATGCTGAGATTTTGTGAAACTTTGTCTGGTTGCTTTACTTAGAATGCAGTGTTCATAAAAGGAAAGGTGCTCACTAATACCTTTGGGTAGTATACCTTGCTTGGACAGTGTTTGCATCCCTTTTTCATTGATATGGGATAGTCTTTTGTGCCACAAGTCAGCCTCTGTTAAGCTTGTTGTTGAAACCGTGTAGGCACTTGTCATCATCTCTACTCCTCTTACAATATAAAAGTCATTGACCTTTTCACCAACCAACACAACCTTGGAATCCTTAATCACCTTAAGGACTCCACCTTTTCCTCTGCACTCGCACCCAATGGAGTCAAGCATACCTAGAGATATCAAGTTTCTCTTGAGTAAAGGTACATGTCTCACATTTTTAGAAACTTGATTGATCCATCCTTTAGCTTCAAGAATATTGAACCAACCCCTTTGATCTTGCAGGCTTCATTGTTCCCCATGTATACAAATTTTCCATCCACATCCTTGTAAGTATTAAACCAAGGTCTGAAGGGTGTCATATGATAGGTACAATCGAAGTCAAGTACCCAGTCATGCTTCCCAAGAGTACTGATTTGGTTGGTTTTATTTCTTGTAGAGGCTAAGACATCATAATAAAAGTAGGAACCTTCAACCACTGAAGCTTCTGGTTGTTTTCCCTTCTGATCCTTCTTTTTTTCCTGATTTTTCCATTTCAAGCTGTAACAATCTCTCATCAAGTATCCTTTCTTCTTGCAGTAGTTACATCTCAGCTTGGTCTTAGGTTTATGCTCTTCACCTGGCTAATTTTTATTTCCTTTAGACTGATTATGCTTGTTCTTCCCCTTGACAAACAACCCCTCTGCACTAGGCTACTCCTTTTTTTCTGACTGAAGATCTAACTCTCTAATTCTCAATGCTGAAATGATGGCATCAGTGGTAACTGACTCTTGATGACATGTAGAAATGCATGTCATCTTAGGCCTTTTATTTAGAATTATAAGGGCTGTTAAGCATAATATGCAGCAATTATGTTAGGAATTCATGAGAAAATGAGTTTTTAGTGTTCATCATTAAGAATCTCGGCTAACCCATTATTATACGTTATTATGCATTCAATTGTCTATTTTTGTAGCTAACGCAGGAAGTAGACGCAAACGCGAAAGCCGGGCTACCGCATAGACAACCGCATGCAGAAAAATTCTCCATCGCAAAGGCGAAAGCATATGATCAACACATGGGTGTTGCGGTAATCAGCCGCATGCGGTGATCGCATAGGAGTTGCGATTGTGGTCATCGTGTAGAAGTTGCGGTAATCAAGCGAATGTAGTCATTTCAAGAATGCGGCTACACAATAACGCATAATAGTGGAATCACTGCAAGGTTGATGGAATGGAAGCATCAACGCATATCTTGGGAAAACCAAAAGATGATGTTGACATTTCACCTACCACGCCGTTAGTAGTAGAGAATTCAGAAAAGAACTAACGTGCCGCAAATGTCAGAATCAAAGCAGTTCATTAATGCTGTCGGCGATCAAGCTCTATAAATAGGAGCCGCTAAGTAGAATTTCAATTCATCCAGGTCTTTTCGCCTTAGGGCGGATCCCTGTGATCAAAATTAATGTGTGAGAAAGAAGCTTGAGAGTTCTTCATCTCCTTTATCAATTCCGAGTGACAACCGGAGCCTTCGCCGGAGTTAGATCTCGAGAGAGTCAGCTCCACCGCCCATCCATGGCACCACTGGCAGCCTTGACACACATCTGCTGGAAGTAAGACATTGCTTCCAGCTGGTCATTTCATTTTCTCTTCTTTTCTTATATTGTATTGTATTACATTTTGGGATTAAGAAATTAATACATTGTGTGTTCAAAGCATTTCTGTGTTTCCTTCGATTCCATCTTCATCTTTCTTTACTTAACATCATTAACTTTCATTGCATCACTTAGTGAGATTGCTAGGATATCGCATACTTAGTCATGTGGATTAGAGATATGAAGCATGTAGCAAACCACCGAGAGGTGTGCATTGCGTGAGTGTGTGAGAAAACTTTATTTGCTTAGTGTGAAGCTATAACAACGCTTATCTATAGGCGAATGCAACGCTTGTCTATAAGTAAAGTCAACAACAACTAACTGCCCGGGAGGATAAGTGGTTGGACGCATCAAGCAATGTAAGCTATTATTCACTAGAGATAGGAATAATCTTGCGTCAGCCAAGTTCATGTGGTTACCTTGTCTTATGAGCGCATCATTCATCATTTAGGCATACTTAGAAGAGTAGTCTAAAATCCAAATCTAAGACTCGAGAGAACGGATTGAAATGCATAAGCAAGAATGGGGAACTTAGGAATAAGCTCTATTTGTTATTATTTTAATAGAGAAAAGTGAAAATTAGATTCTATTTCTAATAATATATAATATATTTAGAATATAGCTCATAAGGTGTGCTCTTTCGTTCATTCACTCCCCGCTACCGAATACAGCTGGAGCTCGAGTAGAAAGTATTGATTCATTTATCAAGGGCAGAGATCTAGGGTTAGTGTCAATCAATAAGTTAAAACTACTTCGTAAGTATAGGTTCGGTATAGAAATCGAAAGGATCCAATTTGAACAAGTTTCAAATTCAAACATCAAATTTGATCAAAAGTGTATATGCACCCTACGGAGAGGATATTGCATGCGTCCAAGAAGTAGGATATGGTGGTTGTATACGGTCATCTCGACCCTTGTGCATACACACCGCATACATCCTAGATTTAGGCTTTTAGTGTGTGTAGCATGATTGCATAGCTTGCGTTGGCTGAGATTGCCCTTGCGGTCACTCTTAAGGGTTGCGATGAAGACATCTTCACATTTTATCTATTTTCCCATCCATTTATCTCACGTCAACAATTGTCGTATCTCTACCTTTTATTCATGCTCCTCATTACGTTGTCTGTTAGTTAGGAGTAGGAGTAGTATTAGCATAAAAACCCCTCTATCATTCTTTTATTCAACCGCCGCATGCACATTACCGCATACTTCTAGCTACAAGTCCCTGAGTTCGACCTCGGATCACTGTAACATTGAATTTATTGTATATCTTTAAATAAGCATGTGGACAAATATGAATGTGAATCATACAAGCTCATGTTGCCATAAACTTGTT
The DNA here is from genome assembly GCF_009727055.1 of Benincasa hispida. Classification (NCBI taxonomy): domain Eukaryota; kingdom Viridiplantae; phylum Streptophyta; class Magnoliopsida; order Cucurbitales; family Cucurbitaceae; genus Benincasa; species Benincasa hispida. The sequence goes on from NC_052351.1 coordinate 59,604,060, forward strand.
GACTTGGAAAGATGGAGATGGAGTGTGGATATTGTGTTATGCTTATTTACACTTTATACGTGTAAGACCCTAACACTAAATCTAAAGTAGGAGATTAAATAGAGAAGAAAAATCCTAAGTAAGGATATTGGAACAAAGGGTGGAAAACATTAAAATTATCCAAAAAGGTGACCAAAGATCCAAACGCCTATGAAGGGCTTAAAACATATGGGACGCCAAAATGCATGGAGGATGGAAGCAAGAAGACTTGAAAAATGGCTAAGGGTTGCATACAACCAACACAAAGGCATACATGAGCCATGCGGACATGGGCAAGAAGCATGCGTCGAGTGAACATGCTAGGCGCGCAGGCCAAGCACATAGGCCATGCGCCAAGCGCGCAGTCCATGCGTCGATGGTGTATGCCGAGCGCTCTGCCTATGCATCGAACGGGCAAGCAAGCAAGCCATCCTATGCATCAAAGCACTGCTGAGTCTGCCGAGCAGCCATGCATTGATGCACTATGCCAAGCACACGCCCACATGGCCGAGCATGCTTATGCGGCCAAGCACGCAAGCGCCTAGGCAGCATGCACATGTGTCGATGGTCAACACCGTGCGTCCATGCTTAGTAAGCTGAGCAAGCATACCTAGTAAGCCATTCGTTGAGGGTGAGCAGCCACCATATGCGTTGGTGATGGCCAACTCATGCGATGGCTAAGTAGAATTTTGATGAAGGAAGGGTGAGTTGCTATGCGTTAAGGTTAATTGATGGGAAACTTCAAGGGAAGATGCCAATGGTATACGAGCATAAGTCTTAAACAATTTAAGTAGAGAAATATGTTAAGTATTTAAGTGATTTAGATGGCAAAAGGAGGATCACACAAAGTTCTAGTAGGAGGTGGACAAAGGAGATTTCATGCAAAAAAGGAGATTTTGACTGGCAAGCTGAGATGAGAACAACTCAAGGCTAGGCTGGGTAGACTAAGTGTTGGCAGCTCCAAAGTGAGACAAATGGGAGTTGAGTTGTCACCATGGGGTGAGTTTGGAATGGCTATAAATAGAGGGGTTGGGCAAGAGGAATTTATTCATACCATCACCTAAATCTTGTGTTGAGAGCATATTTAGAGAGTTACATTTGAGTTATTAGGTTGCCAAATTGATTGGAGATCAAAAGAAACAAAGGTTGCGTTGGTGAGGCATTGAGTTAGCCGGACGCACAGCCAGCCTACACCCTGCGCGCATGCCTTGCAGCGCTGTGTCCATCCGCGCGCCTCGCTCGACGCATCCCGCGTGCTAGCCCAGCGCAGCTGCCTTCCCTGTGCGATGCATCATGCCCAGCACAACGCACGCCTAACGTGTCAACCACCTGTGCAGCACAGCACACCCACCCTACCTACTGCCCAAACGCCCAGCTACCTACCACGATCCAAATAACCTCTAAAGAGGCTAATTTGAGAATTTTAGCTAAATTGAAGTAGAGTAAGCTGGTATTTTCATTATATAATGATATTTTGGCTATTTTGACATTATTTATTGATATAACAAGTATTAATTGAGGAATTTCCATTGATATGGAGGAATTCTTAGGAAGGTATCCTCAAGGTCGTGGAAAAACTTGCTTGCGGTGAGTGTTTACTTAGTTTTATGCGTTGATATATGGATAAATGCATATATAAGTGCAAAATACATGCTTATGATGTTATGTTGATTGCCATGATATTGTTTGTGAAATTTCTATGGAAACTGAGATTATACCCGGACTACATAAGTTAGCATGCTTAACAAAAGGTACTTGGCAGGAAAATATAGTCGGCCTCGATCGGCGAGAAATATAGTCAAGTTACCTAAGCATGACTAGCGGAAAAAGAATTGTCGATATGCACATTGGCGTGAAAAGTGGGTTATAGGAAAGTTTCCATAAAAAGTTGTTATGATTGATAATGTGTCCATGATATGAACATGCCACGTATAGCATGGAACTGGAGGATGATGATTGAATGAATATACACATGATCATGCATAAATTATACTGGAATGGTGATTATGTGATTGACTTCCCAAAAATATGTTTTGCAAAGTGATTATTATTTTAAAAGCACCACTCACTGAGCTTAGTAGCTCACACTCTTCCAAATGTTTTCTTATATTCCCTCCCCCCCAAGTAGCAAAGCGGAGTGTTCAGAAAGGAGTCTACTAACCACCAACACACTAGGACTTGGTTAATTCTCAGGGCATGGCTCGGATCATGTAATAAAGAATATAGGAAATTGAACTATGTGTATGAAATTTAGATAGAGTGTTGTAAACATGTGGAAATCTTTAATAGATAAGGGGAAAATGTTAAATTTAAATGTTGTCTTGGAATACTACTGGTGTACCTTCACGCTCCCTTTCAAGTCTTGGGGGCTAAGGCTAGGGAGGGGGTGTGACAATGCGATACTACTTCCAGATGTATGCATTATTACTGAAATGCTTGTAGTATGCTATGCATTGTCACAAGTTTCCTTGCACTAAAACCAAGTACGCAAGTTTCTCGGAGTGATCCGAAGTTGAACATAGGGATTGTTGTCGTTAGTGTGTTACATTTGTGATATAAGCGACCGGTATTTACAATTAATAAAGATTGTGTTTGTACAGGAAAGTAAATTACGATAAAGTAAAATTGTGCAGATAAACTAAAGTTGCGTTAATAAAATAAAGTGTGTTAAAAATAAACCTAAGCTACGTGATACAAGATACAAGATACATGATATACATGATGCTGAGTTCGAGACTGATTGTGAAGTTTATACAAAGGATCGTGGTATGCAATGGCAAGG
>NC_052351.1:59608224-59646144 GCF_009727055.1 Benincasa hispida
CTCTTGATCGATTGTCGCATGCGCCGTCATTGCGTTGATCGTCTATTCATTCCTAAATGATGGGCACAATGTGACGTAGATGCATTGTTCAGTTTATCTTGAGCCATAAACGCATGCGGTGACTTGATTTCCTGAAAAACAGACTTGAAATATTCTTTTCTACCATCGCAATGGTGTTAGTAGGTGTATTGACAACAATTTATAATTCTTGCATTTTTTAGCTAATTTCTATACAATTGACGCAACTTTCCTTTCTTTTGGTTGAAATATCTAAATAAAACATATAAATAACTTGTATTTCTACAAGTTATCAATCACCCAAGAAACTTGCGTTCGCGTTATACTTGGCGTGAGCGTAAGAAAACTTGTGACAGGAACGCACAGTCATCGCATACATTCGTTAATGCATAATTCATTCCAACGCATGACCACCGATACATGATAATCAACGCATACACTAAGAACATGCATCGCATATTGCGTCCCACATGATTTTAGCCATCAAGTTTTTGGCGGCTAATTTAACGTCAATAAGTTTTTGGCATCGTTGTCGGGGACTTAGCAGCTAATTGTTTGTTGAGTTTTGTGTCTCTGCAGGCAACCTTTTTATCTTGGGAGTATGTAGCTTTTGCGACCAAGTTGCAAACAATATTGAAGTGCAGGCGATGCGCTGAAAGCAAGTATTGACCCCAAGATAGAAGGGCAATCAGTCACATGAGCTGAAGGTAATTCTAAGCACACGACGACCGCATGCGCCTAACAATTGCCGGAAGTTTCAATGGTCAAGACGAGCTTCTTGACCCAAGCAGTTAAGAGAAATCTCCTGCATGGGAGACTCTTTGGGGTGACAACACTCTAATTTCTTCAGGGACGTCTTCCACTCTATCTTTACCTTGCTTTCTCAGTTTAGTTTATATTTATTTTCATTGTTATTTTGGATATACGGCTGCTTCCTTGGGTGTGGTGTGTTTGCTCCTTGTAGGTGTGAAAAATAATTCTCCTCGGTGTGCATTACAATGGAAGAAGTCCCTCCATCCTTCAACGCATGGCTTCGATCGCGTGGATTCCAACACATGATCGCATGTGGTATTTTGCCTAAGGTTCTTGCTTGTTATCTTTCATGCATTATCCTTTTGAAATTCTCTTTTCCTGATTGAGCTCCCTTGCGATGTTTCTATGATGGTACGTGTAATTCACCATAACCCCTAACTAAGCATCGCATGGCTCACTTTACTTTTCATAGCTTTTTCAAATTTTGAAAGTATTAAGTTTTATTATGTGCAAACCTTTGTTCAAACTTTTGTTACCGCATTCCTGTGAGTTTATTTTTAGCTTTGCGGTGAGAACGCTGCCAACCTCTAAGTTTAGAGGTGGCAGTGGTCTCAGAAGAATTGCATTCATTACATTGCGGTCATTTCAATGCAAAAAAAAAAAAAAGTGAAAAAAAATATTTTAAGAATAATAACTCCACTGTCAACACAATAGGGAAACCCATGTTGATAAGAGTTAAGTTGTGAAAGGCACTTACCCGTAGTTGGATGTCATCATGGCACACATGGGATAAGCCAAAACGAAAGTGAGTTGCTAGGATCAATGCATAAGTGCAACTCTTCTGTTCGGTGCAATCCAAAACAAGCAAGACAAGAGTTGAGTTGAATATGTAACGCAACCGAAGTTGGATGCCCGCATGACACACGTGGGGGTAAGCTAAAACCAAGAGCGTAACCAGGATCAAGCTGCATTCGAATAAGTCACTGCAAATTTTTGAAATGTTTTGAACGAACACATTCTCAAAAGCTAAACACAAAGTTGCGGTGAATGAATAAAAGGTTTTTGAGTAAAGACTTACAGGATTTAAACTTAGAAAAGATCTTTTTGAAGAAGCAGCCAAAGTGGAGGAGAGCATTGCAGCGATGGTTAGAGGTATGAGTAAATTATATTCTGAGAAGCTAGTCATCGCAAAAGAAAGCAAGAAGGTGAGTTAGAATTTCTTGAGTATAACGCATTCTTGAGGACAAGCATGATTCTAAGTTTTGGGGTCTGATGACATGCAGAAATGCATGACATCTTAGGCCTTTTATTTAGAATTATGAGGGTTGTTAAGCATAATATGCGGCGATTATGTTAGAAATTCATGAGAAAATGAGTTTGCAGTGTTCAACATTAAGAATCTCGGCTAACCCATTATTATGCGTTATTATGCGTTCAATTGTCTATTTTTGTAGCTAACGTAGGAAGTGGACGCAAACGCAGAAGCCGAGTTACCGCATAGATGACCGCATGCGGAGAAATTCTCCATTACAAAGGTGAATGCATACAATCAACACATGGGTGTTGCGGTAATCAGCTGCATACGTCCATCACATAGGAGTTGCGATCGTCAAGCGATTGCAGTCATCGTGTAGAAGTTGTGGTAATCAGAGATGCGGTCATTTCAAGATTGCGGCTACACGATAATGCATAATGGTGGAATCACTGCAAGGTCGGTGGAATGGAAGCATCAAACGTATATCTTAGAAAACCAAAAGATGATGTTGACAATTTCACCTACCACGCCGTAACAGTAGAGAATTCAGAAAAAGGACTAACGTGCCGCAAATGTCAGAATCAAAGCAGTCCATTAATGTTGTCGGTGATCAAGCTCTATAAATAGAAGCCACTGAGCAGAATTTCAATTCATCCAGGTCTTTTCACCTTAGGGGCGGATCCTATGATCCAGATTAATGTGTGAGAAAGAAGCTTGAGAGTTTCTTCATCTTCTTTTATTCCATTTCGAGTGACGACTGGAACCTTCATCGAAGTTAGATCTCGAGAGATTCAGCTCCATTGCCCATCCATGGCACCATCGTAGCTTGACACACATCTGTTGGAAGCAAGACATTGCTTTCTAGTTGTTCATTTCATTTTCTCTTCGTTTCTTATAATTGTATTGTATTACATTTTGGGATTAAGAAATTAATACATTGTGTGTACAATGCATTTTTGTGTTTCCTTCGATTCCATCTCCATCTTTTCTTTTACTAAACATCATTAATTTCATTGCATCATTTAGTGAGATTGGCTAGAGTATCGCATACTTAGTCATGTGGATTAGAGATATGAAGCATGTTAGTCAAACCACTGAGAGGTGTGCGTTGTGTGAGTGTGTGAGAAAACCTTATTTGCTTAGTGCGAAGCTGTAGCAACGCCTGTCTATAGGCGGACACAACGCTTGTCTATGAGTAAAGTCAGCAACAACTAACTGCCCGGGAGGGTAAGTGGTTGGACACATCAAGCAATGTAAGCTATTGTTCACTAAATATAGGAATAATCTTGCGTTAGCCAAGTTCATGCGGTTACCTTGTCTTATGAGTGCATCATTCATCATTTAGGCATACTTGGAAGAGTAGTCTAAAATCCAAATCTAAGACTCAAGAGAGCGGATTGGAACGCATAAGCAAGAATGGGGAACTTAGGAATAAGCTCCGTTTGCTATTACATAGCGTATGCACCCTACGGAGAGGATATTGCATGCGTCCAAGAAGTAGGATATGGTGGTTGTATGCAGTCATCTCGACACTTTTGCATACACACCGCATATGTCCTAGATTTAGGCTTTTAGTGTGTGTATCATGATTGCATAGCTTGTGTTGGCTGAGGTTGCCGTTGCGGTCACTCTTAAGGGCTGCGATGAAGACATCTTCACATCTTATCTATTTTCCTATCCATTTATCTTACATCAACAGTTGTCGTGTCTCTACCTCTCATTCATACTTCTCATTACGTTGTTTGTTAGTTAGGAGTAGGAGTAATGTTAGCATAAAAACCCCTCCATCATTCTTTTATTCAACCACCACATGCACATTACCGCATACGTCTAGTTACAAGTCCCTGAGTTTGACCTTGGATAACCGAGAAACTTGCGTTCGCGTTATACTTGGCGTGGGCGCAAGAAAACTTGTAACAGGAATGCATGGTCATCGCATACATTCATTAATGCATAATTCATTCCAATGCATGACCACCGACACATGATAATCAACGCATACACTAAGAACATGCATTACATATTGCATCCCACATGATTTTAGCCATCAAGTTTTTGGCGGCTAATTTCATGTCACCAACTCTCTGCCATATTTCAAGGCATTCTTCACCTTCTTATAGGCTTCGGATAGAGAGTTTAATAACACAAAGACTTCATTCTCATCGCCAATCTTCTCGCCAAGGCTCTTGAACTCAGAAACTATTCTCTTAAACTCATCCAAATTATATGATAGTGGCTTGGCAGAATCCATCTTGAAAGTGAAGAACTTCTCCCTTAGTTACATCTTGTTAGGGAGATCCTTGGTTGCAAAAAGACCTTCCAGCTTGACCCACATCTTGTAGGTCGTGTCTTGATCAATCACTTGTCTCAAGATGTTGTCATTGAGATTAAAAATTAGAGTCTCATAAGTTTTAAGCTCCATGTCTTCCTTTTCTTGAGCTGTCAATATAGGTGGTAGAGTCAATGGGTCTAAAAGAGCCTTGTGACCTCTTTGTTGTCCAAGAATCGCTTTGATTTTGGCCTTCCACAGACCAAAATCTCCCTTCCCATCGAACTTCTCTATTTCATACCTTGCAACAGTCATCTCTGATCTGATCGAGTATCGAGTCTAGACTTCTTGAGTATCTTGATGCTCCAAGAATGTTGACCTTGATGATCTTCAAATGCTCTAATATCACAAATTGTTGGGTTATTCAATCTTCACTAGGCCCAAATACTCAAGATCAACACTGGAAAGATGAAGAAAAGGCTAAGAAATATTATGCCAAATCCTCGAAGATCGGTACTTGATGCTCAATGTCTTCCTACTCGATGCTCGATACAGATTTCCTTCTTTGTCTGACGAGTCTCTGTTTAATCCTTGATGGAACTCGATGAGAACTGAATGAAACTCGATCTTACTCGATGAGTTACTTGATAAATCTTGATCTTTACTCGGTGTGACTTGAAGGTGAAAACGAACAACTTGAAGCTAATCGATAGCTAAGATCGATGCACGATTCAACTTGATACTCTGTATTCAATTCGATTTGAAACGAGATTGTATGGCGTGCGATTTGTAAAAAAGTAACAGTCGAATGAACAAGAAAGATAAAGAAAGGAAGAAGAAACACAGAGGTTTACGTGGTTTGGCAAGATTGCCTACATCCATGGGAAGATTTAAGTTCTTTTACTATAGAAGATTGCGTACAACTTTTAGTTGTTTATAGAAAACTAGGAAATGATGTCCACACTCTGTTTTTGTTTTACTGATCAGAGGTATTTATAATGCATACCAACTGACCGTTACATCACAAAGTTAGTTATAAACAAATAATAAGCTGAGGTATTTGAGTCACAGCTTCTTCATACACTAAGTTAGCCACGATGGAAAAAGAAAAAGGAAAGTCAATAGTTGACAAGAAATTGTTTGATATGGAGGAGTTGGACTATTTCAATAGTTTTGATTGAAGGACAGTAGTGTGGGAAAGGACATTGAGGGGACTAAAAAGGGCCATGGTAGATAAGGTTTCCATGTATAGAGAGAACGTGTTGAAGAATCAATAGTATGTAGTGAAGTACAATCTAACCAGATTTCCCCATACTTTGTAGGTACTCTATAATAGCCCTATCAAATTGATATTTACATTGAATATCACACTATCGTGTAATTGTGTATTGAGTTGGCAGGTTTAGACATACGAAACATTGTCTACACTTGAAAAGCGAGCGGGTAAGAAATTGAATTATGCATAAATCCCTCGCTTACTTAGGTGGTCTTGCTCCCACTCAGTTTCAACCACTGTCTTGTTGCGAGATGTATTCCAGTCTATTGATGTACGAACAATGCTTTACCATCATGATTAATTTTCTAGTTATATCCTTCAAACTTTTATTATCGCACTATTCCGTCTACTTGCAGTCGATAGTCACTCCACAGCTACTCATGACAACAACACATGAGAAATATCGTGATTCACCTATGCTTCAGAGACGCATATTCTTTGGAAGTTCTTCTACCTCACATAGTGTCCTAGCACCATCAGATGCAACTAACCCCAATATAGAGTCATTCACGGTGCACAAGTAGTCTTTTGAAAAGTGCATGAGCCGTCTTCTAAAATTACTCACACTGTTATATCTGGCCAAGTTACTTGATTGAAAAAAAAAAGCGATGAAAATAACAAACTCCACTGTCAACATATGAAAATTCTGTATGATAAGTGTTTAATTGTGATTGGCACATACTCGTAGTTGGATGTTCATATGACACCCGTGGGACAAGCCAAAACGAAGGTGGTAACCAAGATCAACGCAAAAAGATAAGATAAATAAATGTGCAACTCCACTGCCTAAGTTAAAGAAAAATCTAAGGCAAAAGTTATGTTAAGAAGGGAACTTGCTCGTAGTTGGATGCTCGCATGACACCTATGGGGACAAGCCAAAACGAAGGTGAGTAACACGAATCGACCCATGCCTCATAAATAATATGTACTTAGTAAAATAAAAAGTAACAAAGAGAGATTTTATGCTTATGAACTATGGACGCAATGCTAAAAAGGGAAATGAGAAAGTCCAAAAATGAGTAAGAGAATTTTGAAGAATAAGCTTGCCGCATTCACTTTTAGAAAATATTATGTAGGTAAGTGAATAAAACTTTAAGGCGAACTATTGGTATAATGAATCTAAAAATAGGAAACACATTGAGAGGTCAAGCTAATGCATTAATTTGAGTTGAAATACTAAGACTTTAAATGCATGCTTGAAGACAAGCATTTTTCTAAATTTGGGGGTGTGATAACTTGTAGAAATACAAGTTATTGTAGCTTTTTATTTAGAATAATCAGGGAAATTAAGAAGAAAATGCATTAACTTGAGATGAAATTCATGTAAATAAACAAGCTTTGCGTCCTATAAGTGGCCCATCTCAAGTTTGTCTAAAAAAATGGACTTTCCTTCGAGAGATTGATTGATGCTCTGCCCAAATTCTTCCATAATTCTACCATTATCGTCCACCTTTCAAGCTTTTCTTTGAGGAATTCTCAGTGAGAACTCAGTCCTCCTCTCTAAAATAGGAAAAACTCTACCACCTCCATTGCAACCGCCATTGAAGCCAAAAGGAGCAAGAGATTATGATCGATGGCTTGACATTTTCATTCTCGGCTCCTTGTTACATTTTTCTCATCCTCTTATTTGTATTAAGTTATTGAGATTGAAAAACTCGCACGTTTTAATATAAATATGATTTCTTCCATATTCAATCCATCCATGTCGTCTCTTTCCTTTATCATGAGCAACTAATTCTTCAATGAGTTGACGAAGTTAAACTACCATTTTTACTAAGTCTTGCATAAGTTAAATTCATCTTGTTTAATGCATGCATATTATATTGCTTAAACAGATTGAAAGATTGATTTAAGTAGAAATAATCAACTGCTTGAGAGAGTAAGTGATTGTGGAGCTCATTAAATAATGAAAGAAGTAGTTTTAGAGATAAAGTTAACCTTTTGTCTCAAATTAACTCAAGCATGCGTCCTAAAAATAGGGTATTGTGACTTAAAAACACCAAGATGTGAGTTCTTTATTTTATGAGTTAATGATATGAACACATGACTTATGCATTGCTTAAGAAAATGTTAGTAAATCTTTCCAAATATTGCTTTTATTCATTGATATTTTCTTCATACTTTATGCACACTATTTCATTGTATTTGTAATTGTCATCACCATCTTCATTTCCATAAACGTCCGACGCATTATCACTTACACCATTCACTAGCATACACTTTCACCACACTTGTACTTAGTCCTATTAGTTTAGCTGTATAAAACATTCTCAATGCATAATTGAGATCTCATTGCGTTAAAATCGGGCATTAAACTCAAACACATCTTAGTTGATAGTCCCTATGTTCGACCCTGGACTCACCAAGACTCTATTTTGACTTATACTTGGGTTTTAATAGGAAAAACATTGCGTTAAAATTAGATTATTCATTTTATTTGTTAATTAAGGCACGCCATAAGGCTATAATTTCTTTAACTATACTGAACACAACAAGTTTTTTGCACCGTTGTCGAGGATTTGAGTAACTAACTTGTGTTTGAATTTGTGTTTTGATTTTTGCAGGTACTTGATCGTAAGTGTATTGCACACTTGACCAAGAAGCATTGCAAAACAGTATATAAGTCAAGACACTCTGCCAGAACTTCTATTTGACCTTGAGATTAAGAGGACCTTTCACAGAAGAATCAAAACCATTCGAAAAAGAAGACAAAGGAACAAAAACATAACATTGAACGATTAGCAAAACAATCAGAATGTACCAATTATAGGCAACAATGCGGCCAATAACGCATTGGTGTAGGCCAACCCATACTCCTTGTAATCAATAAGAACAGGTCTATAAGGGAGTACACATCACCTAATCTATACGATTTCTCATTGGGGATTATGTAGCCAACATTTGAGGGGTCCAAATTCGAGATGAAGTCAGTAATGCTTCAAATGATCCATACAGCTAGACAATTTGGAGGTGCACAAGGTGAAGAGCCCTCATGCTCATTTAAAAAGTTTCATTGAAATATGTAATACCTTTGTAATCTCGAATATCACCGCAAAAGAGATCCAATTGCCTTTATTCGCCTTCTTTTTAAGAGATGAAGCAAGACAATGGGCCTACCCATTAGAACCAGATGAGATCACCACCTAGGAGCAGATGGTGAGAAATTTATGAAAAAAATACTTCCTTCCCACTGAGAATGCAAAAAGAAGATGAGATATTGTTAATTTTCAACGGAGGGACAGGGAAACGTTGAGTGATGTGTGGGTAAGGTAAAGAGGTTAGTAAGAAATTTCCCACATAATGGTCTATCGGATTGCATACAAATAGAGATCTTCTATGTGTTGGGTTTTATGTCCTAAAACTCGTGGTATGTAAACAATGGAGCTTATTCTAAAAATTCAATAAAGGTGTTATTGAATAGATCTATTACTTGAATGGAAATCCAATAAACCTAAAAGTTCCTTGACTATTGGATGAGTACTTGAACTTTATGTGGAGACATAAAGGTGGATTAGGTTCGAGTAAATAATCAAAATGATCTATAGTACATGGATAAGGTTGGGTACCTTATACTGGTAACACTATTGGATACGACCTGCTCTGTAGTTGTTATCAAGGAGTTATAAAGTGCTACAAACGAAGTGATCCTAATTCATGCATGTTGGACATGAGGAGTGAGGGTGTCCTTGTGCAAAAGAGTTTGTACAAGATCGAACCACGAAATGAGTCACTCTTACTTTATAACGTTGTTTACTATTTAAGACTGACTATTTCAAAGCGATGACCTAGGTAACTTGACCTTAATCCTGAGCTAACTATGAACTTCTGTTTATTTGGGATTTTCCTTAGATTTGCATAGGTGAGAGGTGGCTCAGCAGCGCCGGCTCAATGTGACTGCCATTTCAAGGGTGAGACTAGATAGATAGCTGGAGACATAGGTGCAAGAGGGAATTCACTCCTACCCGCTTTAGGGATAGTAGAGAGGTTGTTCCCTTAAGTGCTGATTCTAGGGCTTGAACAAGGGATCCCCCCTTTCATTTGACATGAAAGGGACTCGGTTTTGTGATTGGATCACAAAACAATTGTTCATTAGGAGATCAGTGGGACTTAAGGAATAAGAGGTAATTTCGAGGGGTAAAATAGAGATTTGACCTAGCCGTTATTACGAACAACCTGTAAAGGGTTAACTTACTAATCATGGTTATATCAAGTGGACATAATATATCTACAGTGAGGGGAGTTCAAGAGCTTTAGTTGAGTGACCCATTAGTTAACGAATGAGGGTTAGATCGTTCTAATGAGTCTAGCCAATTAATCTTGGATCGTTGGAGCCCATGATCTGTAGGTCCCATGAGGTCCTCCTACTAGCTCGGAAATGGATAGCTCTAAAGTAGCGTGATAAATTAATTTGAAACGTTCAAATTGGAATCAAAAGGATGGAGAAAATATATTTAAATATGATTTAAATATATGAAGATGAATTGTGTAAAAAATTAATTTAATATTGGATATTAAATTAATTAGAAATTATTAAATTGTTTAAAAATTTATTTATTAATTTTATTAGAAAATTAATTTATGAAATTAATTTGTAAAATTAATAAAATTTGATTCTAGAAATAAAATATGATTTTAAAATCAAAATAGATTTTGGAAATTGAAAATTATACAAAATTTGAAAGTGGGGTTTTCAAGGAACATCTTCAAGTAGCTTACTGAGAACCCACCACCTTCTCCTTTGCTTTACTCCAAGCATGAGCTGCATCCCATGCAGCACATCTCTTTGCATGATGGTTTGCAATATATTGAAGAGAATTGAGTGAATAAAGGCATGAGAACCGACTGAATTTTTGCTGAAAAATTCGGATGAAGAAGGTGTTCTTCATTGGGTTCTGTTCAGTGAGCTTTCTCCATATTCACTTTGATTCCAGCTTATTTTGATTCTCACAACTCAATTTAGAGCACCAAGAGAATAGTAGGGAAGATCTTGTGGTGGTCTACACAAGGATTCGAAGGATTTTGTAGCTGGAAATGGAGATTTCATTGGTTCGGCCAAGATATGTTCATGAAACCCTTTATACTCTGTTTTTAGCATGTTTCTTTTCAACTAAAATTAATGAACTAGAGTGCTTATGGATCCTAATTTCTTCCGTTGTGTGATGGTGTTGATTCAACACTATGATGGGCTAACTGAAGCATCACAGACAACAACTAATGTTGTTGCAGCAAGTGGCCTATTAGACAAGACTTATACTGAAGCAAAGGCCTTTTTTTTTTTATAGAATTTCAAGGAACCACGAGGATGAGAGGAAAATAACTATGGCTTATGATCAAGCAAACAAGGAAACAATTCAAGAACAATTGAAAATGATGTAGTCACTGCATTATAAGCTCGAATGGCTGCCACAACTAACTATTGCAACTATGGCTTTAAGTAAGCTCAATGTAGGGAACAACAATCAAGTGAATAGCATGCATTGGTTATGGGGAACCACATACATTTGATGCCTACTTAATCCACAATCAATGTGTTTCATTAGGAATAATCCTTACACAAACACTTATAATTCTGGATGGAGAAACCATCTCAAGTTCTCATGGGGTGGAAATTAGCAACATCAGTCAGAACAGTAAAGTGGACAACAAACAAATAGAGGTGGACCACCTGGGTTCCACCAAGGACACCAAAGACATCAACCATTGCAAAATCCGTTGCAACAAGCATCAAGTTCCTCACCCCTACTGGAAGCTCTATTAAAGGAATACATACAAAAACATGATGTCTTGTTTCAAAGACAAGCATCATCAACACACAGCTTAGAGCTTTAAATGTGTCAGATAGCTGGAGAGCTGTTGAACCAACCAAGAGGAACATTGTCGAGTAATATGGAAGTTCCTAAAAATCAAGAAAGTTTAAGAAAAAAGTAGTGACACTGAGGAATGTGAAACCACTAACAACTCATAGGTCAGATATAAACAATTCATCACCATTTGACCAAACCAAAACTAATGACCAACAGACTGCAAAGAAACCAACAGAAAACAAATCGACGCAGAACAACTCAACTCAACACAGGGAGGAAAATAAGCGAGAGTTACTCAATGATAATCTATGTAGAGTTTCATCTACGAATGCTTCAACTTCAGATGCAACACCTAAGTTGCATCCAACTTCTCATTTTCCCCAATAATGAGAAATAATTTAGATGCTTCCTCGACGTGCTTAAACAACTACATATTGATATTTCACTAATGAAGTCTATTGATCAGATGTCAAGTTACGCCAAATTTCGAACATAAATTTTATGAAAGGAGAGAAGACTCAGTGAAGTGGAGATTGTCACGCTGACGCAAGAATACACTGCATTTGTTAAAAACAATATCCCTAAAAAATGGATGATCCTAATAGTTTCACCATTCCCTGTTCAATAGAAGAAGTGGATGTAGGTCACACATTGTGTGATCTTGGAGCCAACATTAACTTGATGCCCTTGTCAATCTTCAAGAAAATGGGGATTAGTGAGGCTCAGCCTACAACTATATTCCTCCAACTTACGAATCGTTCTATCACTTATCTTGAGGGCAAGATTAAGGATGTTCTTGTCTAAGTTGATAAATTCATATTTCCTGCAGATTTCATCATTATAGACTATGAAGCTGATAAAGACATTCCAATTATCCTTGGTAGAACCTTCTTATTTACTAGGAGAACTCTAATTGATGTACACCAAGGAAAGCTCGTTATGCATGTGAATGACCAGCTAGTAAAGTTTAACGTATTCAACGCATTGAAATTTCCTTATGAGTTGAAGGCATGCAACCTGCTAGAATATGTGAAATGTGGTAGTGATAGTGAAAAAAGTGAATCAAATCTATTGGTGATAAGTGAAGAAGGCGAGTTCATAGACTCAGTCAATGTATTGAGTAACCTGAAGAGGAAATTCGAATCTTTGGTCTTGACAATTAAGAAACAAAAAAAAAAAAAAAAATGAAGCCATCGTTGAAAGAACCACCAGTCTTAGAACTAGAAACTGAATCAAATCTATTGGTGATAAGTGAAGAAGGCGAGTTCATAGACTCAGTCAATGTATTGAGTAACCTGAANGGCGAGTTCATAGACTCAGTCAATGTATTGAGTAACCTGAAGAGGAAATTCGAATCTTTGGTCTTGACAATTAAGAAACAAAAAAAAAAAAAAAATGAAGCCATCGTTGAAAGAACCACCAGTCTTAGAACTAGAAACCTTGCCAACATACTTGAAGTATACCTACCTGGGAGAAGACAACACGCTACCAGTTATTATCTCATCCCAGCTAAGTGCATCAAATGAAGAAGCACTTATGCAAGTATTGAAAAAATACAACATGGCTATAAGATGGACGCTCGTAAACATCCAAGGCATAAGTCCATCATATTGTATGCATAAGGTATGACTAGAAGGACACATAGGATCTGTACAATGCCAACACAGGCTGAACCCCGCTAAGGATGTAGTTAAGAAGGAAATAATTAAATGGCTCGATGCAGTCCTATTTCCAACAGCTAATGGGTCACTCCAATGCAGTGTGTCCCCAAAAAGGGGGGATGGTGATAGTAACCAACAGTAACAGAACTCATATTCATAAGGATTGTTATTGGTTGGCGTATCTACATGGATTACTGGAAACTTAATACGTTAACAAAGAAAGATCACTTCCTCCTACCTTTTATTAATCAAATGTTGAACCGCCTAGTTGGCAAAGTATTTTTATGATTTTATATGGCTATTATGGTTATAATCAAATTATAATAGAACTTGAGGATAAGGAGAAGACAACCTTTACCTGTCCTTATGAAACCTTTGAATTTCGACACATGCCTTTTTGCTTGTATAATGTGTGGGTACCTTTCAAAGGTGTATGATGGCCATTTTCTCAAACTTCTTGGAACAATCTGTTGAGATTTTCATGGATGATTTTTCAGTATTTGGGAATTCTTATGATAAGTGCTTAATTAATTTAGAGGTTGTGCTCCAATGTTGCAAGGAGATGAACCTGGTGTTGAATTGGGAAAAGTGTCATTTTATGGTGATTGAAGGTATAGTACTTGGGCACAAAAGTCTCAAGGAACAATTTGGATGTGATCCTGCTAAGATCGACGTGATTGCTAAACATCCTCCTCTAGCTAATGTTAATTCTAAAATTGAGAAGTTTCTTAGTGATGGAACACGAGACATACGCAGCGGAATAAGGATCTAATTGCTTTTAATTAAAAGGAAATTAACATGAAAATGTATAAACAACAGTAAACTAAAAGGGATAGAATACAATCTTTGTAGCTTTCTCGCTGAATCTCGATCCGAACTCTTCCGGACCACCACTAGAGTTTACTTGCTATTCTCTGGACTCAGAATCGGGTTGTGGGACCTGGTGAATGAAGGAATGAAAAAGGGAAGAAAGGGTGGTTCAAGGTTAATGTGTGAAAGAAAGGAGAAATTTTGGTGAGAAATATGGAAAACAAAATTAGAAAAAAATTTTCCAAGAAGAAGAGGAAAAGATTTCAAAAACCTATTTTTATTAAACAACTACATGCATCTAATGCAAGTAAAAACTCACCAAAATTCAACACCTCACAAAGCACTAAACCAAAGTGGGCTATGTGTCATTCTATAATGTTTACACATAGTCCACTTAAGTCAGTGGGATTATTAACAAAAATGTTGGATAATTCCATTAACTCATAGTCAAGGGCAAAATAGTCCTTTTCTATTTGGTCAAAGTCAAACTTTGACTTTCCCGAAAAAGTCAACCCTTTGACTTTTTTTACAGTTTTGACCCTCTTGACTAAGTTTGACCTCCCGAACATGAATCTGCATTCATATTTTCGAAATTCAAATCACATTTGAATATAGAGCAAAAACCAATAGCGATATCGCATACACTTACACAAAGGGGAAATCATAATGAACTTCAATAGGGAAAGACTCCGGATTAAGGCAGTCAAGATTTCGGAAGATCGAGAAAAGAAGAAAAAGCCACCGTGGACGTGAAAAGACCAACTTGGAATAAGCAGTCCCTGAGTCATTCGATTCAACCTCATTAGGGACGTAAACCTTTTGAATATTCTTTTTCTACATCAATACTTCATGAACTTTCATCATCTTGTTATTATCTATTATCGCATATCTACTTTTAGTTCTTTATCTAAAAAAAAAAAATCGTGCTAAACGATTGTGGTGAAGCGATTTTGTTAACTTTTTTTTTCTAATATTTGACCCTCTCGATGTTTTTCTTGCAAACGATCGAGGCGAACAATTGCGGAGGCGCTACACGAAGATGCAACTACTTTATTCCGTCACCGCATTGCAAAGAAAGAAGATCGCTGCAAAGTAGGATGCGTCAACAAAACAATGCGGGCGACAACGCAAATTTGGGGGTTGTATTTTTTCTTGACTTTATTCCAAATTCTGCACTATCGCATCGCATTTTAATTTTGAAAGTTTTATCATCGCATCCTCTTTGATTAACACAATCATTTAACATTGATAAATTTAGTAAGACACCGCATGCGGTCTCCTTGCCAATTATGATTTCAATGATGAAACACATGCTTCTATTTTTTTTCGTATATACTAAAGTTAACTTAATTTTTAGGACAGTCACCTCATGAAATATTTCTAGAAGTTAGTGGTCTGCTAGCTTTCTTTCAAACTGACTCTTTACGTAGCTTCCTAAGAACATCGCATGACTTCTTTCAATCTATTGGCAATGAGGACATTTTTGCATTTTAAATTTGGGGGTGAGGTATTTATTTTCGACCTTGCTATTTTTATATTTCTTTAAAAAAAAAAGGAAAATTTTATTTGAGAATAACAACTCCACTGTCAACGCAATGGGGAAACCCACGTTGATAAGAGTTAAACTGTGAAGGGCACTTACCCGTAGTTGGATGTCCGCATGACACACGTGGGGGCAAGCCAAAACGAAAGTAAGTCGCCAAGATCGACGCATAAATAAATGATCGCAACTCCACTGCCAAGTAGGTATGAGTTAGACTGAGAAAGAGCACCTTGCTCGTAGTTGGATGTCTGCATGACACACATGGGGGCAAGCCAAAACGAAGGCAAGGCACTTGGATCAGCGCAAGGTCAGAAAAAAAAAATAACAATGTTAAAAGTATGCAAGGATAAAAATCAGTTAACACCCTAGTGAAAAAGTTTTTTTGAAATAAATCATGCGATGTCTTAGAATCTAGTAAAGTCCCTTTTGAAGGTTGAACTTGCGGTCCTTAGGTCTTAGAAATATTTTAAGAAGAGACTTGAATAAGAATTAAGGAAATTTTGGTGTATAGGATTTGAATGAAGTATCCTTGAGAAATCTAGGAAAAGAGATTGCGATCGACTTTCTAAAGGAAATCTTTAGCTTATGCTTGAGGACAAGCATTATTTAAATTTTGGGGTGTGATAACGGGCAGAAATGCACGTTACTACAGTGCTAAGTTATTAAACAATGAGGGTTTGCATTGATAAAATATGTTAGATTGCGTCCAAAAAAGCATTAAGTTCATAATATTGTGGTCACAAGCGTTTATCGCATAAAACAGTTAACTTTTATATTTTTATGCATAATATGCGTTGATGCAAGATGGAAAGCGCGATCACAAGAAATCAACGGTCGAGTGCAGTGTTACCGCAAGGCTTTGTGATGATTTATGCTCGCAAACATCTGCTCAAGAAGGATTGCTGCATAGAGCCGGCGTAACTTGATGGGCGCATCTGGGTGAAAAGCATAATTAATCACGATGGGACAGAAAGCTGATGACGGTCGAGTCCGAATTAAGTTGATAATCCGCTAATGATAACAAGTACACTCAGCTTTTTGGTGACAAATATTTGGCGCATCAGTCATAGAATTAAAGCCATCCCATCTGTGCAATCATAAGAGAGAAGCTGCCTTTCACCCTGAAGCTCTATAAATATCAACGACAGCCTTCAGCAAAGGAGTTCGGCAGTTCTGATAGTTCGAACACTTAGAGAATTTTCCCTTAGATAGAATAGCCTTGTTCATAGTTTTCCTTTTTATTTAAGAAGGCGGAGCGAAAGAAGGGAGGAGACGCTGGAAGATCGCTCAGGGCAACTCGAGAGAGAACCCAGAGGCGTGGAAAAGCATAGAGAGGGTCGACTCTCGCGAGAGCGAGACTATCTTTTGAACAGAGTTGAAAAGACAGTGTAAAAGCCTTGGGAAGCAAGAGATTGCTACTAGGCTCTTTCTTCTCAACTTGTATTGTGATTTTATATTTCAACTCTATATCTATACAATGGAATTTTTTTCTCTACATCTATTCACTCTCTTGAAAGCATGCATGAGTATAAATTTATCAAATGGGTTGAGAAGAACTAAGCTAACATGACCTAGGATCTTCATCGCATGAAATTATATTGTTTTATGTTGTGCCCAACACCCCTTTAGAGCTACCCGAGAGAGAGTCTAAAGAAATAACCTAAGACTTGAGAGAGCGAGGTTAGAATCTAGACTCGAGAGAGCAAGATTAGATCTGCATGAGCAAGAGATAGGGACTTAGAGATAAGCTCTGTTTGCCAACCTGCATCGCAGGCACCCTAGAGATAGGTTATGATATTAAGTGGTCGCCTTAATTGTGTGTGTGTCATTTTGTCATCGCATAAATAAGAATATAGGCTTATGTGTAAGTCCTATAGACTCATCGCATATATCGCATGTGTTCTAGTATTAGAATTCGTAGCATTCGCGTCGAGAGATGGTTTGCTATTGTATGTGTGTTGCATGATCGCATAACATGAACGTATCCTAGGAAGTGTTAGCCGAACCCCTTCTCAACCCGTTCACCGCATACTCATCACATCTTCCATATTATCAACTCTTTTCGTGTCTCCGCTGCATTTGTTTATTTTATTACCGCAAACAACAACCCAAAACAACTATTTGATTTCTTGGTTATCGCAAAGTCTTCTTGAAAATTACCACCGCATACCGTTTTCCCTAGTCCCTGAGTTCGACCCTGGAACTTACTAGGAAACTCAGTGGAATTTATACTTGGATTCTGCTGAGAAAACTTGTTGCTCAATACATTTCCATCACCGCATTTCATTCCATAATTTCACCTCATAAAATAACGCATCAGTTACTGGATAATGTTTTTGTAGTTCCTCATATTAAGAGGAACTTAATCTCGGTTTCTTGTCTCATTGAACAAGGCTATACCGTCTCCTTTTTTGAGAATAAAGTGTTTATTTTGAAGAATGGAATGGAGATTAGTTATGGTTCAATGGAAAATAACTTATATGTATTAAGGTCATTAGCCATAAAAGCCTTGTTTAACACTGAAATGTTCAATACGACAACAATAACTAAAAGACCAAAGGTTTCTCCAAAAGAAAACGCCCATCTTTAGCATCTAAAGTTAGGTCACATCAACCTCAATAGGATTGAGAAGTTGGTGAAAAGTGGACTTCTAAAGAGTTTGGAAGAAAACTCCTTGCCGGTATGTAAATCATGCCTTGAAGGCAAGATGACCAAATGACCTTTTACTGGAAAAGGTTACAGAGCCAAGAAAGCCTTGGAGCTTGTACGTTAAGACCTCTGTGGTCTGATGAATATTAGAGCTCAAGGTGGGTATGAATATTTCATCTATTTCATAGATGATTATTCAAGGTTTGGGTATCTCTTCCTAATGCAACGTAAGTCTGGAGCTCTAGACAAGTTCAAGGAGTATAAGGCTAAAGTTGAAAACTTGTTAGGTAAGAAGATAAAAACATTACGATCTAATCGTGGTGGACCTCCAATTTTAGAGCTATATAATAGAACATGGGATTACACCCCAACTCTAGGCCTCAGGTACACCTTAATAGAATAGTGTATCAGAAAGGTGAAACAGGACCTTGTTGAACATGGTTTGGTCTATGATGAGTTATGCTCATCTTCCAGACTCGTTTTGGGGTTATGTAGTGCAGACTACATGTTATATCCTGAACAACATAACGGGAGAAATGCACGCTATCATAGTACTAAGTTCTTAAACAATGCTGGCTTACATTGATAAAACATGTTAGATTACGTCCAAAAAGCATTAAATTCATAATATTGCGTCGCATGCGGTCATCGCATAGAAATAGTTGATTTTTGTGTTTTTATGCAGAATATGCATTGATGCAGGGTGAAAAGAACGATCACAAGAGATCAACAGTCGAGCGCAGCATTACCGCAAGGCTTTGCGGTGATTTGTGTTCACAAACATCTGCTCAAGAAGGATTGCCGCATAAAGTCGCCACAACTTGGTCGGCGCATTTGGTGAAAGGCATAATTAATCACGATGGGACAAAAAGCTGATGACGGTCGAATCTGAATTAAGTTGTCAGCCACTAATGATAACAACTACATCCAGGTTTTCGGTGACAAATATTCAGTGCATCAGTCAGAGAACTAAAGCCATTCCATCCGTGTAATCATAAGAGAGAAGCTGCCTTTCACCCCAGAAGCTCTATAAATATCAAAGGCATCATTCAGAAAAGGGGTTCCACACGTTCACAAGTTCTAACACTTAGAGAATTTTCCCAGCTTTTAGCCTTGTCCATAGTTTTCCTTTTTATTTTTAAGGCGGAGCAAGAGAAGAGCCGAGATGCTGGAACATTGCTCAGGGCAACTCGAGAGAGAACCTTGAGGCGTAAAAGTAGAGAGCGGGCCGACTCTCGCGAGAGCGAGAATATCTTTTGAACACGAGTAGAAAAACAGTGTAAAAGCCTGGGAAGCAAGAGATTTCTACCAGGCTCTTTATTCTTTTCTTGCATTGTTATTTTGTACTTCAACTTTATATTTATACAATGGAAGTTCTTATTCTACATTTGTTCACTCTCTTAGCACACATGAGTTGCTAAACTAATTGAATGGGTTGAGAAGAACTAAGCTAACATGACCTAAGATCTTCAACGCATGCGGTTGTCTTGTTTTATGTTGTGCCAGACACCCCTTTAGAGCTACTCGAGAGAGTCTAAAGAAAGAACCTAATGACTCGAGAGAGCTAGGTTAGAATCTAGACTCGAGAGAGCGAGATTAGATCGGCATAAGCAAGAGATAGGGACTTAGAGATAAGCTCTGTTTGTCAACACTGCATCGCATGCACCCTAGAGATAGGTATGATATTATGTGGTCGCATTATTTGTGTGGATGTCATTTTGTCATCGCATAAATAGGAATATAGGCTTATGTGTAGGCCCTGTAGACTTATCACATATATCGCATGCGTTCTAGCATTAGAAGTCGTAGCATTCGCATTGAGAGGGTTTTACTATTGTATGTGTGTTACATAAACGCATCCTAGGAAGTGTTAGCCAAAACCCTTCTCAACCCGTTCACTGTATACTCATCGCATCTTCTGTTTTATCAACTCTTTTCGAAACTCCGCCGAATTTTTTATTTTCATTACCGCAAACAACAATCATAACAACTTATTTATTTATTTGGTTACCACAAACTTTTCTAAAAATTACCACTACAACCTGTTTTCCCAAGTCCCTGAGTTCGACCTTGGACTTATGATGACATGTAGAAATGCATGTCATCTTAGGCCTTTTACTTAGAATTATGAAGGTTGTTAAGTAGAATATGCGACAATTTTGCTAGGAATTCATGAGAAAATGAGTTTGCATCGATCAGCATTAAAGAATCTCGGCTAACCTGTTATTATGCGTTATATGCATTCAATGTTCTATTTTTGTAGCTAATGCAGGAAGTGGACGCAAATGCGGAAACCGGACCTCCGTATAGACACCGCATGCAGGGAAACTCTCCATCGTAAAGGCGAATGCATCGATCAACGCATCGATGTTGCAGTAATCAGCCATATACGTCTATCGCATGGAAGTTGTGCTCGTCAAGCAATTGCGGTCATCATGTAGAGTTGTGGTATTAAGCGAATGTGGTCATTGAATGATTGATGCTACACGATAACGTATACTAATGGGATCAACGCAAGGTTGGTGGAATGAATGCATCAACGCATCTACCTTGAGAAAATCAAAAGATGATGTTGACACTTCACTTACCACGCCGTTAGTGACAGAGGTTCAGAAAAGGACTAACATGCCAAATGTCCGACTCAGAGCAATTCGTTAATGCTGTCGGCGATCCAAGCTCTATAAATAGAAGCTGATGAGTAGAAATTCAAGTTATCCAAGGTTTTCGCCTGAGGGTTGCCTAGGGCAGATCCTTGTGATCCAGACAAATGCGTGAGAAGAAGTTTGGGAGTTCTTCACCTCCTTCATCCACTCCGAGTGACGACCAGAGCCTTCGACCGAAGCTAGATCTCGAGAGCGTCAGCTCCACCGCCTATCGATGGCACCACCGACAGCCTTGATGTACATCCGCTGAGAGCAAGTCTTTGCTTCCAGTCGGTCATTTCATTTTCCTTTCTTTTCTTATATTGTATTATATGACATTTTGTGATTAAGAAATTAATACAATTTGTTTTCAATGCATTTCTCTGTTTCCTTTGACTCCATCTCCATCTTCTTTTCTTAGCATCTTTACTTTCTTTGCAACACTTAGTGAGATTGCTTGGGTATTGCATACTTAGTCATGTGGATTAGGGATATGAAGCATGTAGCAACCTACCGAGAGGTGTGTGTTGCGTGAGTGTGTGAGTAACTTATTTGCTTAGTGTGAAGCTACGACAATGGCTGTCTATAGGCTAACGCATTGCTTTTCTATGAGTAAAGTCAACAACAACCAACTGCTTGAGAGGGTAAGTGGTTGGTCTCATTAAGCAATGTATACATTGTTAACTAGAGATAGGAATAATCTTGCGTCAACCAAGTTCATGCGGTTACCTTTTCCTATGAGCGCATCATTCATCATTTAGGCATACTCAAGAGAGTAGTCTAAAACCCAAATCTAAGACTCAAGAGAGCGGATTGGAACGTATAGACAAGAAACGGGGAACTTAGAGATAAGCTCCGTTTGTTAACCTGCATCGCATGCACCCTAGGAATAGGAATGATATTATGTGGTCGTATATTTGTGTGGATGTCATTTTGTCATCACATAAATAGGAATAGAGGCTTATGTGTAGGCCCTGTAGACTTAGCACATATATCGCATGCGTTCTAGCATTAGAAGCCGTAGCATTCGCACCGAGAGGTGGTTTACTATTGTATGTGTGTTGCATGATCGCATGGCTTGCGTTGACTGAGGTTGCACTTGTGGTCACTCTTAAGTATTGCAATGAAAACATCTCCACATTTTATCTATTTTTCCCATTCATTTATTTCATGTCAAGAGTTTTCGTGTCCCTACCTCTCATGCATATTCTCATTGCGTTGTCTGTTAGCTAGGAGTAGGAGTAGTGTTAATATAGAAACCCCTCCATCATTCTTTTATTTAAACCACCGCATGCACATTACCGCATACATATAGCTACAAGTCCCCAAGCATTTGTGTTATACTTGGCACGAGCGCAAGAAAACTTGTAACAGGACGCATGGTCATCACATACATTTTTTGGCACATATTCATTCCAACGCATGACCATCGACGCAAGACCATCAACGCATACCTTAAGAGCATGAATCGCATATTGCGTCCAAGGGATTTTAGTTGTCGAGTAAAATTGACTTCTAATTTCCCATTACCAACTTACCAGGAAACTTAGTGGGGTTTACACTTGGATTCCATTGAGAAAACTTAAGTGCTCAACACAACTCCATCAAGGCATTTCATCTATAATTCCACATCATATAACGCATCAAGTTTTTGGCACCGTTGCCGGGGACTTCGCCAAAATAGTGTGCTAACGGTAATTTTTCTGATTTCTTTGCAGACTGTCAATCTCTGGCGAATTACGACCTGGAGATTGAGAGGACATTCAAAAGAAGATTAAGATACCGCCAACAACAACAACCAGATAAACAAGATATGGTGGAGTAGCCTGAAAACAGAGCACCAAACAAAAACAACGTCATGGCGAATCCAATCCTGCTGGCAAACGATCGTAATAGGCCCATTAGGGACTATGCATCGCCAAACCTCTATGATTTCTCTCCAGAAATCATGGAAGCCGATTCGAAATGAAACCGGTGATGCTGTAGATGATCCAGACTGCAGGAAAATTTGGAAGATGGCGTGGCGAGGATCCGCACGCCACCTCTATAGCTTTATAGAAATCTACAATTCTTTTGTGTTCTTGAACATCTCTGCCGAAGAAGTTCGACTAACTTTGTGTCCATTTTCTCTTTGTGATCAGGCAAGGAAATGGGCGTATTCCATCGAGCCGGAAGAGATCACTTCATGAGAATAGGTCGTAGAGAAATTTATGAAGAAATATTTTCCACCTACTGAGAATGTTAGACGAAGGAACCTAATCATGAATTTTGAACAAAACATGGACGAATCGCTCAATGATGTCTGGGTGAGGTTTAAGAGGTTGGTCTGAGATTTTCCACACAATGGATTGCCAGACTGTCTTCAGATGGAAATATTTTATCATGGTTTAAATCCCACTTCGCAAACCGCTACAATGCGGCAGCCGCTGGTGGTTTGCTTGACAAAACGTATGACGAGGCTAAGAACATCTTAGATCGCATCTCTAAGAACCACGAGGATTGGAGAGAAAGTGATCAGAGATTGAGAATCAAGGATAATGATGCAAGTAACGGTGCTATTACTTCACTACAGAATCAGATGACCGCAATGATGAACTTAATTCAGGGAATTGCAATCAACAATCCAACACCGCAAAATGGGCAAATCAATGCAATTAGTCAAAACACCGCAAGGTGTGCGACTTGCGGTGATGGGCACACAATGGAAGAATGCCCACAAAATCCATAGTCTATTTACTTTGTGAAAAATAATCCATTTTCGAATACCTACAACTCCAGGTGGAGAAACCACCCCAATTTTGCATGGAAGAATCAGTAGCAGAATTTCCAACCTGTGGCATAGAAAGAAGGGCCACCTGGATTCTTCCCGAGTAATAATGGTCAGACAAGCAATCAAGCCAGTAGCTCGCAACCACCGCAATCTTCCTCCCTGGAAAGCCTATTGAAGCAATATATAGAGAAAAACGAAACTATGCTTCAAAGTCAGGCTACGTCCATCCACAATCTAGAATTACAGATGGGCTAGATAGCAAGTGAGCTAAAGAACAGATCGCAAGGGGCTCTGCCGAGTTCAACAGAACTCCTACGCAACTCGGGGGGATCAGGTAAAGAGCAATGTTAAGTTATGACATTGCGGAGTGGAAAAACTGTGGAGGGAAAAAGTAAGGAGGTGAGCCGTACTGCTCCCATTGTGTTGGAACCTGAAATTGCGGTGACACAAGAAGAAGAAGGAGAAAAAGAAGTTATAGAGCCAGAAGTTGCTCCACCTCAAAGCCAATAGAGAAGGGGACCGTGAGAGTGCAGTTACCACTGAAGATGAGCGATATTGGGAGCTTTACCATACCCTGTTCCATAGAAGGACTGTACATCGGACAAGCTTTGTGTGACCTTGGAGCCAGCATCAACTTGATACCTCTGTCGATCTTTAAGCAGCTAAATGTAGGGCAACTTGCGCCCACGACCATGACTCTCCAACTTGCAGATAGATCTCTGGTGCATCTAGAGGGGAAGGTGAAGGATGTATTAATCACTGTCGACAGATTTATTCTACCAGCCGACTTCATCATCTTGGATTACGAGGCCGACAAAGATGTGCCCATCATCTTGGGGTGACCATTTTTATCAATAGGTCATGCCCAGATTGATGTGCATAAAGGGGTGATCACTTTGAGCATCAATGGATAGAAGCTCAGGTTCAACATAATCCGTGCCATGAAGTTTCCTGACAAAGAAGACATGCATGACTCACATGACGATCAGAATTTAATTAAAGAAGAAAAGTTTGACAAAGAGAATGAAGAAGAGGATGCAAGCGCATCCATTGCTGCCTGTAATGTGATCATAATAAAAACAAGCAAAGAAGAAGAGATGATCGCAAACCAAGAAGAAGAGCAATAGAGAAAGAAGAGAGAAAAACAACGCAACCGTCCCTAGTAGAACCACCAACAATGGAATTAAAGACCCTGCCAAACCACTTGAAGTACGCATTTTTGGGGCAGAATGAGAAGCTTTCAGTAATAATTTCCTTCGAACTTAATGAAGACCAGAAGAATGCGTTGATGAGCATTCTGAGGAAACATGTGCGAGCAATTGGCTGGACGCTCACCGACATTCGAGGAATTAACCCAGCGTACTATATGCACCGCATTCATCTCGAAGAAGACCACAAGGCAACGATCAAACAACAGTGCAGACTCAACCCTGCAATGAAAGAGGTCGTTAAAAAGGAGATCATTAAGTGGTTAGATGCATGCGTTATTTATCTGATAGCAGATAACACGTGGGTCATCCCCGTGCAGTGTGTGCCTAAAAAGGGTAGCATGACGGTAGTCCTGAACGAAAACAATGAGCTAATATCGTAAAGAACCGTCACTGGATGGCGTATTTGCATGGACTACCGCAAGCTGAATGCGGCCACAAAGAAAGATCATTTCCCTCTACCGTTCATTGATCAAATGTTAGATCATCTGGCCGAAAATGACTTTTACTGCTTCCTAAATGGCTATGCTGGGTATAACCAGATTATGATTGCTCCAAAAGATCAGGACAAGACCATATTCACCTGCCCATATGGGACCTTTGCTTTTTGCCGCATGCCATCCGGCCTCTGCAATGCACCAAGCACGTTCCAAAGGTGCATGATGGCCATCTTTTCAGACTATCTTGAGGACTTTGTTGAAATCTTCATGGACGACTTCTCTGTCTATGGGCACACCTATGAAGTCTGTCTAGCCAACCTGGAGAAGATACTGAAGAGATGCGAAGAGACGAATCTGGTTCTTAACTGGGAAAAATGCCATTTTATGGTAAAGAAGGGCATCGTGTTGGGGCACAAGGTTTCTCGGGATGGGTTGGAAGTGGATAAAGCAAAAATAGAAGCAATTGAAACTGTCTCTTATACACATCTAGATGTGTATAAGAGACAGATCTTGAGGACTTTGTTGAAATCTTCATGGACGACTTCTCTGTCTATGGACACACCTATGAAGTCTGTCTAGCCAACCTGGAGAAGATACTGATAAGATGCGAAGAGACGAATCTCGTTCTTAACTGGGAAAAATGCCATTTTATGGTAAAGAAGGGCATGTTGTTGGGGCACAAGGTTTCTCGAGATGGGTTGGAGGTGGATAAAGCAAAAATAGAAGCAATTGAAAAACTTCCACCTCCAACAAGCGTGAAGGCTATACGAAGTTTCTTGGGGCATGTTGAATTCTACAGACACTTTGTCAAAGACTTTTTAAAAATAGCACGACCACTGAGTGCGTTGTTGGAGGCTGACAAAAATTTTGATTTTGACAACAATTGCCTCAACGCATTCAGAATTTTGAAGAATGCACTGATTACCATACCCATGTTAATTGCACTTGACTGGACACTTCCTTTTGAATTAATATGCGATGCAAGCAGGTATGCGATGAGAGAAACTTTGGCACAGAAGAGAAAAACAATCTTACATCCCATCGAATATGTGAGTAAGACGTTAAATCCTACTCAGACCAATTATACACCACAGAGCAAGAGCTACTCACGGTAATTTTTGCATTGGAAAAATTTCGAACATATATGCTAGGAACAAAGGTACTCATCCATACCGATCATTCAACGATAAAGTACTTAATGACAAAGAAGGACGCAAAGCCAAGGTTGATTAGATGAGTTCTCCTCCTCCAGGAATTTGACATAGAAATAATCGATCGCAAAGGGACGGAGAACCAAGTTGCGGATCACTTGTCTAGACTTGAAAATCCTGAGGTTAACCACAATGAGTCAGAAGTAAATGCGGTGTTCCCAGATGAGCAGTTGTTCCACATTAAAGAACTGCCATGGTACGCTGACATAGTCAACTATCTGGTTTGCAAGCAATTTCCAGAGGATTATACTGACCATCAGAAGAGAAGGCTCAAGTACGAATACAGATCATATTTCTAGGATGAGCCGGATCTATATAAAAAGGGGACAGACCAGATTTTGCGACCATGTGTACCAAATGCTCCTCAACAATGCATATTATCGCAATGTCATGACTCACCTTATGGTGGGCACTTTGGAGGATAGCGCACTGCAACCAAGGTTTTACAGAGTGGATTCTTTTGATCAACATTGTTTAAGGATGCGGCTGACTATGCGATGAAATGTGATCGGTGCCAACGCACAGGTAACATTTCATGGAAACGTGTAATGCCTATGAACATTATCTTGGAGCTTGAATTGTTCGACGTATGGGGGATCGACTTCCTGAAGAAAAACATCTTCACTCGTTTTGGCACCCCACGTGCCATAATAAGTGATGAAGGGTCCCACTTTGTCAATCATACTGTCAAGGAATTGCTGCACAAATATAACATTCTCCACAAAGTGGCCACTGCATACCATCCGCAGACGAATGGTCAGGCCGAAGTGTCCAATCAAGAGATCAAGCTGATACTTGAGAAGGTAGTAAGGCCTTCGTGAAAGGATTTGGCAACAAAGCTCGATGATTGTGGGCATATCGGACTGCATTTAAAACACCCATAGGTATGTCCCCATATGTGTTGGTATTCGATAAGGCATGTCATTTGCCTCTAAAGCTGGAATACAAAGGATTGTGGGCGGTAAAGAAGCTAAACTTTGACTTGGAGAAAGCAAGAGAAGCGAGAAAACTTCAATTGGTCGAGCTGGAGGAATGGAGGATCAACGCATATGAGAACGCAAAGATTTACAAGGAGTGTGCAAAGCGCTGGCATGACAAACGCATATGTGGCAAGAACCTCCAAGTCGGGCAGAGGGTCTTACTATTCAACTCACGACTACGACTTTTCCCTGGGAAATTAAAATCACGTTGGTCTCGACCATTCATAGTTAGAGAAGTATTTCCGCATGGCGCGGTCAAATTGTCGAATGAAGATGGAACCAACATATTCAAAGTTAACGGGCAGCGAGTAAAAGTATATAACGGAGAAGACTGACATTGCCAAGTCGACTCTGTGGAACTAAGAGACACTGACTAAGAAAGAAGTAGGTAGTCCCTGCGCTATCAGACAATCGAAATTCTTCAGGGACGCAAGTTTTGGGAATTATGAAATCTTCAACTTTTCTCTACTACTCAGACTTTTCATTTCACTATATCTTTTCAATTCTTTATCTACTCTTATTCTTAAGTGTATGTGTGTGTATATATATATATATATATATATATATCATGCCGAATGATTGCGGTAAATGATTTTGTTTAAAATAAGTTGACCCTCTCAATGTTTTCTATGCAAACGATCGAGGTGAACGATTGCGGAGGCGTTACACGACGACGCAACTTATCTTATTCCGTCACCGCAATCCAAAGAAGAAGATCGCCGTAAAGTAGGATGCGTCACTGATAACGGGCAGAAATGCACGTTATCATAGTGCTAAGTTCTTAAACAATGTTGGATTGCGTTGATAAAATATGTTACTTTGCGTCCATTAGGCATCAATTTCGTAATATTGCGGTCGCATGCGTTCAACGCATTAGAACAGTTGATTTTTGTATTTTTGTGCAGAATATGCGTTGACACAATGCAAATATTGCAATCATAGGAATTCATTGGTTGAGCGCAACTTCACCGCAAGGCTTTGCGTTGATCGTGCTCGCAAACATTCGCCCGAGAAGGACCGCCGCAACTTGGTCAGCGCAACATGGTGGGTGCATCCGGGTGAAAGGATAATTAAGAGCGATGGGACAGAAAGCTGATGACAGTCGAATCCAAATTAAGTTGACAGCCGATAACGGTCACAAAGTACATTCAGCTTTATTAGTGACAATTATCCGGCACATCAGTCAGAAATTAAAGCTGTCCCATCTGTATAACCAGGAGAGAGAAGCCGCCTTTCACCATGGATGCTCTATAAATACCAAGGGCATTCTTCAGAGAAGGGGTTAACGAGTTGATTAGTTCACCGTTTAGTTCACGCTTCTGTTCATAGTTTTCTTTCCATTTTAAGGCGGAGCAAGAGAAGAGTGGTGGCACCGGAGATCGCTCAGGGCAACTCGAGAGAGAACCTTGAGGCGTAAGGGCAGAGAGCGAGCCGACTCTCGCGAGAGCGCGATTATATTTTGAGCACGAGTAGAAAGAGTGTAAACACCTGGCAGCAAGAGATTGCTACCAGGCTCTTTATTCTATACTTGCATTATTATTCTATACTTCATCTTCATACTTATACAATGGAAGTTCTATTTCTACATCTGTTCACTCTCTTAATATGCATGAGTAGCTAAACTAATCGAATGGGTTGAGAAGAACTAAGCTAACATGACCTAGGAAGTTCTTTGCTTGCGATTGTCTTGTTTTATGTTATGCAAAATACCCTTTAGAGTTACTCGAGAGAGATTCTAAAGAAAGAACCTAATGTCTTGAGAGAGCTAGGTTAGAATCTGGTCTCGAGAGAGCAAGATTAGAACTACATAAACAAGAGATAGGGACTTAGAGATAAGCTCTGTTTGTCAACCTGGATCGCATTCATCCTAGAGATGGGAATGATATTATGTGGTCGAATATTTGTGCGGATATCATGTTCTCATCGCATAAATAAAAATAGAGGTTTATGTGTAGACCCTATAGTCTTGTCGCATATATCGCATGCGTTCTAGCCTTAGAAGCCGTGGTATTCGCACCGAGAGGTGGTTTACTATTGTATGCATGTTGCATGATCGCATAGCATGAACGAATTCTAGGGAGTGTTAGCCGAAACCCTTCTCAACCCGATCACCGCATATTCATCGCATCTCCCGTTTACTAACTCTTTTCAAACTCCGCCGCATTTATTTACTTTTCATCAACGTAAATAAAAAACCCAACACTTTATTTATTTATCCGGTTATCGCAAAGTCTTTATAAAAATTACCAACGCAATCTTTTTTCACAAGTCCCTGTGTTCAACCCTAGACTTACTAGGAAAATCAAAGGAATTTACACCTGAATTCCACTGGGGAAACTTGAGTGCACAATGCAATTCCATCAACGTATAGCATCCATATTTCCTCTTCATAAATACAAGCATCAGTCATCAAACAATGCGGGCGACAACGTAAATTTGGGGGTTGTATTCTTCCTAAATTTATTCCAAATTTTGTACTATCGCATCGCATTTTAATTTTGAATGTTTTATCACCGCATCCTCTTTGACTACCGCAATCATTTACCATCGATAAATTTAGTCAGTCACCGCTTGCTGTCTCCTTGCCAATTATGATTTCAATGATGAAACACATGCTTCTATTTTTTTCTTATATATTAGAATCAACTTAATCCTAGAATAGTCACCTCATGAAATATTTCTAGAAGTTAGAGGTCTACTAGCTTTCTTTCAAACTCTCTTTACATAGCTTTCTAAGAATATCGCATGACTTCTTTCAATCTTTTGGCAATGAGGACATTGCCGCATTTTAAATTTGGGGGTAAGGTATTTATTTTCGACCTTGCTATTTTTAGCATTCAAATATATATATATATAGCAACTCCACTGTCAATGCAATGGGGAAACCCATGTTGATAAAAGTTAAGTTGTAAAGGGCACTTACCCGTAGTTGGATGTTAGCATGACACACGTGGGGACAAGCCAAAGCGAAAGTAAATCACCAGGATCAACGCATAAATAAATGATCGCAACTCCACTGCAAAGTAGGTATGAGTTTAGTCTGAGAAAGATCGCATTGCTTGTAGTTGGATGTCCGCATGACACACGTGGAAGCCAAAACGAAGGCAAGGCATTGAATCAGCACAATGTTAGAGAAAAAAATAATAATAATAAAGTAAAAAACATGCAAGGATAAAAATCATTGACATCTCGGTGGAAAAGTTTTCTTTTTGAAATAAATCATGCGATGTCCCGGAAGTTAGTAAAGTCCTTTTGAAGGTTAAACTTATAGTTCCTAGGTCTTAGAAATATTTTAGGAAGAGACTTGAATAAGACTTAAGGAAATTTTGGTGTATAAGATTTGAAGGAAGTATTCTTGAGAAATCTAGGAAAAGAGATTTGCGGTCGACTTGCTAAAAGAAATCTTTAGCTTATGCTTGATGACAAGCATTGTTTAAATTTGAGGGTGTGATAACGGACAGAAATGCACGTTATCATAGTACTAAGTTCTTAAACAATGCTGGTTTGCGTTGACAAAACATGTTAGATTGCGTCTAAAAAGCATTAAATTCATAACATTGCAGTTGCATGTGGTCATCGCAGAAACAGTTGATTTTTGTGTTTTTATGCAGAATATGTGTTGACACAGGGCGAAAAGAGCAACGGTCGAACGCAGCATCACCGCAAGGCTTTGTGGTGATTTGTGTTCGCAAACATCTGCTCAAGAAGGATTGCTGCATAGAGTCGCCGCATCTGGTGAAAGGCATAATTAATCACGATGGGACAAAAAGCTGATGACAGTCGAATCCAAATTAAGTTGACAGCCGCTAACGATAACATCTACATCCAGATTTTCGGTGACAAATATTCGGTGCATCAATCAGAGAACTAAAGCCATCCCATCCGTGAAATCATAAGAGAGAAGCTCTATAAATATCAAAGGCATCCTTCAGAAAAGGGGTTCCACACGTTCACAAGTTCAAACACTTATAGAATTTTCCCAGCTTTTAGCCTTGTCCATAGTTTTCCTTTTTATTTTTAAGGCGGAGCAAGAGAAGAGCCAAGCTGCCAGAAGACCGCTTAGGGCAACTCGAGAGAGAACCTTGAGATGTAAAAGCAAAGAGCAGGCCGACTCTTGCGAGAGCGAGAATATCTTTTGAACACGAGTAGAAAAACAGTGTAAAAGCCTGGGAAGCAAGAGATTGCTACCAGACTCTTTATTCTTTTCTTGCATTGTTATTTTGTACTTCAACTTTATATTTATACAATGGAAGTTCTTATTCTACATCCGTTCACCCTCTTAGCACGTATGAGTAGCTAAACTAATCGAATGGGTTGAGAAGAACTAAGCTAACATGACGTAGGATCTTCAACGCATGCGGTTGTCTTGTTTTATGTTGTGCCAAACACCCCTTTAGAGCTACTTGAGAGAGAGTCTAAAGAAAGAACCTAATGACTCAAGAGAGCTAGGTTAGAATCTAGACTCGAGAGAGTGAGATTAAATCGGCATAAGCAAGAGATAGAGACTTAAAGATAAGTTCTGTTTGTCAACACTGCAACGCATGCACCCTAGAGATATGTATGATATTATGTGGTCACATTATTTGTGTGGATGTCATTTTGTCATCGCATAAATAGGAATAGAGGCTTATGTGTAGGTCCTGTAGACTTATCGCATATATCGCATGCGTTCTAGCATTAGAAGCTGTAGCATTCGCACCGAGAGGTGATTTACTGTTGTATGTGTGTTGCATGATCGCATAACATGAACGCATCCTAGGAAGTGTTAGCCAAAACCCTTCTCAACTCGTTCATTGCATACTCATCGCATCTGCTGTTTTATTAACTCTTTTCGAAACTCTGCTACATTTGTTTATTTTCATTACCGCAAACTACAATCACAACAACTTATTTATTTATTTGGTTACCACAAAGTTTTCTAAAAATTACCACTGCAACCTATTTTCCCAAGTCCCTGAGTTCGACCCTGGAATTACCAGGAAACTCAGTGGGGTTTACACTTAGATTCCATTGAGAAAACTTGAATGCTCAACGCAACTCCATCAACACATTTTATCCATAATTCCACATCATAAAATAACGCATCAACAACGTTCCCTCGAAAAGTGTTTCTAAAACACCTTTTGAGTTATGGAGAGGCCGTAAAGGTAGTTTATGCCACTTTAGGATTTGGGGCTGTTTGGCACATGTGCTAACGACTAACCCAAAGAAGTTGGAACTGTGTTCGAAGGTTTGCCTCTTTGTGGGCTACTCCACGGAAACGAAAGGAGGATACTTCTATGATCCAAATGAGAACAAAGTGTTTATTTCCACTAATGCTATCTTCTTAGAAGAAGATCACATGAGGGATCATGAGCCACGAAGTAAGCTTGTTTTACATGAGATCTCCAGTGAGACTGAGACTGCTGAGGGTTCAACAAGAGTTGCTAGTCAACCAGCTCAAGAGTTGAGACAGCCTCGACATAGTGAGAGGGTTATGAACCCACCAGATCGCTACATGGGTTTGACTGAAGCCCAAACGTCATTACAAATGATGGGGTCGAGGATCGTTGTCTTTTAGAAAAGCAATGAAGGATGTTGACAAAGATGAATCGGTCAAGACGATCCTCAAGTATCTTCGGAGAACGAGGGTCTACATGCTTGTGTATGGAGCTAAGGATCTGATCCTTATGGAATACAACATTGCTGATCCCTTACAAAGGCCCTCACGGCTAATGTGTTTGAGGGTCACCTGGATAGTCTGGATCTGCGGGACATGGGGCATCTTTGTCTAGGGCAAGTGGGAGATGATACTGGGGTATGCCCTAGTTTATTGTATATTGTACATTTTTATATTGTATTGTACATTAGTCTCCCGAGTCATTAGAACAAGTGGGAGATTGTTGGGATTGGTGTCCTAATTCTCCGGAGTCTCGTTGTTTTGTAAAGATACACATTGTTCAATGAATAAAATAAGTGTTATTTAATTTTGGCATTTACTCATATCCAATAACAAAGCTCCTTGGTTATCTTATGTGAACTTAAGCATGTATATGTGATATACAAGTGGATCATGTCTTAAGTGATAACCTAAATCGGTCTGTAGTATAAGGATTAAGGTGGGATACTGATCCTGGTGACACTACAGATACGACATGCTTTTTAGAGGTTTGCAAGTGTTGTAACTACTACAGATGGTAGATCCTAACCATTCATGTGGAGACGTGGAGCAGGGGTGTCCTATATAAAGAGTTTGTATAAGACCTGGACCACGAGATGACTAGACTCTGTATATAACGCTGTTGATACTAGAGACTTGCATCTCTCCTAAACAACCATAGATGACACAACCTCAATCCTGAGTGTTCTGTGAACTCCTACCTTTGAGGGCGATCCTTTGATTAGTATGGGTGAGAGTGGCCAGAGTCTAGTCATCTTGTTCGTGTTGCAGAGGAGTTCGTGACCGAGGAGATCATTGAGGACAAGTGTGAAGTGTTCGTGCAGTGTCATGTGGTGTTGCGGTCGTGTAGATCGAGGTGCTCGTGGTCGCTGTTGTTCGAGCGGTCGCGCAACAGAGCATGGGGACGCATCTGCTTATATGCGTAGAGTTTTACTCTCTATTCATGTGTATTATTCATGCTGTAATTTCTGTATGAATCGTATAACTGTTTGTTTTGAAGTCGACTATAAACATATGTTAATTCATGATTGTAATTTGGAATAGTCTGCTTCCGCTGCTCATGAAAATCTCGTTTCTGATTTCGTTTAGAGAGATCATAAGCCATGAAGTAAGCTTGTTTTACGTGAGATTTCTATTGAGACCAAGACTACTGAAGGTTCAACAAGAGTTGTTGAATAGACTGACTGATTAACAAGAGTAGTTGAGGTCGGTACATCTAGTCAACCAGCTCAAGAGTTGAGACTACCTCGACATAGTGGGAAGGTTATGAACCCACTAGATCGCTACATGGGTTTGACTGAAGCCTATAACGTCATTTCTAATGAAGAGGTTGAGGATCCATTGTCTTTTAAAAAAGCAATGGAGGATGTTGACAAGGATGAATGGATTAAATCCATGAACCAGGAGATGGAGTCTATGTACTTCAATAACATCTGGAAGCTTGTAGATCTGCCTAATGGGGTAAGACCTATAGGGTGTAAGTGGATCTATAAGCGAAAGAGAGGTATAGATGGAAAGGTGCAAACCTTTAAGGCTAAACTCGTGGAAAAGGGTTATACCCAGGTTGAGGGAGTGGACTATGAGGAAACTTTCTCACCTGTTGTCATGCTAAAGTCTATCAGGATACTCTTGTCCATAATCTCATTTTATGATATGAGATATGGAAAATGGACGTCCAGACTGCCTTTCTTAATGGTAATCTTGAGGAGACCATCTACGTGGCTCAACTAGAGGGGTTCGTAGTTCCAGATCGAGAGCAAAAAGTTTGTAAGCTTAATAGGTCCATTTATGGGCTGAAACAACCAGTCTAGATCATGGAACATTAGATTTGACAGTGCGGTCAAGTCGTTTGGTTTTGATCAGAACATTGATGAGCGTTGTGTTTACAAGAAGATAATAAAAAACTCAGTAGCTTTCCCGGTACTGTATGTGGATGATATCCTACTCATTTGGGATGATGTAGGGTTTCTTGATGGAACTCTTATACAAGAGTACCTCTAAGTGGAAGCGGATCTCTCCAAATACATTGTGACAGAATTACCACATTCACATTCAAACAAACAGATATATATTATACTGAAATTATCGGCATGCTTAAAGATTAAACTACCAAGAGAACAAGAGAACTTACCAGTTGAAGACTCTCTTCAGTAGAAATCTCGCTATCTCCACGAACGGACGCTTTCACTCTCTCTAAACAACAAGTTATCGTTCAGTAAAACACCGGTCGTCTACCACGAACGAACTCCACACAAATAGACAAAGATGGGGACGACACTACCACTTGGAACCCTTAGTATTATCAAAGTGAGAATCCAAAGAGTGGGCTCTGTTCGGATTTGGTAGACGGTAGGAGGAAAAGAGATCATATACGATGATCAAGCAAGTGGGAGAAGGCGAGTCTATCACATAGACAAGATGCTTGATCGTTTAGGTGAAGTACACGATCGTGTAGGAAAAGGTCAACGATCGTTTAGTAAAATCTCGGCTAAGCGATCGTTTAGGAAAAGGTAGACGATCGTTTAGAAAGAAACGTGCATGTGTCAACGATCGTTTAATAAACTCAAGCTATCGTATAGTCGCTTATTTTCTAAGTGATAGGCAGCAAACACCTTTTTGAGCAATTAACACTGTTCTTTGCAAAATGAAAAGAGTTTTCATTTTATTCTTCAGTTACGAAAACCGAATGGAACTTCCCACTAACGCACAATAATGGAGAAAACGGCGGCCAATTATCCTATAATTGTCCAATTAAAATTAATAAATATAATCATATTATATTCATTAACCTATAGTTTAATTGTTGGGGTTGACGCCCTAAAAAGTCTCGTGTCCTGTAGTTTGTAAACCGTTTGTATGAACGCTTGTGATGTATAGTATATGATATTTTACTTCACTTCTTGTTTTTGCTCAGTTAATTGTTTTATTACTTTACAACAAACCAATAAACCTAAAATCCCTGGTTATCTGAATGTAACTTAAGCATTTCAAGAGGGGTGCCTTCGGGAATGCGGACATAGGTGGTGCATGGCTGTCGGCAACTCGTGCCATAAGGTGTTGGGTTAAGTCCCGCAACGAGCGCAACCCTCGTGTTTAGTTGCCAACCGTTGAGGTTGGAACCCTGAGCAGACTACCGGTGATAAGCCGGAGGAAGGTGAGGATGACGTCAAGTCATCATGCCCCTTATGCCCTAGGCGACACACGTGCTACAATGGCCAAGACAAAGGGTCGTGATCCCGCGAGGGTGAGCTAACTCCAAAAACTAGTCAAACTCAGATTCGGCGCCGGGTTCAAATTGAATTAATAAAAGAGTGAGAACGAAAATGTGATGGCTAGGGCAACAATATCATACAAGATACTTGAATGAAAAACTGTAATGGGATTCTCAATTTAGTTGGACGAGGGCTTCTAAAAACATCGTAAGCTAAACCCGTGCTGACGAATAACCAACCTGCAATGAATAGAGAAGGTATAGTAATGCTATGAATGACCCAGTATCGAATACTGGTCCCTCTCACAAAGGGGGTCGCAATGACCAGGCCCGGGCGACTGTTTACCAAAAACACAGGTCTCCGCAAACAGATTGGTTCGAGGACCCGTTGGTCAAAGGAAATGGGAGGTTCTAATGGCCGGGACGAAGCCGTATGACAGGAGAGTGTATACTCTTGAACTCCGAGAGTGAGACCCTAAAAAAAGCTGTTGATTACTCGGATTGGTTCTCGCGTCCCTGTTCAATTATTTTTTGAATCTCGATACGTGCAATTCCCTCAACACTAGAAAATATTCTCATGTTTTTTTGTACATAATTTCGGATACAATCTCGTATTTTTTGATCTTCTTGTAAACCTTCGGAATATTTTTGGGGGTGTGCAAACCAAAGAGAATGATGCCCTTGGGTTGCACCAAGTCTAAAACCAAGTGGATTTATTTTTTGTCCCATAATCCCCCATTATTATACATGTCATAATATGTCATATCTGTGTACGTTTCTTTAGTTATCGATCCACCTGGTTTGTTTAAGTCTAATATGGTGTATTGGTGTCTTTTAAACCCTTCTTCATGCAAAGCTATATTTTTCAATACAATAGATATAGAACAAGTGGGTCGTTTTATGGGATAACTTCGCCCGAGCTCGAGGTTTTAATTTTTTCACAGTAGTACCTTGATTGACTTCTGCTTTACTAATGACTAAATCTCTTTCGTTGAAACCCATATTGTGACTAGCATTTGCTGCTGCCGAATAAACCAATTTTAAAATTGGATAACATGCTCGATAAGGCATGAGTTCGAGTATCATCATTGTTTCTTGACGTGCGAAAATGTTTTATTTTCATAAGTTCGTCTGGACTATTATTCAAAAGGTCAAATAATGTATGTATATTGGACCTTTTGAGGCAATTATAGATCCTAGGAGGCAATTCTGATTGGTCAATAAAAATATATTTTAATGCTATTTCTTTTTTCTTTTTCCTTAGTTTAGCCAATTTCTCATGAAAAGTAAAAAGGGGTAAAGTAACTTTCAATTACTCGAATGTACCACCATAATCATTTTTTTTCCACTAATTATTATAACAAAAATCCATAAAAAAATAGGAATTTTTATTTCTTCAACGAGTACTAATTGATGGGAGAAAGACATATGTGCCATATGTGAATTACCACAATTATTGGTAGCATCATAGTCAGGATTCGAAGGAATACCGTACTGGGTCTAGTTGATTACGCCCAAAGAGAAAGTTCGTAACAAGTGGGATTTTTTTGGAGATTGGATGCAGTTACTAATTCATGATCTGGCTCAATAGCCATGTGATGATCATCTTAGGGTGATCCTTTTGTCGACGGATGCTCCTATTACACTCGTAGTCTCTGAAGGATGAGAACCAACTATGTAGCATCTACATCGAGAATTCAAGTATTGTATACGTCATTAGTCCGATCCTTTGTAGGAACTACCCGTAATAACGAACTTGCA
>NC_052351.1:59651389-59660436 GCF_009727055.1 Benincasa hispida
ATTAATATTATCAATTAGAATAATTTATTAATTTATGGTTTTCTCAGTTGTACTAATAAAATGAAGTATCCAGGCTCTGCTTAGAAAAAACTCAATTTGGAATCTATCTATTCTATGATTACTACTTGTATCATATTCGATTTATATATGGTATGAATTTTGTTCTCTCCGGTTCAACTAAGACCATAGGTCCTGAATTTCTACGCGAATCAAGATCGAGAAAAGGAAGTTTTCTAATCATTGACTCAAACCTATTGTCGAACCCCACTCAGCGTAATATGGAGGTACTTATGGAGGAACGGGCCGATCTGGTCTTTCACAAAAAAGTGATAGATGGAACTGCCATTAAACGACTTATTAGCAGATTAATAGATCACTTTGGAATGGCATATACATCACACATCCTGGATCAACTAAAGACTATGAGGTTCCAGCAGGCCGGCTCAAGTAGTTACATCAAATAAAGGAGTTCCCACTTTCAAATTCTATAAAACCCCTCAACTACTCTTTACTCAAGTTCTCAATTAAG
Source organism: Benincasa hispida (assembly GCF_009727055.1). Taxonomy (NCBI): domain Eukaryota; kingdom Viridiplantae; phylum Streptophyta; class Magnoliopsida; order Cucurbitales; family Cucurbitaceae; genus Benincasa; species Benincasa hispida. The sequence goes on from NC_052351.1 coordinate 59,651,919, forward strand.
ACCAAACAACATTTCATTGATTCTTTTGCTTTTTGATTTCAATTTTCTGAGTTCTTTATTCAATATATCAATTACAACATAAAAAAACAAAATCAATGTGAAATTTTTGAGTAGTCTATTTCCTTTGGAATCACGAATCCCCTCCGGTTGTCCAGTCCCTGGGCGGCTCTCCCCAGAACATAAACCATTACTATTATCTAAATCTAATTGGGTATCTTATCTAGATAAGATGTTTAGAGGAAATGGTCGTAATTCTATTTTTACAATTTTTTTTTTCATTATCCATTATCTAAATAGAAAATTGAAAATTTTGAACATATTTTTTTATTTTTATATAAAATACATTCTCTAATGTATCTCTGTATCGTTTACCTGAGGAACACAGGAACTAGTTGAAGTAATGAGCCTCAAAATTGTGGTGACATATAAGTGGATCATGTCTTAAGTGATAACCAAAATGGTCTGTAGTATATGGATATAAGAGGGAAACCTTATCCTGGTAACTCTACGGATGCGACTCACTTTCTAGAATGGTCACAAGTGTTGTGACTTGTCACAGATGATTTGATCCTGATCATTCATGTAGAGGACATGCGAGTGGGGCGTCTTATACAAAGATTTTGTATAAGACCTGAACACAAGTGTTAACATCTCATTATATAACTCCGTTCATGACAGAGACTTCATTTCACTAGAATGATCATAGGTAACATGACCTCAATCCTTAATGAGTTGAGAACTTCTGCCTTTGAGGGCGGTTCTTTGATTTGCATGGGTTCGAGTGACCAGGTTGCCGACTCAAACCTACCACTTAAGGGATTCGTCTGATTTGGGAGCTGGGAACTCAGCTACACAAGATGGAATTCACTTCTTTCCTGAAGCAAGGGCAAGTAGATAGATAGCTCTCTTAAGGACTGATTCCAGGGCTTGAACGATGTGGCGCCACACACCTTCTCTTGGCCCGAGAGGTGTTCACACATAGTTGGACTATGTTGTATTGTTCATTAGAGGAATCAGTGGTACTTAAGAAGTGAGATGTAAGTACAGGGGCAAAATAGTAAATTGGCCCAATTGTACTTACGAGCACCTGTTAAGTGTCATCGTACCCATGATTGGTTATATCTGATGGACCATAAATATATCTGTGGTGAGAAGAGTTCAGTTGTTGGTTTTTAGTGGAATGCCTGACAGTTAACAGATAGTGGATCTCGTGGCTAAAGAGTTTAGTCAGCTATTCACATACCATTGGAGCTTCGAGCCATAGGTCCATAAGGTCCCCTTGGTAGCTTGGATAAAGTTGAGAATCACTTTTTGGGTTAGTTTGAAATGTTCAAATTGACAAGAGGGAGTTTGATTATATATGATATAATTGAACTGGTTAATTATATATGATATAATTGACTAAATGTATGAGATACATTATTTTGGAGGAAATTAGATATAAATATGATTTATATCAAGTAGAGGAGAAATTACTCTAGTAGATATATGATACCAAACTATAGGTTAAGAATATAATATGATTATATTCATTATTTAATTAAATAGGCGGTTATGAGATAATTGGCCGAGAATTTCTCCTAAATTGTGCAAAAGTGAGAAAATTGAATTCGGTTCTTATAAATGAGGAATAGAACGAAAATTGGTTTCATTTTGTGAGAGACCCAGAAATTTGCTCACGGTATGAAAACGTCACGATCGCTTAACGTTGAGAGCCTATATGATAGCGCCCATTGCCTAAACGATCGCACACCCGCGCACTAAACGATCGCACGCAATTTCTAAACGATCGCTCACCTTCTCTAAACAATCGCTTAGCGCATCGAGCTGCTCTAAATGATCGTTTACTATTTACTAGACAACTGCTTAGTAAAACCTACCCGATCGTGTTCCTTTTCCTAAATGACAAGCACCCGACTATACGATAGTCATCTACTATCTCCCACTTGCTGTTCGTTCTATACAATTGTCCTTTCCTTCTTCCTCTACCAATTCCATGAAAGTCCACTCTTTGGATTCTCACTTCGAGAATACCAAGGGCTTCAAGTGGTGGTGTCGTCCCCGGTTGTTGTTTGTTCGTGCACTGTCGTTCGTGTAGACGATTGTGGTGCTGCGACGCGACTATTTGCTAGGCGATAAGGATTGTAGAGGAGTCGCTTCCGCTGGATTGAGTTTGAGTGAAGATTGTCTTCAACTAGTACATTTACTCAATTTATTGTATTTTAATTGTGTAAGCATGCCTATAATTAGCATTACAATGCATATTTGTTTGTTAGAATGTGTGTATGGTAATTCGGTCACAATGAAATTAGAAAGATCTGAACCCGCTCATGGATACTCTTGTTTAAGAGTTCCTTCATTAATATCATATATCAACGATAGTGTTTTCTCCTCCACCAGATATAAATCATATTTATATCCAATTTCCTCCAATTAATGTATCTAATACATAAAGTCAATCATATCATATATAATTAACCAGTTCAATCATATCATATATAATCGAACACTCTCTTGTCAATTTGAACATTTCAAACTGACCCAAAAACTGATTCTCAACTTGAATCTATTGAGCTACCAAGGGGACCTTATGGACCTATAGCTCGAAGCTCCAACGATAAGTGAATAGCTGACTAAACTTTTTAGTAATGAGATCCACCATCCGTTAACTGCTAGGCATTCTACTAAAGACCAACAGTTGAACTCTCCTTACCACAGATATATTTTTGTGTCCATCGGATATAACTAATGAACAGTACGATAACCCTTCACAGATGCTCGTAAGTACATATGGGCCAATTTACCGTTTTGCCCCTGTAGTTACATCTAACTTCTTAAGTACCACCGATCCCTCTAATGAACAATACAACATAGTCCTACTATGTGTGGACACCTCTCGAGCCATGAGAAGGTAAGTGGCGCCACTCGTTCAAGTCCCGGGATCAATCTATCTACTTACCCCTGCTTCAGAGAAGAAGTGAATTCCATTTTGTATAACTAAGTTCCTAGCTCCCAAATTAGACGAATCCCCAAAGTGGTAGGTTTGAGTCGGTGACCTAGCCACTCGTACCCATGCAAATCAAAGGACCGCCCTCAATGGCAGGAGTTCCCCTTGAGATTGAGGTCATGTTACCTATGGTCACCCTAGTGAAGTGAAGTCTTAGTCATGAATGACGTTATATAACGAGACGTTAACACTTCATGGTCAGGTCTTATACAAACTCTTTGTATAGGATGCCCCTACTCGCATGTCCCCATACGAATGATCAGGATCAGATCATCTGTAGCCAGTCACAACACTTGTAACTATTCTACAAAGCGGGCCGCATCTGTAGCATTACCAGGATAAGGTTTCCCTCTTATATCCATATACTACAGACCATTTTGGTTATCACTTAAGACATGATCCACTTGTATGTCTCCACATACATACTTAAGTTACATAATGACAACCAAGGATTTTAGTTTATTGGTTTGTGGTAAAGTAAATAAAACATCCAATGTGCAAAGTCAAGAACTGAAGTAAATATCATATATTATATATCACAAGTGTTCGTACAAACTATGTTTAAAAACTACAGGGCACGAGACTTTAGGGCATCATCCCCAACAATCTCCCACTTGTCCTAAAGCGAGTGGGGTGTACAAAAACTAGTACAAAACAATAAACTAGGGCACTAAGGTCCAGTACAATAAAACTCTCACTTGCCTTAGTCCAGCCGCAGACGGTTCCGTAGACCCATGCTTTGAAGATGACCCTCAAACACTATAGCCATGAAAGCCTTCATAAATGGGTCAGCAACGTTTTGCTCCGAAGCGATCTTCATGACGATCACATCCCCTTGATGCATTATCTCGCAGATCAGGTGATACTTCCGCTCTATGTGTTTGTCGCGCCTGTGACTCCTGGGCTCCTTAGAAAATATCTCTTTGAAGAAGTAGCCAAAGTTGAGGAGAGCGTTGCTGCCAAGGTTAGAGGTATGAGTTAATTATATTTTGAAAAGTTGGTCATCACAAGGAAAAGCCAGAGGGTGAATTTTGAATTTCCTAAGTATAAGGCATGCTTGAGGACAAGCATAATTCTAAGTTTGGGAGTGTAATAGTTGGTAGAAATACAAGTTATTATAGCCTTTTATTTAGGATTATGAGGGCTAACAAGTAGAATAAGCGGCGATTATACTAAGAATTCATGTGAAAGGTGAGCTTGCATCGATCAGCATGAAAAATTTATGCTAACCCAATATTATGCGTTATTCTACGTCAAAATGTCTATTTTTGTAGCTATCGCAGGAATCGATCACATACGGTGAATCCCAGACCATCGCAAGGGAGATCGCATATGTTCATCGCATGGATATTGTGGCTATTGATTGCATTTGTTCATTGATGCATTATTTTTATGACGTGGAAATGTGGATGAAATGCGATGATGAAAATGCATTGAAGACTCAAGTTTTCTCAGTGAAATCTAAGTGTAAACCCCACTGAGTCTCCTGGTAAGTCCAGGGTCGAACTCAGGGACTTGGGAAAATAGGTTGCTAATAACTTGTAGAAATACAAGTTATTTATACTGTTTTATTTAGATATTGCGGCTAAAAGAAAGAAAAGTTGCGTCGATAGTATAGAAATTGGCTAAAAAATGTGAGAATTATAAATTGTCGTCAATACACCCACTAATACCATTGCGATGGTAGAAAAGAGTATTTCAATTTATGTTTTGTAGGAATCAGTCACCACATGCGTTCATGGCTCAAAGATAAAAGAACAACGCATCTACGTTGCATTGCGCCCATCAATCGAGAACGAAGAGATGATCAATGCAATGACGGCACATGAGAAAAATCGATCAAGAGCTTAGTGATCAACGCAATTTCAACTGCATGCGGTAATAAAAAATAACACCGCATGTCGCGATCGATCGAAGATGTAAAGAGCAACGCAGTTGCGGAGGATTCAGACAAATGTACAACTTTCAGTTGTGCATTTTTGACGGGAAGTTGTGCATTTTTGACGGGTTGATTGCGTAACAGAAGGAATATTCACTCTGCCATTTCAGGAACTATTATAACCATAAAGTGGGGACCACGAAGTCAAAAAGCCAAGCTTCACCTATAAATAGCTTCTGCAAATTCACTGAGAGATATACTGGAATACATAGAAACGTGTATATACTGATCTAAGAGAGAGACTGCTCTAAAGCGATTTCCAGAGTAGATCTAGGATAATCAAGTGACAAGGCCGAGAGGTGAGTCTCTGGGCAAAGAATCCTTCCAATCCCTGCCATTGAAGCTCTGTACAAAGGTCACTTCTACCAGAAGAGCAAGCTTGAGAGGGAAGCTTTCCTCTCCATTTCTACCACACGCCGGCAAGCAAAATCTCCGTTCGGAATCTGTGTCAAGACGTTGACACTCCTTCTGTATTTTTCTCTAAATCTCTATTTCATCACTTATATTTATCTTCTTTACTCTATCATTCACACCATGTATCAAACGCTTAATCTTAGTATTAATTGTTATGATCATTACCATTATCATCTCTCTATCTATTTCCGTTCATCCATAATCCATTTTCTTCGTGACGTTTTCCTAATTCCTTAGGTAATTAGCTAGAATTAAACAAGTAAATTAATTTATGTTAAGGAAATGATTAAGTTTAGCTAAAGCATGCTCAGCGGCATCTTCACCTGTGAAAGAAGAAGTGAAGATGTTATTCCACCTATCAAGAGAGGGTTGGAAGAATGCATTAACTAAAGCGAGAAGTACTTCCAGAGATGGAAGAAACCTTGCGTTCATCACGTTCATCCCTGTTTCACCATAAAGATATGGGAACACGGCTGATTACCAAGAGGTGTACGCCAAGGGAAAACGGAACCTTAGTTGCATCGTTAACGCAATTAACAAACTTGCATTGTTTTTACTATTTACTCTTTCTCTTTCTGATTCATCCATAAAGACTTGCCATCGCATACCACGATCCTTTGTATAACTTCACAGTCTGTCTCGAAATCAGTATCATGTATCATGTATCTTGTATCTTGTATCATATTAGTTTAGGATTTTATTTTCAACGCAATCTATTTTATCAACGCATTTTATTTCATCGCATTTTAAATTCCAGAAACCAATTCTTTATTAATTGTAAAAACCGATCGCATGTATCACAAAAGTAACGCATTAATGAAAACAATCCCTGTGTTCAACCTCGGATTATTCTGAGAAACTTGCATTGAAATTATACTTGGTTTCAGCGCAAGGAAACTTGTGACACGCATTACTCTATCGCATACTACAAGCATATCATTAACAACGCATATTTAGAAGCAGTGTGCATAAGCGATAACATAGCATGACATTCCATTTTTATGTCAAAAAGTTTATGGCAACATGAGCTTGTATGATTCATTCATTCATATTCATATTCGTCCACGTGCTGTAAGATATAAAACACAGTGTCAAGTTTATGGCACTGTTGCCCAGGATTTGTAACGATTAGTGTTAAGTACGTTTGTGATATTTTGCAGGACAGATCTCTTTGTACTGGCTGTTTTTCATGAAGAGCAGTCTGACAGTTTATGAGTACTAGAGTGATCCAGAAATTCTAAGCTGATGTCACACCCTCCTACCAGTAGTATTCCAAGACAACATTTAAATTTAATATGCCTCCTCCCTATCTATTAAAGATTTCAACATGTTTACAACACTATATCTAACGTTCATACACATAGTTCAATTTCCTATATTCTTTATTACATGATTCGAGACGTGTCCTGAGAATTTACCAAGTCCTGATGTGTTGGTGGTTAGTAGACTCTTTCCTGAATGCTCTGCTTTGCTACCTGGGGAGGATATAAGAAAACATTTGGAAGAGTGTGAGCTACTAAGGCATCTGCAAGATACACAGGCATGCCACCAAAGCACGCAGCCCATGCGTCGAGGACAAAGTGCACAAGCCGTGGTAAGCGCGCAGCCCAATGCGTCGATGGTGTATGTCGAGCGCCCTACCTATGCGTCGAACGGGCAAGCGGGTAAGCCATCTTATGCGTCGAGCACTGCCGAGTCTGCCGAGCAACCATGCATCGATCGATATGCCAAGCGTACGCCCATGCGGCGGAGGCACGCCCACGCAGCGAGACACACCCATGCGGTCGAATGCTCCTATACGGCCAAAAACACAAGCCACCTAGGCAGCACACCCATGCGTCGATGGTTAGCGTCGTGTGTCCATGCTTAGTAGGCCGAGCAAGCATACCTAGCAAGCCATGCATCGAGGGTGAGCGGCCACCCTATGTGTTGGTGATATGGCTGACTCATGCGATGGCTAAGTGGGACTTTGATGAAGGAAGGGTGAGTTGCTATGTGTTAAGGATAAAAGGTAAGGCTAATTGATGGAAAACTTCAAAGGGAAGATGCCAATGTATACGAGCATAAGTCTTAAACAATTTAAATAAAAGAAATATGTTTAAGTATTTAAGTGATTTAGGTGGCAAAAGGAGAATCACACAAAGTTCTAGCAGGAGGTGGACAAAGGAGATTTCATGCAATAGAAGTCTTATCACCCCAAGCAGGAGGTGGGTGAAGGAGATTTCATGCAAAAAAGGAGATTTTGGTTGAAAATCTAAGTGAGAACAACTGAAGGCTAGGCTAGGTAGACTAAGTATGGGCAGCTCCAAAGTGAGACAAATGGGAGTTGAGTTGTCACAAGGGGGTGAGTTTGGAATGGCTATAAATAGAGGGTTGGGCAAGAGGAATTTATTCATACCATCACCTAAATCTTGTGTTGAGAGTATTATTTAGGAGAGTTACGTTTGAGTTATTAGGCTGCCAAGTTGATTGGAGATCAAAAGAAACAAAGGTTGCATTGGTGAGGCATTGAGTCAACCGGATGCACAGCCAGCCCACACCCTGCACTCACGCCTTGCAGCGCTGTGTCCACCCGTCTGTGCGCTCGCTCGATACATCCGCGTGCTAGCCCGACGCAGCTGCCACCCTCCCCTACCCTCCCCCCCCCCCCCCCGTGCAACACATCAAGCCCAAGCAATGCACACCCAAACGCGTCAGCCCCTCTGTACGACACGTACGCCCACCCTGCCTACTGCCCAATGCCCAGCTGCCTACCACGGTTCAAATAACCTAAATTGGAGTAAGGTAAGCTAGTATTTTCATTATATAATGATATTTTGGCTATTTTGACATTATTTATTGATATAACAAGTATTAATTGAAGATTTCCATTGATATGGAGGAATTCTCAAAAGGATTCTCAAGGTGATTTTAGTGGAAAAACTTTCTTGTGGTGAGTGAATTACTTAGTTTTATGCGTTGATATGTGGATAAATGTATATGTAAGTGCAAATTGCATGCTTATGATGTTACGTTGTTTGCCATGATAGTGTTTGTGAAATTTCTATGGAAACTGAGATTATACCCGGACTACATAAGTTAGCATGCTTAATAAAGGTGCTTGGTAGGAAATATAGTCAGCCGCGATCGGCGGGAAATAATAGTCGGTTAATTGACCG
>NC_052351.1:59660913-59743919 GCF_009727055.1 Benincasa hispida
TCACTCGACACATGCTTCCTGCCCATGTCTGCATGGCTCATGTATGCCTTTGCGTTGGTTGTATTCAACCTTTAGCCATTTTCCAAGTCTTCTTGCTTCCATCCTCCATGCATTCTTGCGTCCAACATGTTTAAGTCCTTCATAGGCGTTTGGACTTTTGGTTACCTTTTTGGATAATTTTAATGTTTTTCTCCCTTTGCCCCACTATCCTTACTTAGGATTTTTCTTCTCTACATTTAACCTACCACTTTAGATTTAGTGTTAGGGTCTTACAGCTGACCCAGAGATCAGGTGTATTTTTCACGCAAGAGCACATCAGGACCAAGTTAGGTGAAGAGGAAACATGGCAGATCATAACGAAGCACCAGAAGGAAATCAAGAGTTGAACCGGCCAGTGCAAGACCCTGTATTTCTTGCTGCTGACCACAACATCCCAATGAGGAACTATGCGGCACCGAATTTTTATAACTTCTCGCTCGGAATTTTAAGACCCACGGTTGAGAAGAATGCAAGTTTTGAGATAAGGCCGATAATGCTTCAAATGATTCAAAATGCGGGACAATTCAGAAGTCTATAAGGCGAAGACCCGCATGCCCATTTGACCCGGTTTGTAGAAATATGCAGCTTATTCTCCATGCCTGGTGTGACTTCAGAAGGAATTAGATTGTATCTCTTCCCGTATACACTGCGGGATAAGGCAAAGAGTTGGGCTCAGTCATTAGAGCCAAATGAACTCAACGCATGGGATCAACTGGTCGAGAGATTTATGAACAAATTCTTCCCTCCAGCCATCAACACAAAGAGACGGAGGGATGTGTTGAATTTCGAACAGAAGGGTTATGAAACTTTGAGCACCGCCTGGGTGCGATTCAGGAAATTAGTGAAGAACTGTCTGCATATCGGGATTCCTGATTGTGATCTAATGGAGACATTTTATAATGGCTTGGATCGATCAACGTAAGTAGTTGCTGATGTCTCCGCGGTAGGAGCATTAATGGACAAGTTGTATACGGAAGCAAAGATCATCTTGGATTGCATTTCGCGAAATATAGATGAATGGTTAGATAATGGGTATGAGGAAAGAGGTTCGGAGCAAAGAAGAGTAGAAGATGCCATTGTACCAGCTGATACAATGAACACCCTGGTAGACCAGATGACCACAATGACCTCGCTCTTTCAGACTATGGCTGTTCAGCAAGGACATCTCTCTCAAGGATCAGTGCAAGCCAATGCGTTGACACACGTGGCCGCAATAAATTGCGTTCAATGTGGAGAGGGACATTCAGTGGAAGTCTGCAACAATCCGTATACTCTGTCTACAATGAACCGTTCAACAACACCTACACCCCTGGTTGGCGGAATCACCCAACTTTCTGTTGGGACGGGAATCACAACCAGGGGAGCCAAAGTAATCATCAGAGCAGTTATCATGGGAATCGAGGCAACCCTCCGGTTTTCATTAATCAGGATCAAAGCCCAGGTAATTTTCAAAGTGTACAACCCTACGACCAACCGTTCTTTTCTGACACCTCTTGCAGTACCTCGTCTTTGGAATCGTTATTGAAACACTATATTGAGAAGAGCGAGGCAATTAAACAATCGCAAGCTTCCTCCCTTAGAAATTTGGAGGAGCATATTGAACAGCTTGCGATTGAACTTAAGATTAAAATGCCTGGTACGCTGCCAAGCAGTTCGGGAGCATCGGGGCCACGTGGTAAAGAGCAATGTCAAGCAGTGACATTAAGAAGTGGCAAGACAATAGTCCATGTGCCACCAATACCAGACTCAGTAACAAGACCAGTAGATTTAACCATCAACGATGACCAATCAACCATTAATGACAGAATTACTAGTTCAGAAGAAAGTACATCTACAAGAAATGAATCTCAGCAAGACTTGAATTCAAAATTAATGCAACCTCCAATTACTAAAACACAACAAGAACAGGACCTCAATGAACAACCAAATGAACATGAAGAACGGTGGGATCCTCCACCTTTCCTGTCCAGGTTGAGGAAGAAAGATGATAGTAAACAATTTCAGAGGTTCTTGGATGTTCTCCGACAACTACACATCAATATTCCCTTAATAGAAGCTTTGAAACAAATGCCAAGCTATGTGAAATTCCTCAAGGACATACTTGCTAACAAAAGGAAGATCGGGGAGAATGAAACAGTGGCATTAACATATGAGTGCAGTGCGCTGTTCCAAAACAACATCCTCACCAAAATGAAAGATCCCGGGAGTTTCACATTGCCCTACTCAATAGGGGGGAAAGAAGGTCGGAAATGCACTGTGTGATTTGGGGGCGAGTATAAACCTAATGCCCTTGTCAATCTTCAAGAAGTTGAATATCGGCAACATAAGACCAACTACAATTACATTGCAGTTGACTGATAAATCAATAACGCATCCCGAGGGAAAAATAGAGGATGTACTTGTGCAAGTAGATAAGTTCATCTTCCCTGCTGACTTTATCATATTAGACTATGAAGCTGATGTTGAGGTACCTATCATCTTGGGTCGCCCATTTTTTGCAACAAGGCGAGCACTGATTGATGTACAGAAAGGAGAACTTACCATTAGGGTCGACGATTAGCAAGTTAAGTTCAACGTCCTCAATGCATTGAAGTACTCGAGTGATATGGGGAATTGTCAATATGTTGAGGAATTGCAGAAAGAACCTTGGCACGGGCCCTTAGAAGAATCGAAAGAAGAGATTTTTGGGATCGGCGCAATGTAGGAGGAGAATTGTGCCAAAATTCAAATTGAGTCAGATTTTGAAACAATCAAGTTATCTGAACGTACAACACAATGCACAAAGCCATCTTTAGAAGAATCACCCATGTTAGAGTTGAAGTCGTTGCTAGCGCACCTCAAATATGCATATTTAGGGGGCAATAACACTTTACCGGTTATTATATCTGCCTCACTGAGCAAAGAGACGGAGGAAGCACTGATTCAAATCCTGAAAAAACCGCAAAGGCTTTGGGATGGACCTTGGCAGACATTTGAGGAATCGGCCCCTCATATTGCATGCACAAGATTCCTCTGGAAGAAGGAAAAACAGGATCTATAGAAAGGCAACGTCGATTGAACCCTGCCATGAGGGAGGTTGTGAAGAAGGAGATAGTGAAGTGGCTTGATGCAGGGGTCATTTACCCTATATCTGATAGCAATTGGGTGAGCCCAGTGTAATGCATTCCGAAGAAAGGGGGAATGATAGTCGTCACCAACAACAAGAATGAGTTAATTCCCACAAGGACAACTACGGGGTAGAGAATCTGTATGGATTACCGCAAATTAAATCTGGCCACAAAGAAGGACCACTTTCCACTCCCGTTTATTGATCAGATGTTAGATCGACTTGCTGAGAATGACTTCTTCAGCACATTTGCATTTCGTCGCATGTCGTTTGGACTCTGTAATGTACCAGGTACCTTCCAACGATGTATGATTGCAATATTTTCAGATTTCTTGGAGGAGTTAGTCAAGGTATTTATGGATGATTTTTCAGTTTTTGGCAATAATTATGACACCTGTTTATCGAATCTTGAAAAAGTATTAAAGAGATGCATGGAAACTAATCTTGTTCTGAACTAGGAGAAATATCACTTCATGGTTGAAGAAGGAATTATGCTAGGTCACAAAATATCGAAGGCAGGACAGGAAGTTGATCAAGCAAAAATCGACACAATTTCCAAGTTACCACCATCAGTAAATGTGAAAACGCTTAGGAGTTTTCTGGGACATGCGGGGTTTTATCGAAGATTTATCAGCAACTTTTTTCATATCGCAAGGCCTCTAAGTGCACTCCTTGAGGTTGACCACGAATACGATTTTGCTGATGCGTGCGCTGAAGCATTCCACACACTGAAAAACGCGCTCATCACCGCACCTATTCTGATTGTGCCGGATTTGACGCAACCGTTTGCGTTGATGTGTGACGCTAGTGGATACGCAGTGGGTGCAGTTTTGAGTCAGCGCAAGGATAAGGTTTGCATCCTATATATTATGCTAGCAAAATGTTGAATGATGCATAGGAAAATTATCCAACCACGGAAAAAGAAATGCTCGTAGTGGTATTTGCACTGGAGAAATTTCGATAGTACTTGATTGGAACAACTATTGTGGTGTATACTGATCATTCTGCGATCAAATAACTTATGACAAAGAAGGATGCGAAACCGAGACTGATAAGGTGGGTGCTGCTCCTACAAGAATTTGACCTAGAGATTAAGGACCGGAAGGGCACCGAGAACCAAGTTGCAGATCATCTGTCAAGGTTAGATAATTGCGAGGTTCAGAAGAAAGAAAAAGATATTGAAGAAAGATTCCCTGATGAGTTGCTGATGTTGGTATGCTAGTTAATGTTCCATGGTATGCGGACATTGTAAACTTCATCGTTTGTGGCCAAGTACCAGAAGACTACACATACCAGGAGAAGAAGAAGCTGAGATATGATGTTTAGTTTTATTTCTGGGATGACCCCTTCCTGTATCGACTTGGACCTGATCATATTTTGCGTCGATGCATTCCTGAGCATGAGGCCAAACACATTTTGGAGCTTTGTCATGAGTCTCCTTATGGAGGACATTTTGGGGGGCAGCAGACTATCGCAAAAGTCCTACAGAGTGGCTATTTCTGGCCAACACTATTCAAGGACGCCCATGCCCATGTTGTGTAGTGTGATAGATGCCAAAGAACAGGGAATATGTCTAGAAGAAATGAAATGCCCTTAACTTCAATCTTGGAAATCAAATTATTTGATGTATGGGGAATCGACTTTATGGGCCCATTTCCGCCTTCAGAAGGTCATGAATACATTTTGGTCGTAGTTGAATATGTATCGAAGTGGTTGAGGCCATCGCATATGCTAAGAACGATGCAGCCATGGTGGCAAAATTTCTCAAGAAGAATATCTTTACCGGATATGGGACGCCCCGGGCCTTAATCAACGATGAAGGCTCACATTTCATCAATCGCATAATCACAAATCTCTTATACACATCTAGATGTGTATAAGAGACAGGTGCTAAGAACGATGCAGCCATGGTGGCAAAATTTCTCAAGAAGAATATCTTTACCGGATATGGGACGCCCCGGGCCTTAATCAACGATGAAGGCTCACATTTCATCAATCGCATAATCACAACCTGTTGACTAAGTTCAATGTCAGCCACAAAGTTGCAACCGCATACCACCCACAAACTAATGGGCAGGCAGAGATTTCTAACAGAGAGATCAAAACTATCTTGGAGAAGGTAGTTAGTACCTCCAGGAAGGATTGGTCACCCAAGCTCGATGAAGCACTATGGGCATATAGAACTACCTTCAAAACTCCAATTGGCATGCCCCATATGCTCTGATCTTTGGAAAAGCTTGTCATCTGCCTCTTGATTTGGAACCCAAGGCAATGTGGGCAAGCAAGAAGTTGAACTTTGATCTAGCAAGCGTGGGGAAAGTCTGGAAGTTGCAATTGAATCAGCTAGTCAAGTGATGAATGAATGCCTACGAAAATGTCAAGCTCTATAAGGAGAGAACCAAGAAATGGCATGATGACTGCATAAACAACCGGACATTCGTCGAAGGTCAAAAGGCACTTCTGTTTAATGCGCGTTTGCGATTGTTTCCAGTGAAGTTGAAGTCCCGCTGGTCTGGGCCATTCCGCATCAAGACTATCTTTCCCCATGGCGTAGTGGAGCTAACAATTGAAGATGGAAGCAACGTATTTAAAGTCAATGGTCAATGAATTAAGCCCTACTTTGGGGGTGATATGGATCGACACATGGAGACCATCGACTTAGGCAAGTAGGATTAACCGCTTGTGGGGATGCTATTGCGGTAACTCTGAAAAAACTTCTTTCAATCAGCATCCCTATATCTATGTTTAAGTGCTTTCCATATAGCTTTCATTTACTGATTTTTAAATTGCGTTATTTACTTCTTATTAGAATTAGCCTTTACTGCTTTACGCGTTTACTGTCAATTTAATTCAATTGTATAATTCCATGTCGTGTTTAATTTCGTTACTTATATGTAGTAGTAGCGTCGTTCTTAAAATTTCTGTGAATGACAGAATAAAACGATGAACACCGGAAAGTCTTATCGACTTGCGTGTTTGATGAATTAAAAAGAAAAATAAAAATTGATATGCATTGCAATGATGAGTGCATCTTGTGATAACACGATACACTGTGCGTCCATTCTACTCAAATGCATTACGCTGAGGGGTGTGTTGCGATGATACATGCGTTGTTGCCCGTCGTCTGCAAATATGCATTTGCATTAATGGAAGCGTGGTGTTAACTTTTAATCGTGCACTCGTCTGAACCAAATACAAAAGATAATTTCATTATTTTTCTATGTATAGAAGCTAATTCTTTGATTCTTTGTACATGCTAAAATTTTGTATTACATTATTTGTAATTCCTTGTATACTTGGTTAATTTTTAATACAACTGAGTAGCAATTCTTTCTATATGCATTAGCCTCGTCTTTATCATCCTTTGTCAACTATTGTGATGTTCGTTATCTTTCGTTTTGCGTTATTTATTACGCTGCCATGATGACTTATATGCATACACTTAGTAACATTTCTCACACTTTGTATTTTCTGACTAACACTTAGTTAATTCGTAGTAATAGCACAACTTTACCTTTTATCTTTCAAAATTCTGCTCAAACCTTCTTTTTAACATTTTGACTAAGTGTTTGTCTATTTTGTCCAAACAACGCAATGAGGACCTTGCACATCTCTAAATTTGGGGGTGGGGAAGGTCTGAGCAGATGCGATCAAGTGGATGCGGTCATTAAGAAAATGTGTTTGTTATCATTAAAAATAAATAAAAAAAATTTTAAAAAAATCATACAAAACTCCAATGTCAGTGCAAGGGAAAATCTAAATCCTAACCTGATAAGAGTTAAGTCATGAAAGAAACCTGCTCGTAGTTGGATGTTCGCATAACACCCGTGGGAGCAAGCCAAAACGTTGGTGGGTTTCCAAGAACGACGTAATATGAAAAGAAAAAAATATGAACAATAATAATAATGATAAGAGTATAAGAGACAACTCCTTTGACCAGTAAAAGTTATACTTAGAAGTAGTGTGCATAAGCAATAATAAAGCATGACATTCTATTTTTATGTCAACAAGTTTATGGCAACATAAGCTTGTATGATTCATTCATTCATATTCATATTCGTCCACATGTTGTAAGATATAAAAAACAGTGTCAGTTGCGGTGGTAATTTTTAGAAAAACTTCGCGGTAACCAAATAAACCAATAGTTGTTGAGGTTGATGTTTATAGTAATGAAAAATAAATAAATGCGGCGGAGTTTGAAAAGAGTTGAATAAACGGAAAATTCGATGAGTATGCAGTGAACGAGTTGAGAAAAGTTTCGGCTAACACTTCCTAGGATGCGTTCATTCTATGCGATCATGCAACATGTATACTACAGTAAACCACCTCTCGGTGCGAATGCCACGACTTTTAAGGCTAGAACGCATGTGATATATGCGATAAGTCTATAGGACCTACACATAAGCCTCTATTCTTATTTATGCGATGACAAAATGACATACACACAAATAAGGCGACCACATAATATCATTCCTATCTCTAGGATGCATGCGATGCAAGTTGGCAAACAGAGCTTATCTCTAAGCCCCTATCTCTTGTTTATGCAGTTCTAATCTTGCTCTCTTGAGTCTAAACTCTAACCTAGCTCTCTCGAGTCTTAGGTTCTTTCTTCAGACTTTCTCTCGAGTAGCTCTAAAGGGATATTTGGCATAGCATAACACAAGATAATCACAAGCAATGAACTTCCTAGGTCATGTTAGCTTAGTTCTTCTCAACCCATTTGACTAGTTTAGCTACTCATGCGTACTAAGAGAGTGAATAGATGTAGAATAAGAACTTCCATTGTATAAATATAAAGATGAAGTACAGAATAACAATGCAAGGATAGAATAAAGAGCCTGGTAGCAATCTCTTGCTTCCCAGGCTTTTACACTGTCTTTCTACTCGTGTTCAAAAGATAATCGCGCTTTCGTGAGAGTCGGCTTGCTATCTGCTTCCACGCCTCAAGGTTCTCTCTTAAGTTGCCCTGAGCGATCTCTGGGGTCTTTACTCTTCTCTTGCTCCGCCTTAAAATAAAAAGGAAAAACTATGGACAAAGACGTGCTGAGCTAACTGATCCGAACTTATGAATTTTCGAACCCCTTTTCTAAAGGATGCCTTTGGTATTTATAAAGCTTCAGGCTGAAGGCAGTTTCTTTCTTATGATTGCTCAGATGGGATGGCTTTAATTCCCTGATTGATGCGCCGAATATTTGTCACCGAAAAGCTGAATGTATTTGTTATTGTTAACAGCTGTCAGCTTAATTCGGATTCGACCGTCATCATCTTTCTGTCCCATCACGATTAATTATGCCTTTCACCCAGATGCGCCCACCAAGTTGCAACAATCCTTCTTGAGCAAATTTTTGCAAACACAATCACCGCAAAGCCTTGCGGTAATGCTGCGCTTGACCAATGATTCCTTATGATCGCAATTTTTGCCTTGTGTCAATGCATATTCTGCATAAAAATACAAAAATCAATCGTTCCTATGCGATGAATACAAAAATCAATTTTATCAATGCAAGCCAACATTGTTTAAGAACTTAGCACTATGATAACGTGCATTTCTGCCCATTATCATTCATCGCATGAATGTTGCAGCTCAAAGAATAACCATGATAGAAGGGTGATCACAAGGTTGATGGAATGTGATGGTACTTCGGAAAAAACGAGCATGAACACATACCTTGGGAGTATAAAAAAAGGTGATGTTGACATTTCACCTACCGCGCCGTTAGTGGCAGTGATTCAGAGTGGGACCATTAATGTTGTCGGTGATTGAGCTCTATAAATAAAGCCTTAGAGCCCAGATTCAAGGTATCTGAGCTTCTGTCTTAAGGCAGATCCTTGTGATCACAGATGAGAGTATGAGAAGACATTCTTCGAGAGTTCTTCACTCCTTCAACCCATTTCGAGTGACGACCAAAGCTTTTCAGGAGATAGAGCTCGAGAGAGACTACTCCACCACCTATCCTTGGCACCACTGGCAACCTTGACATACATCTGATGGAAGCAAGAGATTGCCTACATCTAGCTCTCCACTCTCTTCTTATCTCTGTATTGTATTACATTTGGGTTAAGACATTAATACATTTTGTAATCAATGCATCTCTTTATTTCCTTCGACTCCATCTTTATTAACTTCTTCTTTATCATCCCTTACTTTCATTGCAATGAACTAAGCAAGATTACAAGCACTATCGCATACTCAATCATGCGGCATAGAGATATGAAGAATGTAGCAAACCACTGAGAGGTGTGCATTGTGCGAATATAGTGAGTTAATCCTCTTTGCTTAGTGTGACACTGTAGCAACGCTTGTCTATAAGTGGTCGCAATACTTGTCTATGAGCTGATCAGCGACGACTAACTGCCCGAGAGGGTAAGTAGTGGAACTCACTAAGCAAAGCAAGACTAGATATAAATCATATTTATATCATTTTCTTCCAAATAATGTATCTCATATATAAAGTTAATCATATCATATATAATTAACCAATTCAATCATATCATATACAATCGAACTCCCTCTTGTCAATTTGAACACTTCAAACTGACCCAAAAACTGATTCTCAACTTGAATCCATTGAGCTACCAAGGGGACCTTATGAACCTATGGCTCGAAGCTCCAATGGTACGTGAATAACTAACTAAACTCTTTAGCCATGAGATCCACCATCCATTAACTGCCAGACATTCTACTAAAGACCGACAGTTGCACTCTTCTTACCACAAATATATTTCTGTGTCCATCGGATATAACCAATCAACAATACGATAACCCTTCACAGATGCTCGTAAGTACAGTTGGGTCAATTTATCGTGTTGCCCCTGTAGTTACATCTAACTCCTTAAGTCCACTGATCCCTCTAATGAACAATACAACATAGTCCTACTATGTGTGGACACCTCTCGGGCCATGAGAAGGTGTGTGGCGCCACATCGTTCAAGCCCCGGAATCAACCCTTAAGGGAGCAATCTATCTACTGACCCCTGCTTCAAGGAAGGAGTGAATTCCATCTTATGTAGCTGAGTTCCTGAAGGAGTAAAACAATATGCAGCAGAAGTATCAAGGATCCATAAGCTTTCTAATTCACTAATTTTAGCAAAAACTAAAGCATGCTCTTCTCAAAAAGTGGGTTTTCTGAACATACCTTTGATGAACTCTCCAAGAAAATGCTTGTTTAGCTACTGTCTTCACTTGTTATCAACGTGAACCACCTCAAAGCCGTCCCTATTATGCTCTTAGAGCTTTAAGCAGAGTTGTGGGGCTCAAGAACAACTTGAAGATGTGAAGAAACTAGAGAAACTCACAACAGCTTGACTGAAAAAGACTACTTCTTCTTCAGAAAAATTTCTCTCGAAATTCTGTAATCTTCTCTTTTCTTTCTCCAACAACTCCAATCTTCTTTATATATATTTGATGAACATAAAAAGAGATGGAGTGCATGGCTTGCAGCTCATGCTTGGAGAATCAAAGTAGAGAAGATAATGCTTTTTGTGTGAGCATAAAGATGATGATAATGGAAAAATCCCATTTTCCATTTTTGTGCAACATGCAAACGATTTTTCATTCTTTTTTTTTTAAAAAAAAACCAAAATTGATTTAAATCATTTTAATTCAAAATTTGATTTTCTTAAATTAATTTCATAAATTAATTTTAAGAAAATTAATTAATCTAATATCAAATATTAAATTAATTTTTGTCCAATAATCATCTTTATATATTTAAATCATATTTAAATATTTATTCTCTTGTTCCATTTAATTTGAACGTTTCAAATTAATCTATCAAGCTACCCTAAAGCTTATCCATTTACGAGCTACTAGGGAGACCTCGCAGACCTACAGATCATGGGCTCCAACGATTCAAGATTAATCGGCTAAACTCATTAGTCTGATCTAACCCCCATTCGTTAATTAATGAGACACTCCACTATAGCTCATAGTTGAACTCCCCTCACTGTAGATATATTATGTCCACTTAATAACCATAATCAGTAAGGGATCCTTCACAGATTGTTCGTAATCATAGCTAGGTCTAAAATACCGTTTTACCCCTGTGACCACATCTTGTTCCTTAAGTTCCTACCGATCCTCTAATGAACAATTCTGATTCATAATCTCTATGAATCAAATCCTTTCTCTATCATGAGAAGGCGGGGCCCCGATTGTTTAAGACCTGGAGTCAGTATTTAAGAGAACAACCTATCTATTAACCCTAAATAGGGTAGAAGTGAATTCCCTCTTGCAAGGCTATGTCCCCAACTATTCATCCAGTCTTATCCCCAAAATGGTAAGCTTATTGAGCAGTGTTGTTCAATTCCATCTGCTAACCCTAACTGTTGGACTACTAGCACCTTACAACTTCTTGTAACAACTACAGAGTGGGCCGTATCCAATAGTGTTACTAGGATGAGATATCCAATTTCATCCATATACTTATTAGACCATTTAGTCTATATACTGCCAACTTGATCCTGTTTATGTCACTACATAAAGTTACAGCATTTAGACTATAGCCAAGGATGCGTTTATTGGATTTTTGTAATAGGATGTAAAATCAACAAGTCATTGTTATTGATTAAATAGAATGTTTAACACGAACTGCGAGTTCTAGGACATTCCCAACAGTTCCCAGCTCTCAAATCAGATGAATTCTCAAAGTGGTACGTTTGAGTCGACAATCTGACCACTCGCACCCATTCAAATCAAAAGACCGCCCTCAAAGGCAGAAGTTCCCAACTCACTCAGGATTGAGGTCATGTTATCTATGGTCATCTTAGTGTGAAGTCTTTGTCATGAACGGCATTATATAATGAGACTACAACACTTAGTGGTCCGGTCTTATACAAACTCCTCTGTATAGGACGCCCCCGCTCACATGTCTCCACATGAATGATCAGGATCATACCATCTATAGCAAGTCACAATACTTGTAACTATTCTATAAAGCAGGCCGCATCCATAGCTTTACTAGGATAGGGTTTCCCTCCTATATCCATATACTACAGACCATTTTGGTTATCACTTAAGACATGATCCACTTGTATGTCTCCACATACATGCTTAAGTTACAACGACAATTAGGGATCTTAGTTTATTGGTTTGTGGTAAAGCAAATAAAACATCCAATGTTCTATAGACAACAGTGAAGAAAAAATCATATATTATTATATCATAAGCGTTTGTTCAATACAGTGTTTACAAACTACAGGACCCAACGAGAGTTTAGGGCATCATCCTCAACATCCTTAACCTGGGTATAATCCTTTGCCACCAATCTAGCCTTAAAGGTTTGTACATCCCATCTACATCTCTTTTTCTCTTGTAGATCCATTTGAAACCTATAGGTTTCACCCCATTAGGTTAATCTATAAAATCCTAGACTGAATTGAAGTGCATAGACTCCATTTCGAGATCCATATCCTTAACCCATTCATCTTTGTCTACATCACTCATTGTCTGTTTATAGGACAATGGAACCTTAACTTCGCCATCTGATATGACGGTCAAACTTTTTATTAAACCCAAATAACGAGCAGGTGAGTTCAGAACCCTTCCACTATGTTGAGGCGGATATACTTGACTAGATGAACCGACATCAACAACTCTTGTTGACGTACTAGCCTCTTCAACAACTCTTGTTGAAGTGTTAATAGTTTCAAGGAAAAGTTCATTCAACACAATTTTATTGTGAGACTTATGCTCTTTGATGTGATACTCTTCCAAAAAAGTAGTATTTGTCAACACAAATACTTTATTCTCTTTAGAATCATAGAAGTAACCACCTCTCATTTCCTTGAGATAGCCTACAAATAGGCACAATTTTGAACGAGGTTCCAATTTCTTAAGATTTGCCTCAAGCACATGTGTTGGAAAACCCCAAATTCTGAAGTGTCGTAAACTACCTTTACGACCTCTCCATAATTCCAAAGGTGTTTAAGAAACACTTTTGGATGGAACATTGTTCAAAATATAAGTTGTTGTCATTACTGCATAATCCCAAAACGAATTAGGTAGTTGAGCATAACTCATCATAGACCGAACCATGTCTAACAAGATTCTATTTCTACTTTATGATACACCATTTTGTTGAGGTGTACCAGATGCCAAGAGTTGGAATGCGATTCCATGTTCTATCAAATAGTCCTAAAACCTTAAATTCATATACTCTCTATCTCAATCTGATCGAAGTGTTTTAATAGTTTTACCTAATGAATTCTCAACCATAACCTTATACTCTTTTAACTTTTCAAAAGCTTCAAACGTATATTGCATTAGGTAAACATACCCGTATCTTGAATAATCATCTATGAAGAAGATGAAGAATTCAAACCCTCCTCTTGTCTTAACATTCATAGGGCCACAGAGGTCTAAATGTACAAGTTCTAGGGTTCTTTAGTTTTATGATCTTTTCCAATAAAAAGTCTTTTAGTCATTTTTCCTTCAAGGCATGGCTCACATACTAGTGAAGAATTTCCTTCGCTTAGAAGTTCAATCTTAACCAAACTCTCAATCCTATTGAGATTTATGTGACCTACTCTTAGGTGCCAAAGATGAGCATTTTCTTTAGGAGAAATCTTTTGTGTTTTATGTTGAGTTGTTATAGTTCTGAACATTTCAATATTTAACAGTGCTTTAGATACTAACGACTTTAGCACATAGAAATTACTTTCTAAGTTTGTAGAGCAAATTTGAATACTATTCTTGTAATAAACACTTTACCTACATTAAAAGAAATAGAATAATGTAAACACTTTACAGAAATTAAGTTCCTCTTTAAACCAGTAACTATATAAACATTGTTCAGTAACAAAAAAAATATTTTTATAAAAGTAATTTAATGCCCTCCACTACAACTACTGAGATGACTTGCCCAATTCGAACCTGTAGCGTCATTTCGCCAGCCTCGATCTGCTACCAGAAACTAATTCCCTGAAAAGAAGAACAAACATGATTAGTGGCCCCTAAATCAATTATCCAAGTCGAATCATCATTCTTCACTAAATCGGTTTCCAAAACTAGTAAATCATATTTACCTTGTTTGACCTTCTTTTCTCTGCCAAATACTTGGGATAGTTCCATTTTCATTGTCCCTTTTGGTTGCAATGAAAACATTTTTCCTTGGCAACCGTGGTCTTCCTGCCTCACTAGGCTGCAGTAGGGTTAGCTTAATTTCCCTAACCTCCCTTCTTCTTCTTTTTAGTGCCAGATGAAGAAGGCATAGACTTAGTTCCAGAGATAGATCCTTTGAAGAATTTCTTGGAGGAAGTGGCAACATATGCCTCTCCCTTCTGTTCTTTTTCTTTCATCAAGATTGGTAAGTCTGTAATTCGTTAAGAAGGGTGGTCAGGTTGTTGACTAGCTTGTTCATAACAACATTACTATGGAATTGAAGGAAACTCTCTAGCAGAGTCTCTAAAATAAA
This sequence comes from Benincasa hispida, assembly GCF_009727055.1. Taxonomy (NCBI): domain Eukaryota; kingdom Viridiplantae; phylum Streptophyta; class Magnoliopsida; order Cucurbitales; family Cucurbitaceae; genus Benincasa; species Benincasa hispida. Next base: position 59,675,473 of record NC_052351.1, read on the forward strand.
GCTAACTTGATTGGCCTCATTGATGATAACCATGTTCATTTCAACCACATTAAAATGGACCATCATGTTGAAAACATGTTCTCTGACAGATGTCCCCTCTTTCATATGAGCATTGAAAATGAACTTCAGAGTGTTATGCTTGATCTATAAGGATGGTTGTCCAAATATCTCTCGTGGTGGATCCATAATCTCGCGTGCAGTAACCATGGATTCATGCTTCTTTGCAAAAACTTCAGTTAAGATGGCAAGAATGTACACCCATGTCTTCTTATTTGTCTTTATCCATCTCTCATATGCATCCTGAATATTTTGAGCTGCATTTTGAGTTGGAGACTAGGAAAATTCTCAAGTAGGACAAATCTTAAGTCATCGATGATTAGCACAGTATTGATTGTATTTTCCAACTAGTATAATTATCACCAATTAGCTTATTAGCACTTAGAAGGTTGATTGTAGCGCTAGTCATATCGAAGTTTGCTGAAACCATACAAATTACTTATATTATTTATAAGCACTACCCATTAAAACCAATCAAATTTGAAAAATTTTAATATACCCTATCTGACATCTAATTTTGCAATGATGCTTCAGTGAGTTAGAATAAAAGCCATTGAAGGGTGGTCAGTTATCCCGTCACTGAACTGAGACATTCTCAACCAATCATTACACCAAAAAAACTCTTATTCCTATAATGATCAGTCACCATTGTTTGATCAAGAAATTATTAACTCGCTTAAAATTCTTGTAAGTGTAACCCTGTTGGGAATGGCCTAAATTCGTAGTTCATAAATATTGTTAACATATTCTATTTATCAATAAAAGTATTATTGGATATTTTTCAATAAATTGTTATTGATATTGCATTCTGTTATAAAAATCCAATAAACGAATCTATGGCTTTAATATAAATACTTTAACTTTATGTGGCGATATAAAAGAGGATCAAGTTTTAGTATATAGCTAAAATGGTCTATAAATATATGGATGAGATTGGGTACCTCATCTTGGTGACGCTATTGGATGCAGCCCATTTTGTATATTGATACAAATGATATGATCCCAAATCATTCATGTGGAGACATGTGAGTGGAGACATCCTATACAATGAGTTTGCATAATGTCAGACCTCGAAATAGTCATTTTTCTTTATAACAACATTTTACTGTTAAAAGTGACTATTTCAAATTCAATGACTTGGAGTAACTCGATCTTAATCCCGAGCTAACTATGAACTCCTGTTTATTCGGGATTATCTTGTGATTTGCATAGGTGAGAGTAGTTCAACAACACTGCTCAATAAGCCTCCCATTTTAGGGTTAAGACTGGATAGATAGCTGGGGACATAGTTCTGCAAGATGGAATTCACTCCTACCCGACTTAGGCAAATGGGTTGTTCTTTTAAACAATGATTCCTGGTCTTGAACAATGGGGCCCTGCCCTCTCATGATCGAGAAGGTCATGGTTTATAAGTTGGCCTATAAACCAATTATTCAAATGAAGGATCAAGTGGGAGCTTAAGGAGTAAGATGTGTTTACAGGGGGTAAAACGGTAATTTTGACCTAGCTGTAAATATGAACAACATGTAAAGAATCGACTTACTAATTATGGTTAAAATGGATTGAAATATATTTATAGTGAGGGGAATGTAACTACTGGGCTTTAGTGGAATGACCCAATAGTTAATGAATGTTGGTTAATTGGGTTAAAGAGTTTAGCTGGTTAATCTTGGATCGTTGGAGTCCATGATCTGTAGGTCCACGAGATCCCCCTATTAGCTTATATCGGACTAAACCTTAGAATAGTATGACGAACGAATTTGAAGTGTTCAAAATTCAGTTTTTGGAGCAAAGTGTTAAATATATTTGATATATTTAACTTAATGTTTAATTGTGAATTAAATATGAAGAGAGAGAGAATATGACTTTTTAAATAAGATTTAAATATCATTCGTATTGAATTAGATTAGTGTTGGATTTAATATTAAATTAAATTAATTAAATTTTTTAATTAATTATTTAATATTAATTTATTTTTAAAATTAATTATTTGAATTAATTTTGAAATTAAAAATTGGTCAAAATTGCATCTAAAGTCAAAATTATTGACTAAGTCAAAAATGCAATAACAAGTCAAAATGTGATTTTGGACTTTGAGAGTCAACAAGTCAAATTGTTGACTTTGGACTTTTTAAGTCAAAATTTTGACCTTTGACCAAGTTAGTGGAAAGTTACAATAATTCTGAGTGGAAAATTCTAACTATTGTATTGTCAAGTGTTGTCTTCAATTTGAAGAAACTTGCCCCATTTAATCTTACTTTGAGTTAGTGGTTTATTGAGTGTAAAATTCTCATCAAACTCAAAATTGTATGTCATGCATGAGATGACCTATAAATAGAAGAGTTCTATGATATATTTTTCTTCTTGGCAAAGTGACATTTATGAGATTTTTGAGAAAAAAATCTTGAGCCTAATTCTCTCTCAATCCTTAACCTACTCCTCTCCAAATTAGTCACTCACCGGATCTCACCATCCCATTCTTAAGGTTGGAGTATAGTCGGGAAGTCTCTTGTGGTGGTCTATGAACCATTCGTGAGGAGGTTGGAGCAGATTTTGAGAAATTTGAAACTACAAAGGTTGTATTTCTTCTATCTTTTTGCTTTATTTTCTATTGCATGCTTATTCTTTACAAATTAACTTAATTAGAGTACTTTAGATTCTTTATTACTTTCGCTGCGCATGTGTTCGTTCCATCCATTGGTATCAAAGCATGCTTAAAGTACTCAATTTTTGGCTAATTTATGCATATGGTGGGTATTGATTCATGTGTGAATGCTTGTGTTCTAAAATGGATAATTTTGGTTTTGGCATCCATTTTTCCTCTTGGGTTGTAATAATTATTGTAATTGCCCAGTGTTTTATGGGCTTTAATGTCTTGCAAAGGGTCTATAATTTTGCTAGAGTCTTTAGAGTCAGTCTTAGGATGTAATTGTTCGGTTCAGCCCCAGTTCGCGACCCGCGACCCGACTCGAATCCACGTCAAGCTGCTTCCTTCCACGCCCACATCCGCCTGGCCTGTGTTGGCCTATGAAGCCTGTCCGCAACCTGGCCTGCATCTTTAGCCCAGTTGTTGGCTCGAGTGCACCCCAGTTCATGAAGGAGCCGACCTGTCGACCCGCATGCTCCATCTGACCCTCGCACCCGATTTGGTGGCTCAGCCAGTCCAGATGGTCTGGGCTGGTCCGGTTCAAGCTGGTTTGACCAGTTTTGACCGGTTTTGGGCTGTTCTACTATTTTGAAGGCCGGTTCAAGCGTTTTCAAACAGTTCGAGCTGGTTCGAAGTGTTCGGAGGCAGTTTGAGGCTATTTTCTATTTATTATTGTAATAATTTTAGCTTTTAGCTAGCTTAGGATGCTAAAATCGGTCCATTTTAATATGTTTATTTAATTATGCATTGTGAATGTATGGATTAAATATTTTTATTTATTGTGTGCATATTGTATACCATGTAGATTTAAAATCCCACCATAGGATAAGCATGTAGCATGCATTGCAAGTATATTATAAGTGTTATAATGTACAATATGCATGTGTAGGTTTCCATATTTTTTTATATAAGTTGTTATATTGATGCATGAAATGAATGTTTATATAATTGTTATATAAAGAATGTTAGGTGCATGTTATAGGTTTATTATCTATGTTACAAGTGTTATAAAAAGAGATATATTTTAAAATCTATAACAAAGATAAAAGCATGCTCACTTATGGTTTAACAACTTGTTTTAATAGTTAAAATAGGCCGTTAACACATAAAATTTGATTACAAACTCAATCAGTTTATAAACCTATCTAAGGCTGGAGGTATTTAAGTTGATAGTTTACATAACACCTCCTACCTGAGGATTATAGCCAAAATACTGAGCATTGTTAATCGATTTTATGAGCATGCACGAGCGGTTTAAGGTTTTAAAATTGGTTTTTCACCTAGACATCATAAGTTAAATCCAAATATAAACATTATACTTGGATAAACCATATAGACTTAGGGTTTTAATTAGCCGAAATATACCTAAGTAAAAGAATACCCAAACATTTAGAACACTTCAGTGAGAGATTAACAATATATACGATATATCGTTTTTAGCTCTCACGTCCTAAAGAGTTCACACCGTGAGATCCATGCTCGGCTTCATGTCGCTTTTACCACGATGGCTTCATTCGGAAAGTGTTTGCATAGGTCAATAACAAGGTGAATGGGGGAAGTAGTTCATAGTCCACATATCCTACGGTCTCCTCCATTAGTTTGAACCGTGAGATTCCTATGTTGCACTTGCTGTCATTTTTAGGCAGCACAAGCTAGTCGTTAACTGCGGCGATCCCTTCGGAGGGTTCTAACATAGGATTCGAAACAACCTAAGCTTCAGAAATGAATAGGGTTATATAGTTTCGTCTTGAACATTGTTTTCCAATTTGGGGGCATGTTCATACCTTTCTACAAAATTTGAAAATGGCGGGTCACACTTACAAGAGTTACTATACGTTAGTAAAGTTCTTGACCGAAAACAGTAACCAAATAACTATAGGAATAAGAGTTATTCTAGATATAGTATTTGGTCAAGATTATCTTGCTTCAGTGAAGGAATATTTGACTGCTCCTCAGTAGCATCTATTCTAACTCACTAAAGTATCATAGCAAATAAATAAAGAAATATGGGTACTTTATTACTTTTGCTAAAATTGGATTTAAATGCATAAGTTTAATAGAAGTTGTTTATTTTTCAACAATGTCAAACTCGATTATACAACTTCTTGCTTCCGAAAAATTCAATGGAGAAGATTACTCTAATTGGAAATCAAATATAAATACAATATTAGTAGTTGATGACCTGAGGTTTGTTTTAATGGAGGAATGTCCTCCTCTTTCCAGTTCAAATACTAATCGAAATGTTCGAGAAGTTCATGATAGATGGGTAATGGCTAATGAGAAGGCGAGATAATGCTAAAATTCTGTTCTTGTGGTTTCGAACTATTTGGATCCCAAGAACATATCACGTTTCTCCCAAATCTTTCATTTGGAACTGCGTAGCAAGCCATCTCTTAACGTCAACAACAAATTCTACTTCATTTCCTATGAGTAGAATATCATCAACATACAAAACCAGAAAAGCTATAGTTTTGTTGATGATCTTCTTGTAAACACAAGGTTCATCAACATTTTGTTCAAAGCCATAAGATTTGATCACAGTATCAAATCTCATATTCTAGGATCTAGAAGCTTGTTTTAACCCATAAATGGATCTATTAAGCTTGCAAACTTTTTGCTATTGACCCTGTTCTTAAATCCTTTTGGTTGAGACATATAGATACTCTCCTCATGATAGCCATTCAGAAAGGTTGTCTTAACATTCATTTGCCAGATTTCATAATCATAAAATGCAGCAATGGATAAAAGTATCCTAATAAACTTGATCATGGCAACTAGAGAGAAGGTTTCTTCATAGTCTACCCCCTCTCTTTGGGTAAACCCTTTAGCCATAAGCCTAACCTTGTACGTCTGTACCTTACCGGCTTGGTCTCGTTTTCTTTTGTAGATCCACTTACAACCGATAGGTTTTACCCCTTCTAATTGATCTACAAGGTCACAGACTGAATTGAAATACATTGACTCCATTTCAAGGTCCATGGCTTAAATCCACTGGTCTTTATCTACATCTTCCATTACTTGTTTGAAAGTTAATGGATCCTCTAAGCCATCATCTGATATGAACATTTGAGTTTCAGTTAAACCCATGTACCGGTCAGGCTGTTGCACAACCTTCCCACTACGTCGAGGCATTCTCAACTCTTAAGAAGGATGTGAAGTACCAGTTTCATCAACAACTCTTGTTGATGGACCTACTCGATCAACAACTTTTGTTGATCTATCTGTAGTTTCTCTAGTCATTTAATTTATTACTAGCTTACTGTGAGGTTGATGATTTTTAATGTGGTCTTCTTCTAGGAAAGTTGCATTTGTCGATATAAATACTTTATCCTCTTGATGATCATAAAAGAAACCACCTTTCATCTCTTTAGGATAGCCTACAAATAGGCATACTTTTATACGACGTTCCATTTTCTTAGGTCTTTGAACCAACACATGTGTTGAACATCCCCAGAACTTGAAGTAACGAAAACTACCTTTACGTCCTCTCCATAGCTCATAAGGTGTTTCAGAAACACTTTTCGAGGGAACCATGTTCAAAATATATACTGTAGTCTGAACTGCATATCCTAAAAAAGAACTAGATAACTGAGCATAACTCATCATTGAATGAACCATGTCTAACAAAGTTCTATTTCTCCTTTCTACCACACCACTTTGTTGAGGTGTGCCAAATGCTGTAAGTTTGACTGAATTTCGTGTTCTGGAATTTTAAGTCCATGTACTCATCACATCAATCTGATCAAATTGTTTTAAGCCTTTTACCTAATTGATTCTCAACCTTAGCCTTTTATTCCTTGAACTTTACAAGTGTGTCGGACTTATGATGCATTAGAAAAATATGGCCATACCTTGAATAATCACCAACGAAGTTGATGAAATATTCATACCCTCTTCTAGCTTGAACATTCATCGGACCGCAAAAGTCTGAATGTACCAGCTCTAAGGGTTCTTTGGCTCTAAGACTTTTTCCAGAAAAAGATCTTTTAGTCATTCTACCCTCAAGATAAGATTCATATGGCGGTAATAAACTGTCTTCTAACTGATTTAGATGACCGTTCTTAACCAATCTCTCAATTCTATTGAGATTTATGTGACCAAGTCTCAAGTGCCAAAGATAGGCATTTGGAGAAATTTTCTGTTTCTTATTTTGAGTTTCATCTATTTTAAACATCTTTATGTTTAAGAGTCATTTACCTCAGTTGGTTTTAATGTGGTCTTCTTCCAGGAAAGTTGCATTTGTCGATACAAATACTTTATTCTCCCGAGGATCGTAAAAGAAACTACCTTTCGTCTCTTTAGGATAGCCTATAAATAGTAATACTTTTGTATTATGTTCTATTTTCTTAGGATTTTGTATCAACACATGTGCTAGACATCCCTAGATCTTGAAGTAATGAAAACTACCTTTACGTCCTCTCCATAGATCGTAAGGTGTTTCAGAAACACTTTTTGAGGGAACCATGCTCAAAATATATACTGCAGTCTGAACTGCATATCCCCAAAAAGAACTAGATAACTGAGCGTAACTCATCATTGAATGAACCATGTCTAACAAGGTTTTGTTTCTCCTTTCTGCCACACCATTTTGTTGAGGTGTGTCAGGTGCTGTGAGTTGTGACTGAATTTCATGTTCTATTAAATAGTCCTGAAATTTTAAGTCCATGTACTCATCATCTTGATCTGATCGAAGTGTTTTAAGCTTTTTACCTAATTGGTTCTTAACCTTAGCCTTATATTCCTTGAACTTTTCAAGTGTTCAGACTTATGATGCATTAAGTAAATATGGTCATACCTTGAATAATCATCAACGAAGCTGATGAAATATTCATACCCTCCTCTAGCTTTAACACTTATCAGACCGCAAAGGTCTGAATGTACCAGTTCTGAGGGTTCTTTGGCTCTAAGATCTTTTCCAAAAAAAGATCTTTTAGTCATTTACCCACAAGACAAGATTCACATGGCGGTAATGAACTGTCTTCTAACTGATTTAGATGACTGTTCTTAACCAATCTCTCAATTCTGTTGAGATTTATGTGACCAAGTCTCAAGTGCCAAAGATAGGCATTTGGAGAAATTTTCTGTTTCTTACTTTGAGTTTCAGTTGTTTTAAACATCTCTATGTTTAAGACGGATTTTACCTCAGGTGGTTTTAATGTGGTATTCTTCTAAGAAAGTTGCATTTGTCGATACAAATACTTTATCCTCCTAAGGATCATAAAATAATCAAGATCACTTTGTTTGTAGTACCTTATAACAAATTTTAATAACTACAGAGTTGGCTGCATCCGATAGTGTTACTAGAATAAGACACCCAATCTTATTCGCATACTGACCTTTTTGGCTACTTACTCGAACTTGATCAATCTTTTTGTCTCCACATAAAGTTCAAGTATTCATATAATAGGCATAGATCTTAGTTTATTGGATTTAGACTTTGCAAGTGAAATTTACAAATTCAATAACAACTTTATTGAATAAATGTCAAATAACATCTTTATTGATAATATAAAATGTTTCACTTTACAAACTGCGAGTTTTAGGATATACAACCCAACATCAAATTCATTGCTCTTCTTAGTTTCTGACAGTAGAACATACTTAGGTTGATTAACCATTTCTAAAACATATAGGCCATCAGCCTTTTTTCCAACAAGGATTGTTCTTCCCTGCTTCTCTATCTTTAGAGCATTTCTCTCCTGAATGAATGTGCAGCCCTGATCATCCAGCATATCCAAAGAGATGAGATTTCTCTTGAGCTTTGGAACATGCCTAACATCCTTTAGAAGAACTTCTCTGTTGTCTGATAATTTTAGTAACATTGAGCCTCTACCATTGATTTCACACTCATTGTTGTTGCCCATGTAAACTAAGTCTTCTTCCTCTGATTTGTAGTCAACAAACCAACCTCTTTTGGAAGTCATGTGGTAGGTACATCCTGAGTCTAGAACCCAGTTTCCTTCCTCAATTTCAAAGTCCATGGCTTTTTTATTTGCAATAGTGAGCAATTCAGTGTACTCATAATTTTCTTCACCAGCAGGCCTTCGATGTCTTCTTTGTTCCCTTGGTTTCCTTTGATCATCTCCTTTGAAGTCTCTATTTATGGTTGATTTTTCTCTGCCATAAGGTTTAAACCTTCTATTATCATCCCTTCTGTGATGCTTCCTCCTCTCAGAGCAATTTCTCTTGAAATGCCCTTCCTTATGACAAATAAAGCATGTTAAGGTTGGCCTTTCTCTGTGCATTTTCTGATTTCTGTTATAATGATTCTTCTTAAACTGATTTTTTCCTTTTGAAAATAAAGATTCTGCACCACCAACACTTTTGCCTTTTGCTTGAAGTTCCAACTCTCTGCTCCTTAAGGTTGTGATGACAATATCTATTGTCACAACTTCTCTTCTATACTGCATGGTTGTCTTTACTTTTTTTTATAAGTATCATGGAGTGAATTAATTAGCAAAGAAGCTTTATTCTATGTCCCGAGTTTCTCCCCAGATTGATTAAACTCATTAGTAAGTCTCTTGAATTCATCTAAATTCTCATTCAAGGACTTAGAGTGATTCATTTTAAAAGAATAGCCTTTCTCGAATGTAGAGTTTATTAGGTAGATCCCTTCTGTCATAAAGAGCCTTTAACTTCTCCCAAACTTCATATGTTGTGTCTTTGTTTATGACTTATCTCAAAACACTATATGAAATATTAAGGATCAGTGTTCTATATGCATTTTTTTCCATATTTTGTCTATCTTCAGCACTTAGAGTAGCAGGTAGGATCTTTGGATCATCCCAGGCTTTCAGGGCCTTTTGAGAACTTAAAAATTCTTTGACCCTCTTTGTCCAAAAAATAAAGTCTCCTGCTCCATTAAACTTTTCAATTTTAAATTTAGCATGGCCATCCCAAGAACTTCAAGAATTTGACTTATGCTACCTCAAGAATTTCATGAAACTAATCTATGACCTCTCAAGAACTTCAAGAAACTGATCTAAGGTTCCAAGAACACCAAGAAGCTACCATATAGTTCTGATACAAGTTGTTATTACAATGGGCCCAAAAAGAAAAAGGAATGCTAGGCCCAAGAAAATAAGTCCTTGTTTGAGCTGATCTAGAATGCAAAAGAAAAGTGGTAGCTGATGTGTGTGGAGCTCCTTAAGCCACGTATCTCATCAATAAGCAAGTGGAAAGCTAAGTTTCCATTTCCTTTCTTCATGTGTCAGAAAATAAAAACGAAATGAAAATGTTCTTATCTTCTTTTTTCTCTACTATTCATGCTAGGGTTAGTCTTTCGATCTCAAATTAGAAACTGAAGAAGATGAACATGCAATTAGAAATTCAAGGAGAGAAAGAAGAAATGAACACAATAATGCATAGTGGTATTGTGATTAGGATAATTTGGTTGTCAGGTAATACTCATCAATGAAACATTAATTGATAAGTGGTATTGTGATTAGGATAATTTGAAACTAAACCAATACCAATCAAAATATATGAGATACAACGAAACATATATTATAAAGATATAAAGATTACATTTCAATTGTTCTAAATAAATAAGTAATATTAAAGTGAAATTCAATTGTTCAAGTTAAATTAAAATAAAAAAGAACTGAAAACAAACTAATGGATAATAGCATATTTGCAAGTCTTCATGTTGTGACCAACACGTCCACACCGTCCACATTTTACCCTCCTTTTAAATTCTAATGGAGATTGGATCCTTAACTTCTTATGCCTACGAATGGAAGGTTTGGCCTTTGGTGACAAGATTTGTATATTCTTCAAGTATTTTGGTATAACCCAAAAAGCTTGGTTCCAAACTACTATAAGTTGAACGCATAATATGGTGACACATAATCCAGTCAATACATCGTATGCATGAGGATAACTTTTATTATGCAGATGAATAGTATGTTGATCAGATCCACCAATTACTTGATACAGCTAGTTATTGCCTGGATATTATATCCTTTTTTAACCTGTTCTCATAATTCTTGCTCAGCTGACTTCGTGTAACAGAAAGAACCGAGACAAACAAAGAAGTAGAAGTTAGTTTATCATTGTTTCTTCTTTCTCTTTTGTTTGTTGTAACCACCAGCACACCAAAGACTTCTTCCATTAAAAATGAGAGCTTGTATAAAAGACGAAAGAATGAGAGAGTGAAAGAGGTGAGAGCGCATTCATTCTGTAAAGAAGTTTAAAAGAAGAAGCAATAAGGATACCCTCGATACCCTCCCTTTTTTGCACAGTGGACATACGCCTTTGGCCGAACTACTTAACTTCTTGTGTTCTTTCTTTCTCAAAGATTGTCTACTACATGATTGTTTAGTTCCTCTTGCATCATCTATATGATCATTTAGTTCCACTTTGCATCGTCTACACGATCATCTAGTTCCTCTTACTATCGTCTCAATGATCATGTAGTGCTTCTTAGTATCATCTACACTATTAAACTATCGTCTAGTTTCTCTGATAGACGATGGAACTCGCATACAAGTAAACGATTGAAATTTTGAAGCTTAAAGGATATTGTCTTCCCTAAGTCTTTGAAGTTAAATAGACCGTTTATATGGAGTAGTTTGAGCCTGCAAAATAAGAGAATTATAGTTATCTGAGGCCACACTTCACGTGTAAGATGATAACCGGCTTCATTTTTTCGTTTATAAAACCACTTTTGCAATAACGTTCTAATCTGCTTCTAATTTTGAATTCATTGGCAATTCTCAGGGACAAAAAGCACGACTCCATTTTGAAAAATCAATTGATTCCAAGTCATCACGAGTACCGGCGCTATCCTTTGCGACGATGACAGCCTGAAGACGCCGATGATAATCTCAATATGGACGGCAGCGTACGACTGTCGATGGCTTGCAATAGAGAGAGATGGCTAAGTGAAGGAGATGGTAAATTGAGAGGGAGAGAGATTATTGTTTAGATTAAGTAATTTTTTTTTAATTTTTATGTTATTATTATTATTATTATTATTATTAAGTAATTGCAAACAAGAAGATTTGATAATCTCACGCCCCTAAGTGAATGATTTCTTAGAAGAAATTATAGTTTAGATCGTTGAATATATTATTATTATTATTATTATTATTATTATATTATAAATGCAATGTATATTATAATATACTATTTAGTGTGGATATCCATAACCTACTTAGGTTAACAAATATCACAAACCTCATATTGAATTTTCATGCTGTAACATGCACTCTCAATTGAATTCTATGTTGTAACATACACAATTCAATGTTTTATAAATAGTTGTGTATGGTGCTTTACAACACAATTAAGTTCAATATTTGTTCTCTCCTATCTCTCTTCTACTTGTTTCTTTTGTTGTTGTGTTTGTTTATGCATTGTTATTATGTGTTATATATATATATATATATTATCCAATTAAGTTAACTCTTATCCTTTTCTCTCTCATATTCAAAATTTTCAACTTTTAAATCTTTTATCAACTTAAATTAAAAATTTTTTAAATCCCTTATCAAATAAATTTAAATTAATTATCTTTTCAATTATATCAATTTTGGTTCCAGAAACCAAGATTAAAGATAAATAAAATCCAATAATTTGAGATAATCAATTTTAAATTCACCTGAAATTCGAGATGCCTAAACCTCATAATTTTATAATACAATTACATTATATTTGTAAATGTAGATTAGTTAAGTCTCACATTTCACATTATTATTACACTGTATGCATAAATAGTGCAAAAAAAACTTGCAAAAATGTTAAAATTTTCAAACAGTGGCCAATGACTAGTTTAAATATGATAATATTTGATACAATATTTCTAACACAAAATGCAATTACACTATATATATAAAGTTTATAGAATATAAATTGTATAAACAATAACATTATAAACAAACAAATGTAGGAAAATTTTGAAAAATAATGAAAAATAATCTTATAAGAAGATTGAAACAAATATCGGGAAAAAAATAATTGAATAAATCAAAAGAAATATTTGGAAAGAAAAATATTATCAAACTTAATTCAAAATTTTCAAATCCCTTATTGATAAGGTGAATTTGAATACTTATTTGTGTGTTAATAACAACCACTTTTGTTGAGATATTGATAAAAATACAATTTAATTCAAATGATTTAAAATGATATAATAATATAATAATATATTATGAGATAAAACGTGAAATTTCAAAAATATGAAAAAATATACAACTAATTTGATAACAATATGTATAAAATAATGAAAAAGATTAAGATACAATTAAAATTGATAACAAACATTTAAAATAATTGAAAATTAGTAAGATAAAAATCAAATTTGACAATAAAGATACATTTAAGTTTAAATTGGTTTAGTTTGAATCAATCTGTAAATTAGTTATCAAAATATAATTTAATAATAAAATATATATTCAAATTTCAGAAGGGGCGAAAAATACGAAATTGTGTCCATTTTCTATTTTTTAATTAAATTTAGTAGGTTATAATATGATAACTCACGCTTGACTACACTGTATTTAATATTTTCCACCTAGGAACCAATTAAGAATAAATCAGATATTATGAAAATGTCATCTCCATGACTTGCATCCGATTTGCCACAAATCTTATTATTTTCGGTTCTTGCTATTTATCCAAAAGAATCCTCAAATGTTGTTATATTATCCAATTTCCATAATGTTACTGTAATTTTCCCATTCCTGAGTGGCCCAGCCCACAAGGCCCAATCCACTTTATTTATAAAATAAAAAACGAAATAAAAATAAATTAATAGAAAGGGAAATTATTAGAAACGTAAACCCTAGCCAAGCCAATCCCTACCCCATTGCCGCACAATCTTCTTCATCGTTCTTCTTCCTTGATCTCAGGTTCTCTCTCTGAACTCTTATCTCTCTGCTTCTTGATTTTCTTCAATTTCCTATAAACTTGAGTCTCTTAATTTCTCTGCCTGATTGTGGACGAATTGTTCCAGTTTTCCTACTTTTGTTGCCCTTTAAACGTTCCTTTGATGATTTTGTTTCTCTGATTGAATTCTTACACGACAGAGAGTTTTCAAATAGTAATTGAACTGGAAGCTGATGCACTCTTGCTGTAGGTCTTCGTATTAAGGAGATTTAAAGTTTTTGGGCTTTTATGATTTTTATGAAGTTATTGGAATTATGACTTCCGTTATGCTTTTTGTAATTAGTATCACTGGCTTCTACGCATTAGGTCTTTCGAATTGGGAAGTTGGAACTTTATAAGCGGTACATGGTGATGGATTGTTTGAGGAGGACTAAAAACACTTTTGCTATTGTATAAAGGCTCTTCCCACACATACGTAGGACATGTTTGATAGATATAATTTCCTTTTGTTGTGTTCAAAATCGTTATTTTAGTGTTAAACATGAATATTCCATTAAAGTTGATTTTGAATGGATTAAAATACATGTTTTGGATTGATTTTAATTTTAAAAAGGGGATTTTAACTATTTGAGAATCAATCCCAAACATGCCCATATTGTGTTTGGGAGTGATTTACAAATATTAGTCGTTATTATTATTATTTTCTTTTTGGGAGGATCCACTTTTGAAGCACTTTTGGCTAAAATGATCGTCAAGGAATACTTGAAACAGACCACCTTGGGTTGACCGGTTATTCATAGAAGCCATCGAAAAAATTAAATAGGACTTTAATCGCACTTTTAAGACTGAGTATCGTAGTGATTGTTCAATAAATACTGTTTTCTAAAATGGTTATATTGAAACTAAAATCAATAAGTTTTAAGACATTTCAAAACATACCTTTAAGGAGGATCATTTATGAGACAAGGAAGGTTCAATCTAACTGTAAGATTGTTTTTTATTTTTTGGTTTGTTTGTGTAGGAATGGAATCACAAATCAAACATGCTGTGGTGGTGAAAGTAATGGGTAGAACTGGATCAAGAGGGCAGGTGACTCAAGTGAGAGTCAAGTTTCTTGATGATCAGAATCGTTACATTATGAGGAATGTCAAGGGACCAGTCAGGGAAGGTGATATTCTTACCCTACTCGAGTCTGAGAGGGAAGCTAGAAGGTTGCGGTGATGGAAAATTTTCTGTTGCTGCCATCATATTTTTTTTCCTCTTTTCAAGTGTGGAATTTAGTAACTTGTTTGCTCCAAGACTTTGATTCTGGGGCTGAATGTGTGAACTAGTTGCGTAATTTAATTGAGTTTTGATAATTTGTGGTTTTTTACTTGCTTAATGAATGTGAAGGAATGTTTTTTTGTGTTATTTTTGTCACGTGCATTTTGACTCTGTTTGAGTTGAATGCTAGTTGAAAGGTCATTGAAGTGGATATACTTCAGATTCATATTACAGGCTTGTTTTTTTAATTTTGTTTTAGTTTGTTTGTTTTTGTTTTTTACGAGATGGGACTTGAAGTTGATAGTATAAACATTATGATAGTCAAGCTATGCTCATTTTGGCCTTAGTTTAGATTTGTTGGGCACTTATTGCCATTATAGATGTGTCGAAAGATTAATATTATTTTTGTCTGTATTTTGGAGTTTGTTCCAATAATCCCATACTTTAGGATATTTGAATATTGTTCTCAAATAAAACTCACATGAGTTTAGTTATCTTAGAATTGTCTTTGATTTTATTTTAGGTTGCTGTCAATTTAAAATAATAAAAACTTGAGACAAAGATTGATTTTCAATAATAAAAACAATTTTTGGGTATTGATTCCAATACTTGATTTTTTAAGTACTAGATTTTGGATTACTCTCTTGAAAAATGATTTTTTCTCCTGTAATTCTAATTGATTCTTAATCTCTTTAAATCAAGTTAAGAAATATGGCTCTAGTTATATTCAAATTTTTTACATTAAAAAATATTGTTCAACATATATTTTATTGAATGGAACATTTAACATAACATTTATTGATGACCAGTCAATAGATAACAAGAATTATAAGAACTAACTGAAATTTATACATACATTCATTAACACCCTAGAAATAAGAAGTCTAGTCACTCGTCACAATCAAAACCTAAAACACCCTTCATAACCTTGCTCAAATATTTCAAATGGTTCAATAAGAAGTCTAGTCACTCGTCACAATCAAAACCTAAAACACCCTTCATAACCTTGCTCAAATATTTCAAATGGTTCAATGAAAACATAGGCTTAGCTGCCTTTCTTTCAAAACCTAAAACACCCTTCAAGAGTATGACTGCTCGATGTTCTTTGCATTCAGGTTCTATTCCTTTGGATAACCTCATTAGTAGTTTACACTAATTCAAGTCCCAACAATTTCTTTTCATTGACCTCAACCTAATGAACAAGAGTCTTGCAACTCTTTCTCATATCAAACCTCAAAAGGCGCTATGCCTATAGTAGCTTGGTAATAGTTATTATAGTAAACTCCATGAGATGCAAATGGGAGTCCCAACTTTCTGTAAAATATAACTCTAGTTTTTTGTCCAAATGCTCAGTTTGACCATCAGCCTGTGGGTGAAAAGTTGTACTAATCTCTAACCGAGCACCTAATACTTTCTAGCGACTTCCAAAAATTGGATGTGCAATAGGGGTCCTCTAGTTGGCATAGAAGTGTGACACCCTCTTCCACATATAACTATGAAACTTAAGATGCTGAAAATCAACAGTAGTTCAACACAAGCATTCTAAGAAACGCCATGAGCGTAAGAGATATTATTTACTAAAAACATGTATTTGAACTAGTTGTGTTGGCATAGATAAATTCTCATACGTGTGGCAAAGCAACTACCTATATACATCATAAACCCAATATACATAGCAGAGCAATTTTGATCAACTGAAAATTACTTCCACTTTAGGATGTCAACTGTGATGCCTCTCTTAGTACCTACCTGCCTAAGAAACAACTTTGTTCAATTGAATCTCATAATCATTAAAACTCAACACAAGGCTTTCTACTGTCAAGAGCTGTAAAACTTAGTTGAGACAATCATCATGTTACTATCTAGTTCTAAGACAATTGTTTCTCATTGTTTAGAACCTGCTACGAACGAGACTAGAAATCTATTTCATAATAAGGTTCCTGAAGTCCTTGGATACTATAGAGCATGAGTTCATCTTAAACACATCACCATAATTCCATAATAACTGTATCAAACCTCTGAAGATAGTTTCTAAGATTGAAATCTTCCTAATTCATAAATCTATCTTGAAAATTTCTATCTTCATAAAGTCGATCAACTTGTCATCCACGCCAGAAGAAACATATTCTATGTGGCGCTTTGAGTCCAAAACTCGGAATTCAAATTGACAACTAATGGCCCAACATTCCCTTACGACTTGACTACACTACCATACTCGATTCTTAAAAGTTGATACATAAATCCATGGATTCCATCTCCCTCTACTTGACAAACAAAACTAATATGCTTAAAGGAAAAATGTTAGTGCATACAAGAACTTTGCTAAATAGTTCATGTTTCTATGACCTGAGTTACTTCATCCTATCTATAATCACTTCTTGCTATCAATTAGAGCCCTATTCTCGAGTTCATCTCTTGTGCTATTGATCATCCAGAGAGCACCATCCTTGTATACTTTGCGATAAATAACTTCCAATTTTCACTTAAATTGATTTCTCACGAGTTTCTAGTCAGAGCTTGCGCCCAAAGTCACAATCACTTAATCCTTGATAATGCCTTCAACAATCACCTTTTTGCTACTAAAGCCTCAACCTTCCATTTCAATAGTTCCTAGCAACCATTGCTACTAACGACTCCCTTTTAAATTATCCCTCCTTAACCTTTTGTTTTGAAAAATACTTTCATGTTGACATTGAGCTTCATAACCAATGTTTTACACAATTTCTTCCACCAACACATAATAAGGTCCAAAGTCCCAAGTAGTAACTAGATTGCTTATTCCAATTCTAAAGGCTTGCAAACACCAAATTTCGATCTTAGAAGGGCAAACCAAGCTTATATACTTGTAGTCTCAAAACATTAATTTCCCTTATCTTCCAAAAATAATAAAATCTTCCCTAAGTACTTTTTATTTTTCTCACACTTATCTTTGTCAAGACTAATTTATCCAAGGTGCTTTTCCTCTTTCCAAGTGTGAAAAAATCCATACTATGTGTAATTCTACTAAACTCCTCTATAAATCTTACCTTCTGACTCAAGGTTTCTATTTTGTTTAGAATTCACTTTCACAACTTGTTTTTGTTTTAAACTCCAAAAGTCTTTCTCTCGGTCCAATCGATCAATTTTAAACCTTCTCACCCTAACAATGACATGAGTATGACCCACAATTATATGATGTAACTTCTCAATTAAAAAGCCACAATATTTTTTTCCCACTTCAGTCTTGGTACTTTGTTTAGTCCAACCACCTTAACTTCTCAAGAGTCATTACAACATATCAAAATCTTTACTCAAAAGCTGCACTAAAAAACCAACGACTTCAATTACTAGTAACCTAAAAATTAGGTCTCTTAAGATAGCTTTTTTTTCTTTTTCACGATTAAGACAACTAACTTAATTTCAATGTAAGCACGTACTTCATTGCAACATAGTTTCTTTTAGCACCACCACTTTCACTTTCTAATAAAACATACTACAATTTCATTAATTGACTCTCATATGTAAGCAACTTTTTTTCTTTCTTAAATAAGTACATCCTCTTTTGTCTTCACTATCATAATGCGGCATAGTTTTATCACACATTAACATAGTTGAGCTGATATATATATTCCTTTCTGAATGTCCTTCTATAAGGTAAACTAGTGACAAGTGACCCCATAATATTTTTTCCATAGTGCCATAGCTAAACAAAATCACATACTAGCTTCTTTCAAGTCATTAAACGATCAATAGAACATAATTAGTACATAAACTAAACAAATATTTTTATGCACAACTTTTCATAAAAACTTTACTTACAAAATATACCTGACGATGACAAAGAATCCATTGACGAGGCATAAGGACATTTTGGACTTACGATGTAAATCAGTCTACAAAACCTAAAAGCTTAGGCTCTGAAACTAACTATAATGACCTAACTTTCTAGATGGACAAAGGACCATTACTACATGCATGCATAAAACTCAAAACGGCTTTTTCGCAAAGTCTGACCAAAACAAATAAATTTTCATAAAATAAATTTCTAATATGAAACTCAAAGAATATAACTTCACTGTTCGGGGTACCCTTAAACCCAATTGGAAAAAAAACTTAAATAAATATCCGAACAAATTAATCAAGGATTTAAATGTTGAACTCCTAAATTAGAACATGAAAACATGAAAAAATAAATTTCTAATATGAAACTCAAAGAATATAACTTCACTGTTCGGGGTACTCTTAAACCCAATTGGAAAAAAAACTTAAATAAATATCCCAACGAATTGATCAAGGATTTAAATGTTGAACTCCTAAATTAGAACATGAAAACATGAAAAAAAATAAAACATGGGCTTGGTCATGGATTATTCTAGTCATTCGTCATTCTGTCCTTTTCTTTACCTAAATATATATATATATATATAGAGTGAGTATAAAAATACCCAATAAGTGGCCGACTACTGGGTCCACTAGGTGTATATGTTATTCCTATCATGACAAAGGTGTGCATCCCAAACATAGGCATAGGCATAAGGAGCGAGCCCGAAGGCACACTTTCATAAAAGTGACTCCGAAGAGTCACCAAAATCATAAGCATAGATGACACCCGTAAGGAAACCGAAACATACATAGGGAATGTACACAGTCTGATAGAATTGCTAACAGTCACCATCAATCTATCATGCAACATACAACGTCTACGTTCATATCAAGCCATAGTATGATATAACAATCATAGTAAAATAACAAAGAAGTTTTCAGATCAGTCTCAACAGTCATTTATCAGTCAATCATGGCAGAACATTCATCACAATAGAAACATCCTTTTAGTGTATTCACAGTCTTAACATCAACTTGGGGTTCGAGGGTCAACCAATGGTAAATCACTTACCTCAAATAAAAAATTCGAATTTTAAGCAATTTAATTCCTTTCTTGGCCTAATTAGACTCTTGAATTGAATCCCAAAGTCACCAAATTCAACCCTTAACAATGTCGGAGAGTTTGGTATAGATTTTGAAACTCCTCCAAAGCTAAGATTAAAACATTAATTAGGCAACTATCCATACTCAAAATATTTGAAGACCCAAAACATAATCTCAACTTCAGATCTCCAAACAATTACCCAAAACGTTGCTTAAGCCAAAATCGTTTCGAAACCTCTCACACAGTTGAACTTATGCATAAACAAAAAAATTAAGGACTCCAAGTCCAAATTGCAGTGCCATTATTATTCAAACCAAAAGGGTCCGAATTCTTAGAACTTACCAAAATTGATGGAGCAACTCATAATCTTGTCGGACAGCTGAAAGAGTAAACTAACAAGCAGCGGAAGAAATCATAATTAATAAGCATTCAAATTACACTTAATTTGAATTTAAAAACATGAATCAAAATTTTTTTTAAAGAAGGTTTCACGAACATGTTACCTTTGATGAAAACTCTTTAATTCCAACTAAAATCCACGAATTAGATCTTCAAACTCACAGTAGACCACCAAGAGAAGTTTCTTTACTAATTCTAGCTCAGAATGTGTGGTGGAAATATTGAATTGAGATCAATTAGGAGATCAATTAGGTGAGGTTGAAGAGGTTTTTTAGGCTGGAAAGAAGAGTTCAGAATTTTTCTAAAGAATTCTTGCATGTCCTAAAATTTGAGAAATTGAACATATTTAAATGTTCAATACATACAAGCACTAAGTATTAATGCAATTTGACACTTCAAATCACATTAATTCTTAGGCTTAGGTGTTGGATTTAGTGGATTATTCTATCAAAAGTTGGATTAATCCACTAACTTTTTTTTTTCTAAAATAAAATTAATTTTTCAAAATAAAAAATGATTTTCATAAAATCACCTTTAATTAAATTTATTTATGAATTTCTAATTTTAAAAATAAATTATTTAAATAATTAATTAAACAAATTTAATTATTTATTTAAATAATAATATAATATCAAATATTAAATTAATCAAACACCTAATTAATACATGAATCCTATTCATATAATTCAACATTTAAATCAATATTTAAATATTTTAAACTCCCCAATTTCGTTTAAAATTAAACGCATTAATTATATCAAATATAATCAATTAAACCCTAAATTGAATTTAAACATTATAAATTCAAAAACTCTATTTTAATTTGAACAATTCAAATTTGCTCAATTCAATAATCCAAGATTTAGTTTACGAGTCAATAGAGAGACCTTATGGTCCTACAAATGATGAGCTCCAACGATTTATAATTAATTGATTTAAACTCTTTAAACTGAATTAATTTATTTTCGTTAACTACCGAGATATACCACTATAGCTTGATAGTTGCACTCTTCTCACTGTAGATATATTTCTGTTCACTATAACTATAATTAATAAGTCGATCCTTTCACATGTCATTCGTATTTACAGTTAGGTCAAAATTATCGTTTTACCCCTGTAAATGCATCTTGCTTCTTAAGCTCCCACTGATCCTCCATTGAACAATTGGTTTATAGTCCAACTTATAAACTATAACCCTCTCGATTAGAGAGCGAGGCCCCATTGTTCAAGACCAGGAATCAGTGCTTAAGAGAACAACCTATCTGTTAACCCTAAATCAGGTAGGAGTGAATTTCATCTTGTAGAACTATGTTCCCAGCTACCTATTCGGTCTTATCCCAAAATGGGAGGCTTATTGAGCAGTGTTGTTGGAATACTCTCACCTATGCAGATCAAAGGATAATCCCAAATAAACAGGAGTTCATAGTTAGCTCAGGATTAAGATCGAGTTACCTTGGGTCATTGCATTTTAAATAATCAGTTTTAACAGTAAACGGTCGTTATAAGCCACACTCAATACTTAGTAGGATTTTTGGGGTGTCAAACTCACATTTAGCAAGTAATTGCATATTCGTTCAACAAATTCTAGGTTTAATTTCTAATATCAATAACTCGAAATTCAGAACTCATTTTAAAAAAAATTCCTTTTTCAAACATGCTCATAATTGTGTTAACAACATTACCTCAAAATGTCAACGTAAAAATCCTCATGGATTGATTTGGGACTTTAAATCTTCCTCATTGGCCCTAATCCATGTAGTTGCCTGTTTGTTCAACAATTTCTAGGTTTAACTTCCAAAATATGTAACTCAAACCAGACCTTATCTTTCAAAAGTTCCTTCTACAAACTTATTTACAATGGTGACAAAAATCTTTCCTTAAATTTTCAGCTTGAAATTCCATATGGTTTGGCTTGGAACTTAAATTCTTTTTCGATGACCCGGAATCGCTCAAAAATGAAACCCTTCATTAAATCCTTCCTTCTCTATCCTTCTTTCGGTGAGACTTCCTTCCAGTGGTACTGCTTCATAAACTAGACTCATAGAGCTTTGTAATGGTGCCAAGATCGTTTGATTTGCTCGGAGGAATTGCCCAAAGTAGTCTTTTGAAGTTCGTTTTCTCTTTTAAATTGTAACAATGGCTTAGGGCCCCTAGATTACACGCCACCTCATCCACTAATGGCTTAGGGCCCCTAGATTCTAACACACCACCTCATCCACTAATGGCTTAGGGCCCCTAGATTAAGACAACTATCCGGATTAATTAAGGTTTAAAGCTGATCGCTCATGCAAAACTCGATGCTCGATGGTATTTTGGTAATTACTCTATGGAAAATCCAATGTTATTCTGCAAAATACTCGATAGAAAACCTGATGCTCGATGGGATACTCAATGCTCGATGGCTTACTCGATGCACGATCCTTCCTTTATCACACATACTCGATGCATGATCCTTCCTCGATCACACATACTCAATGCTCGATGGCATTTACTCGATGCTTGCCTTGTGCTTACTCGATGCTTGCTTAATGCTTACTCGATGCTCAGCCACCATTTTCACAGTCAACACTTGGCCAAAATTTCTTTTTGTAAGGCTAGCTTATTAAGTACCCAAGAGCCAAGTTTCCCATACTTAAACATTTTCCTTCTTCATTTCCTATCCTTTACCCATGTCCCCACAATTCCAAACTAACTTAAATATTTAACCCCCTTACTTTACTAATCTCAACAATAAACATATTTAAATAGGAAAAGTAGGGTTCGGGTTTTACATACACAAGGTTTGTCAGCATTCTGTTCAAAGCCATAAGACTTGATTGCAATGTCAAATCTTATATTCCACAATCTAGAAGCTTGTTTTAACCCATAAATGGATCTTTTAAGCTTTCAAACATTTTGTTCTTAGCCCTATTCAATGAACTATTTTAGTTGAAACATGAAAATACTTTCATCAAGATGGCCATTCAAGAAAGCTATCTTGACATCCATTTGCCAGATTTCATAGTCATAATATGTGGCAATGGATAAAAGTATTCTTATTGATTTTATCATGGCAACAGAAGAGAAGGTTTTTTCATAGTCAACCCCCTCCCTTTGAGTAAAACCTTTTGCCACAAGTATGGCTTTATAGGGTTGCACCTTGCCAGTTTAGTCATGCTTTCTCTTATAGATCTAGACAGAATTGAAGTACATTGACTCTATTTTCACGTCCATGGCTTTTATCCACTGTTCCCTATCAATATTATCCATTTCCCGTTTAAAGCTTAATGGATCCCTCTAGGCCATCATCATTGGCATTTTATTACCTTGTAGCATGTGTTTCCTCCCCCTTCTGTCTTTGACTCTTCTAGTTCTTTTGCTTTAAATTCTTGGGGTTGTTGGGTTACTATATTAGGCAATATGCTTTGTTATTCTTTATTCCCCGTTCCTCCACCTCCTTCATGTTCATCATCTCTCTTTGACTTTAATTGTTCAACCCCACAAGTTGTAGCAAGATTTGGATTATCTTGATCATCTTCTTTATCATCTTCCATAGTATCTAGTTTCTTTGTGAACTCAGATGTCGCATTTCTGTATGTAATTGTTATTCAACTTTTTTATGGATTAAACAACTACATTGTAATTGAGCGTACCATAAAGACTTCACCGATATTTTGATTGTCCATGCTCTTTTGTTCTTTTCATTTGTTCTAATATTAGGTTCATTTTTCCATCGGTTCAACCATTTGTTGCCTCAAGGAGTCCTAGTTCTTCATCACAACCTGTTGATTTTCATTGATTGTTTGATTCATCATCTTTTGATGTTTTTCTATCCTCTCTAGTCACTCTGTAATATGTTCGATGTCTATGGGATCGTGTCAACTTCTATTAATTATGAGGTCCATTACATGCGTTTTTGTTTTTGCTTTTGAAGTGGCTAACAGTGTGTTCTTGAATTAATGTTTTCTTTTCTTCCAGAAATGACTCAAACCATAAAATTTTCATTTCTTTTGGAGTAGTTAAGAGTGGACAAATTTCAAGCTAGACAACATAATGAAGAGAAACAAACTATTAGTAAACATTTTATTACTTTGATTGTTATGCAATGTGTATGGAATTCAATGTTACCTTGGGTTACTCGAAAACCTTATTCTTCAAGTCCTTCCATTTTGGTTGGCTATCAGTAGCCCAATTTATTATTCTTGGCAGATTCATATTAACTCTCCTTGCAAAGCAGTTTTATCCAATACTGAGTGTAGGTATGACTTCGTAAGCACGTGTTAGGATTGGGAATATAAACCCTCCTAATGTCATTCATGTAGCACACTTGCCAGAGGTGACATTATGCATCACGTCAACTAGAAGGTCAAAGGCCAACCTACCCTAAGGATAATTTCTAAAATGCTCCTCATCATCCACCGTCAAGATGTGGTTGATGTCTACATATACGGTATCCTGTTTTGGAAGAAAGAAACTCTACAGGAAATAAAATTGGGCCAATTTTAGTTGGTCACTCCTAGACCCACCCTTGCTAACTTTAAAGCTTAGATTGACTTACCTTCTTATAATTGTCTTCTCTCCCTCAAAATACAAGTTTATAATATGACTTTCCCCTTTAATCTTTTCCTTATCTATATTAGGCAAAGGTCCACAATTTAGGCCTGTAATTAGAGCAAATTCTCTAAGGCTAAATTTTAACACCCTACTACCTATTAAGAAGTTTAATTGCGAGGAACATTTAGGCTTGTATTGTCTCTAAATCAAGTGCATCAATAGTAGGAAAGACTGGTTTGTTATGGAGAGGTCAAGGAAGTGACCAAATGAAGTTTCCCTAAACTTGTCTAGAAGGGGTCCTCTAAGTCTCTTCTTAAGTATATCAATTACCTTCGATTTTCCTTGTAGGTTTATCCATAAGGGTTCATCCTACTTTGATTTTGGCATTAAATACAATGCGTCCTAGAAAAGTCTATTATAAACATTTATGTTATACAATTATAATGTATTATATTATGTTAGAGGTTTGATTAATATACCATTCACAATACATTAGTTTTATTACAGGAATGTGCTAATCTAACAGATTAAATAAGGTGTAATTATATTGTTTTCATCATAAAACATACAACAATACCATGCTATCTTTACTCACATTACATCATAACTAGTCATACTAAACCATAACCTAAATTTATATGCATCCAACCAGTCACATTACACCATATTTGCAGTTTATATTCAGTATCCAACATACAATTAACAAAATTATTAGTTATAATAAGAATTATTATATGTAGTACAAATCTCACTACTTTCTTCGACTGTATCAACCTTTCAAGCTTCCCGTTTTGTCTTATTTCCTTTTTCATTCTCCTTCTTAACTATTGCCTTCAAGGATTAACATTTTATTAGAATTTTGTATACATCAAACTATTTTATAAATTCACTTGAGAAATATTATCTTTTTTATTCGGAAAACTCCTTTTTAGTCCATCAGCTTTTAAATAGGTGCATTTGGTCTTATGGTTTCAATTTCATCATTTTAGACCTCCACTTTTACAAAATAGGTTCAAAAGGTCTCTATTATCATTTTCTATATTTATTAGTTTTTTTTATTATTTCAAATGCTAAAAAATGACATATTAAATTTAAAAATAAAAAAATTATTTTTCTCTTCTCTCTCTCCTCCCTCATTCAACTACCCGTTCTTACTCTCCACCATTGTTATCCTTGAATGGGTATTTTGAAAAAGAAACTGTATTTGTCATCCTCCATAGCTATTTCTTTCACCCTTGTTTTCATTGATCTTCTAAGAAATCTCTCTAATTTCTATTTTTGTCAACATCCATAGCTAGAATCCTTCCATTTCCTTTTCATTTAATCGACCCCATTTTGCAATTCACTCCCCCTTCCCCCACTTAAAACTTTCTCACAAACTCATTGAATCTCGCACTTGAAAATCACTGCTCTTCTGTTAAAATATTTGCTCTAATTAATTTCTTTGGTTTTAAAGATTAGGAAAAGAAAAATAAAAAGAAGAGGAGGTTGAAAGTTATTTTAACAAGCGAGTTTTATAGTTTCGCCATCTGGGTTTTCTATTAAATAGAGCTAGTAGCGGTGGCACTATTGTTAAACAACCATGGCAATCCAAAAATTCCTGAAAACTTATCGAAGAAGCCCTCGTTGGCCTTAGGAGGTTCAAAACCATCATTCATGATTGTAGAAAATTTACTCCCCCCTCCCCCACTTAAAACTTTCTCGCAAGGCGACCAACGCGCTGATTGCCGTCCGAAGCCTGGCGTCGACTGTGGGTATCGTCCGACCGTGGCTGTGCTCGGCATGGTTCTGGCGGTGGACGATTGCGTCCGACGAGGAGGCTGCCCAATTTACACCATGTAGACTGGGAGTCTGGCGTGGGTTCCGTTTGGTGGTTCGCCGGTCAGAGGTGGGTAGTACACTTGATTTGGGCTGTTTTGCAATGGGTTGTTCTCGGTTTTCAAAGGCGATGTTGTGTGTGGATCTTTCGGTATCAATGAATATTGAAATTACAGATTGGTGATTTCGTTGATTATCTATAATTTGTAAAGTTCTTATTACTCATTAATAAAATTAATTCAAGCTGGTTCTCAAAATGGTCGAACCACTATATATCTTGGTGTTCGTTCTTTACTGTTTTCGATTTATTTTTGCTGATTATTTGCATTCTGTTTGGCCATCTAAGTTAGGTTCAGAAACTCTCACAAGTGGTATCAGAGCTTCAGTTGATCTAAGGAGGGAGTGTGTGCTGACATATTCTTTGTTCAGAATATTTTTGTTGGGTTTAATTTGATGGCTTCGATGTCTACACGGTTCGAAGTTGTTAAATTTTATGGGAAAGGTGACTTCGGGTTATGGAGGAAAAAGATTAGGGCTATTCTGGTACAACAAAAGGTAGTCAAAATCTTAGACGAAAATGACCTCCTACCAACAATTACAGAAGCTGAAAAAAGGGATATGGACGAGATGCCCTATTCAACGATAATTTTGTATCTGTCAGATGGAGTGCTTAGGCTAGTAGATGAGGCCACTACTACAGTGGAGTTGTGGAAGAAATTAAAAAGTCTTTATTTAACTAAGTCCTTGTCAAATAAATTATATCTAAAAGAGAAATTCTTTGGATATAAGATGGACTCTAGTAAAGGTTTAGAAGAGAACTTAGATGAATTCCAGAAGATTATAGTTGATCTCAATAACATTGGTGAGAAGATGTCAGATGAAAATCAAGCAGTTATTCTTCTGAATTCTTTGCCTGAATCGTATCGAGAAGTTAAAGCAACCATTAAATATGGACGAGATTCATTGTCCATGGATATAGTGTTAGATGCCTTGAGAACGAGAAACCTCGAGATTAAAAAGGAATGCAAGGATGGAGAGATACTCATGGCCAGAGACAGAAGTGAGAAAAAGAACGGAAAAGGAAAAGAGTCGAGATCCAGTTCAAAATCAAAGGGGAAAACCAAAAAGTGTTTCCTATGTCATAAAGAAGAACACTTTAGAAAACAAATGCCCTTTGAATAAGAGCAAGGAAGCATCAAGTAGTAAGGATGCAGGGGATTCTAGTGCAATAAATGTTACTGATGGGTATGATTAAGTAGAGGTCTTGATGGTGTTCAGCAGGGACATTCAGAATGCTTGGATCATGGATTCAGGGTGCACGTTTCACATGACTCCTAATCGGGATTTCTTGATTGACTTTCAGGAAAATGATGGGGGGATCAGTTTTGCTTGGTGATAATGGTGCTTGTGTTGTAAAAGGAATTAGGTTAGTTCAAATTGCAACACATGATGGTATGATCAGAATTCTTACAAATGTAAGGTATGTTTCAGAACACAAACGAAGTCTAATTTCTCTAGGCGAATTAGATAGAACAAGTTATTCCTATAAATCTGAGAATGGAGTTCTGAAGATTATCGAGGGTTCTTTGGTTAAGCTGAAGGGACCTTGAGGAATGGCCTTTATGTGTTGGAGGGTACTGTAGTTTCAGGTAATGCTATTGTTGCATCTGGGAAAGAAACAAATAAGTCTATGTTATGGAATAACATACTAGCTCATGTGAGTGAAAGAGGTCTTCAAGCTCTGTCACAACAAGGTTTGCTTGGAGGAGTTAAAGACATTGAACTCCCATTTTGTGAACATTGCATAATGGAAAAGTCTACCAGAGTGAAGTTTGGGAAAGGGAAGCATTCTACCAAAGGAATTTTGGATTATGTTCATTCAGATTTGTGAGGTCCTACAAAGGTACCTTCTATGGGAGGTTCGAGATACTTTATGTTGATCATTGATGACTTTTCAAGAAAGGTGTGGATGTATCCACTGAAATAGAATAATGAAGCTTTTGGGAAATTTCTTGAATGAAAAAGGCAGGTTGAGAACCAGACAAGCAGGAAGGTAAAGTATCTGAGGACAGACAATGGTTTAGAATTTGTGAATCACAATTTTGATAAATTTTTCAAATCTGAGGGAATTACGAGGCATTTCACTATTACGTACACTTCATAGCATAATGGTTTAGCTGAGAGGTTTAACAGAACAATTATGAAGTGTACAAGATTTCTCTTGACAAATGCTTCATTACCCTTGAAGTTTTGGGGGGAAGCTGCCCAAACAGTCTTTTATCTTATTAATAAGAGCTTTAGGCCTAAAGACTCCTCAAGAGATATGGATAGGAAAAGCTCTAAGCTTGGATCATCTCAGAGTGTTTGGATGTTCGGCTTATGCTCTTGTTAAGGAAGGGAAGTTGAATAAGAGGGCACTGAAATGTATGTTTATTGGCTATCCTCAGGGTGTTAAAGGATATAAACTTTGGTGCTTGGAAGAGGGCAAAAATAAATGTATTATTAGTAGAGATGTGACATTTAATGAAACAGAGATACCATTTCGTGTCAAAGAATAGCAGAAACAATAGACAGTTGATCAGGTTGAGACAGAGGTTAGAATTGATTCTAAAGCACGACCATCAGTTAGTTCAGGTGAATCTAGTGATCAGTCATTCAGTTTTGATGGTACACAACCTCAACTGCAGAGGACTTTGATTGATGAGGGAGCTTTTGGTGAAGAAAGCTCAATTAGCAGTGACCTACAGAACTATCTACTTACTCGTGACATGCCTTAGCGGGTGAGGCAGGCTCCTACGAGGTATGGTTATGCTGATTTAGTTGCTTATGCTCTTACTTGTGTAGCTGACAGTATTGAAGCAGAGCCTCTTATTTTTTAGGAGGCTATTGTATCTGATTCGAAGGAACAATGGAAGGATGTTATGGAAGCAGAGTTGTTCTCGTTGTAGAAGAATCAGACATGGTCATTGGTTCCAAAGCCTCCTAATCAGAAATTCATTTCAGTCAAAGTGGATTTATAAAATCAAGCCAGGTACAGGAAGTGACAACAAGCCTAGGTATAAGGCTAGACTGGTAGCCAAGGGCTACACTCAAAAGGAGGGAGTTGACTTTCATGAGATTTTCTCTCCAGTGGTGAGGCATTCGTCCATTCGTTTAATTTTATCTATTGCTGTTCACTTTGATATGTTTGTTGAACAGATGGACATCACCACAGTTTTCCTTCATGGTGAATTGGAGGAAGTGATCTACATGGCTCAACCTAAGGGCTATGAGGTGAAAGGAAAGGAAGACGTGGTTTATCATCTTCACAAGTCCATCTGTGGTCTAAAGCAATCGCCGAGACAGTGGTATATCAGGTTTGACACCTTTATTCTGAAGCAGGGGTTTCGTAGGAGCTCATATGATGTTTGCGTGTACTGGAAACTATCTCAGAAAGGTACATATACTTATCTACTTCTGTATGTAGATGATATGATTCTGATGTCTAAGGATTATTCTGAAATCTGTGATCTCAAGAAACGGTTGAGTAGTGAATTTGAGATGAAAGATTTAGGTGAACTGAAAAGGATCCTAGGCATGGATGTGAAAAGAGATAGGGAGAAAGATTTGTTAACCATTTCGCAGGAGAGTTATGTGCATAAACTTCTTGAGAAGTATAATATGTCTGATTGTAAGGCAGTTTCGACACCTTTAGCATCTCATTTTAGGCTTTCTTCATCTCAGTATCCTGTTACTGAACAAGAAAGGTTAGAGATGGCTAATATTTCCTATTGTAATGTTGTTGGAAGTATTATATATTTGATGATATGTACTAGGCCTGACTTGAGATATGTTATGAGTATGATAAGTAGGTTTATGTCAAATCCTGGGAAGGAGCATTGGAATATAGTTAAATGGATGCTTCGATATTTAAAAGGTAGTGTCATTGTATCATTGTGTTTTAACAGTGATAAATCAGCACTGTTGGACGGCTTCACAGATGCAGATTACGCTGCAGATCTTGACAAAAGAAGGTCTCTATCAGGTCACATTTTTCGTTTGTTGGTAATGTGGTCAGTTGGAAGGTTGCTCTACAGTCAGTTGTTTCCTTGTCTACTACTGAGTCAGAGTATATTTCAGTGGGTGAAGCTGTGAAAGAGGCAATGTGGTTGAAAAGGATAGTTGGTGAGTTGTTGTCGCAGGAGTTCATTCCTATCGTCCGTTGTGATAGCCAGAGTGCTATTCATCTTGCGAAGAATCCATCTCATCACGAGCAATCTAAGCATATCGATGTCAAATTTCATTTCATTAGAGATGTTGTGGCCCAGAAAGATATTGAACTGGTCAAGGTTCATAAAGTTGAGAATATTAAATTTGGATGCAGCGGGTTGTTAAACCGACGTTGTGTGCAGATCTCTTGGTATCAGTGGATATTGAAATTATAGACTGGTGATTTCTTTGATTATCTGTAATTTGTAAATTCCTTATTGCTCATTAATAAACTTAATTAAAGCTGGTTCTCAAAGTGGATGTAAACTAAAATGGTCGAACCACTATTTATCTTGGTGTTCTTCTTTATTGTTTTCGATTTATTTCTGTTGATTGTTTGCGTTCTGTTTGGCCATCTAAGTTAGGTTCAGAAACTCTCAAAATTGCAAGACCCCCAAATGTCATCTTCATCTTTGCCTGATAATTTCAACTTTCTCTTCTTTTCTCTTCGTGATCATATTTTGATCTCTCGATGATTAAACATATGTGTCGAAAATCCCCGACGTGCGTGATGGGATTCGAATTCACGGTTGTTATACAAGTTCATCGGAGAATGAGAGAGAAAAATGAAGAGGTAAAAGGATAGTGTTGGAGAAACCTTGTGTGTTACGACAGTTTTAAACATCTCTATGTTATGGAAAATGAAGAGGTAAAAGGATAGTGTTGGAGAAACCTTTTGTCATTTATTTTGAGTTACGACAGTTTTAAACATCTCTATGTTATGGAGGCAACTCGTTGCTAATGAGTACATATAAGTTATTTTCCAGATTTGCTTAATAGATTTCAACTCAATAAACACTTTATTCAAATTAAAATTTAGAGTATAATTACACTGTATCAAATACTTTACAGAAATCAAGTTCCTTTTTAACTAAGAAACTACATAAACATCATGCAAAATGATAAACTTCTTCTGTAAAGTCAATTAGATCCCTCCCACTACCACAGCTGAGACGACGTGCCCGGTGCCTACTCGTATCGTCATCTCTCCAGCCTTCAACTGCTGCCAGGATCTAATCCCCTGAAAAGAAGAACAAACATGATTAGTGACCCCAGAGTCGAGAGGAGAATGACGGAAAGTAGAAGTAGAATGATTGGTATAGTTTACATTTATTTATCTATATATATGCCATGAAATTCATTCCTATCTCAAAATTTGAGCCCTTGAATTTGGGCATATGTGGATAAAATTATTATTAATTGGGGTCTTTTTATCTATCTTGTAGATTTTCTATCTTTTACTATGCTACACTTTCACACATGTAATGCACATTCGATGTCCAATAAAGTCCTTGTATATACTCCGAAATACCAACATTTGTTTATAGTAGTATCGGTCTACTTGTTTCTATATATAAATACACTTCCATGAGACAGATAAATCGAAAAATTTACTATTTTTGTTTACGTTTGAGTGGTAAGATTATTTTATAATTGGTTAGATCTTGTTTAGTAGGTGTCTTAGTTTTAGGGATTGGTTTTATTTAGTAGGTCTCCTTAATTATAGGAATTGGGGTAGATGGAAAAAAGCAAAATTTGAGGGGAAGTTGTAGTTTTGTCACATAAATACTAACAAATCATTATAAGATGTAAATTTATGCATTTTTGCAAAAACTTTGTTTAAAGTATTTTTGAAACGTAACTATCTAAAAACTAGCTATTTTTATGCTCGATCCTTTAAATTAGTTCTTTCTTTATTCCTCTACTCTTTGCCTATTTTAATAGATACTTTACTACTCGTTTTTTGTGCACTTAATTTCTACCTGGCTAATAAATCTTATCCTATTTGAAAATTAGGGTTGTAATAATTTGAATCTCCCTAAAAAATGAGGAAACACATTAGATGGAAAAAGTGGGTTAGGTAAAATCTATGAAGCACAGATACTTCATGTGAGGCAAAGAATCAGTATCAAATACGTATCGGATACCGATATTTCTAGATACTTCCCATATACATATCTGACACGAGATTTAACGTGTCTATACTTTCCAAACACGATTTGACGTATCATTTCTATGTGTACTTTTTCTTAAAGAAAAAAAAACAATTAACTCATCTAATCTTTCCCAATCTAAAATTAGACAATCTATTTAAAAAGTTCACTACTCGAGTCCAAAACTAAAAGAAAAATAAATAAATAACGGACCAAATCCTAGACTAGAATCATCTAATCTCCATCTTCACATTTGAGTCTCCACAAAGTCCACCAAAATATAAACCATTTGGATATCTTCAACATTAAGTTCTTCATTTATCTTCATACTTCTCTCTCTAATATTATTCGTCTTCTTTGCAATATGAGTCACTTTTCTATTGCATTTTATTAACTATTGTACTTCAATATCTTAAATGTTGCTTTTTTGTATTGTATTTCAGTGTTTGTATTCTATTTTTTGTTATTGTCATTAACTTGTATGCTAAATTTATCTATATCCTATATCTTTTTAAAGAAAAAAAATGTATCTTCAACGTATCAGTATCCTCATTTTTTAGAAATATATATATTAAAAAATATATAAAAAAATGACGTATCCTTAGATGTATCCGTATCTTAGTTTTTTAGAAATTGACGAATTGCCGTATTCGATCGTATCCATATCGTGTAGCCGTATCTGTGTCTGTACTTCATAGGGTAAAATTCAATTTTCATAAAAACAATTTAGAAAAAGAGCCTAGAAATAGTAATTTGTTTATTTACCTCTATACGCACATGGCAAACTTTTTGAACCTAAGGATTGTGTTTTGTATTTATTTAAGTTCATATTGGTCATAAACATATAGGTTCAACGGCTTAGCCTCCTAAATATACTTCATAGAAGATTGAATAGGTATTGAATCCAATTCACTATGCATTGAATTTGAGTTAATAAATTGTATATTGGGCTACACTACTTTCAAATGGGCGTGAGTATGGTTTGGATACCCTTCTTTATCATCATTACTTCTTATTTCAAAACAATCACCTCTAAAATTATTTTTGGTCATCTTCGTTGCAATTCTTGAGGAAAATCTTTGTTTCACTTTTAGAAATTTTGTTAGAACTATTCCCTTAGGACACGATAGTTAGAATTCTTTCCAATTTTACTTATGGTTGACATTGTGCACTTTCACTAAATTGTAAACTTCTCTTTTAAAGCTTTCAATTTTAGGCCGACTTTTTCAATCCATCGTTATCTTCAAGCTCGATCGCTTCAAAAGGTGTACTTGTTTCATGTTGCTATATAGAGAATCAAAGTTTTTCTAATCGTAAGGAAAATTAATGGAAAGAAGATCCTATAAAAACTTAATGAAATTATGTAGGAAAGTTGAACTGTGGTGCCAATTGCTTGATTGGCTCTTCCTCCATCAATTTTCATCTTCTCTTTTTCTCGATATCTCAGACTTTGCAAGGATTTGATGTTGGTTTACATTTTTCTTGTAAGCCCTCGATCTCTTCATTCATTCGATTAAGCCTAGGGTTCAGTAAACAAACACTCGAGCCAAGGAAGTATGTTGGATGCATACTTGATGCTTTGGGAGGTGAGATTTTGATTAAGTGTTAGTAGGAAAGGAGTAAAGATTTGACCTTTGTGGTAGCATGGTTGGAAAAGTTCAACACATTGACCTAAAGTTGGAAGCATTGGAAGAATATTTTAGTTAAGGAAGGACCAAGTTGGACGCATAATAAGGTCAATAGAGTCATCTTGGTCGCATCTAGGATTAAGCACACTTGGATGAACCTATGAGGAGAAACTAGGGTTAAAATCTAGAGAGTTGAGAACTTAGTACCTAGTGGGTGCATGGTTGAGTATCTTGGACGCATAAAGATGCTATAGGGTGCATAGGAAAGTCATGCTTGGACACATGAGTGAAGAAGGAGAAGAATGTAAGAGAAACCAAGTGTAGAAAGTAGCCTCGAAACCTTGGTGGCATGCACTGTACCTAAGGTTTGGAATTGGGCGCATGATAAAGGGAATCATGCATCCAACATGTAGTGCTATGCGTTGAGTTGGTGTTTTTCTTGGGGAGCAAGGACAAATTGACAACAAGGGGGGTGTAGGTGGCTCAACCGGGTAAAGTCTTGACCAAGTCCATGTAGGAGGTGGATGCCTAAAGAAGTCAAGGTATATATGTATCGGTCAAAAAGTTGGTGCTGAAACCATAAGGGGGGTGGGGAAGCGGGGGGGGGATTTCCATGAGCAACGGAATGATCTTTCCAAATTTCAATCATATATGAACATTACAATTACAATCACAAATGGAAACATACGATTATGCCAAATACAGAAATTACAACATGCTATACAAAAGATCAAGGACAAGAATCAACACACTTTTGTAGACTCATCTTTGAGTTCCTTGATCACGAACGCTCAATCACAGCAACATAGCAACACACGAACGCTCGTCCAACATGACCGCTACACTGTACGAACACCGCGCACTTGAACTAAGCGATCGCCAAGGTCACGAACACCCCGAACACCACGAACGGCCTCCACAGAACCTGGACAGTGTTGAGTTGAGTAAGACAACAACAAGAAAGTTACCTTGGTATTCTCGGTGTGAGAATCCAGAGGGTGGGCTCTGTAGGGACATGGTTTGAGGCAGAAAAATGAAGAAATCACAATTGTGTAAAGGATTGAGTAAGTGGGAGATGGAACAACCTATCGTATAGGTCGATGCCTAATCATCTACGAAAACTATGCGATCGTCTAGCAAAAGCTATACAATCGTTTAACTTATCGCTTAGTTGAGTGTCTATTACCTAAGAACACTCCACGATCGTTTAGTTAACTCCAAGTTGTCGCTTAGTAAATCTAATTTACTTGACAACTTCTCCGTGAGTATTTTCCGAGATTGGAAATCTCAAAACAAATTTTCCTTTTTTTTTTCTTTTTTATTTTACTAAAATTAGGAAAACATTTTTTCTTTTATCTCACGGTTACCATGAAACTACCAATAACCTCTCACTTAATTGGTCATTAGAGAAAAAGAGATAATTATCCAATAATTAGTATTATTATAAATATAAATGATAACTAACTTACAATAATATATTTATAACCTATAGTTTTAATATTTCATCTCATGAAACATATAAACCATACCTCTTTTTCTATTCCATGGCACTTAATGTAAATCTCATTTACATTAATCCTCCACTAGATGTATCTCATACATCATACCGATCATATCATATATAATCGAATTACCTCTTGTCAATTTGAACATTTCACATCAACACAAAGAACTGATCCTCAACTTGAATCCATTGAGCTACCAAGGGGACCTTATGAACCTGTAGCTCGAAGCTCCAATGGTACGTGAATAACTGACTAAACTCTTTAGTCATGTGATCCACAATCCGTTAATGGCCAGGCACTCCACTAAAGACCGACAGTTGTACTCTCCTTACCATAGATATATTATGTGACCATCTTAACAATCAACAGTGCGACAACCCTTCACAGATCGCTCGTAAGTACAGCTCGACCAATAACCGTTATGCCCATGTAGTTACATCTAACTTCTTAAGTACCACTGAATCCTCTAATGAACCTAAGTCATAGTTCTACTATGACTGAGTCCTCTCTTCCAAAGAGAAGCTATGGCCACTATGTTCAAACCCTAGAATCAACCCTTAAGAGAGCAATCTCTCTACTTACCCCTGCTTTAGAGAAGAAGTGAATTCCATCTTGCGTAATTGAGTTCCCAGCTCCCAGATCAGACAAGTCCTCAAAATGGTAGGCATGTTGAGTTGGCAATCTGTCCACTCTCACATATACTAATCAAAGGATCGCCCTCTAAGGCAAGAGTTCCCAAAACACTCAGGATTGAGGTCGTGTCACCTATGGTTGTTTAGGTGAGATGTAAGTCTCCAGTATCAATGGCGTTATATACAGAGTCTAGTCATTTCATGGTCCGTTCTTATACAAACTCTTTGTATAGGACACCCTCGCTCGCATGTCTCCACATGAATGGTCAGGATCTACCATCTGTAGTAGTTTATAACACTTATAAACTTCTACAAAGCAGATCGTATCCGTAGTGTCACCAGGATCAGGTATTCCACCTTAATCCTTATACTACAGATCTATTTAGGTTATCACTTAAGGCATGATCCATTTGTATATCACATATACATGCTTAAGTTTACATAAGATAACCATGGAGCTTAGTTTATTGGATATGAGTAAAAGCCAGAATGAAATAATAATTATTTTATTATCAAACAATGTGTATAATTACAAACAACGAGACTCCGGGAGAATTAGGACACCAATCCCAACAATCTCCCACTTGTTCTAATGCCTCAAGAGACTAATGTAAAATACAATATAAAACATGTATAATATACAATAAACTAGGGCATACCATAGTATCATCTCCCACTTGCCCTAGACAAGGTGTCGCATGTCCTGCAGACCCAGACTCTCCAGATGATCCTCGAACACTTTAGCCATGAAAGCCTTTGTAAAGGGATCAGCAACATTGTGCTCCAACGCGATCTTCGTGACTATCACATCACCGCGATGCACAATCTCCCTGATCAAGTAATATTTTCACTCTATGTGCTTACCTTGACGATGATTCCGAGATTCCTTTGAATTTGCCACAGCCCCGCTGTTATCACAATAAA
The DNA here is from genome assembly GCF_009727055.1 of Benincasa hispida. Taxonomy (NCBI): domain Eukaryota; kingdom Viridiplantae; phylum Streptophyta; class Magnoliopsida; order Cucurbitales; family Cucurbitaceae; genus Benincasa; species Benincasa hispida. The sequence continues at coordinate 59,712,797 of NC_052351.1, forward strand.
GTGTGATGGGCAAATTCATATTTGAACAACTTCCAAATCTGAAAGGAATTTCTTCAGCCAAACAGCTTTCTTATCTGTTTCAGAAGCGGCCACATATTCGGCTTTCATAGTTGTGTCCAAGATGCATCCTTGCTTGATGCTTCGCCACACTACCGCCCCTCCATTCAGAGTGAAAACTGACCCTGATGTTGATTTGCAAGAATCTTTATCGATCTGAAAGTCAGAATCCGTGTATCCTGCAAGGATCAAATCCTTATCTCCATACACGAGCCTTTAGTCCCTCGTTCTCTAAAGATACTTGATGATCGTCTTGACCACCGTCCAATGATCAAATCCTGGATTGTACTGATACCAACTGACAATACCTACTGCATAGCAAATGTTGGGTCTGGTACACAACATTGCATACATTAAGCTTCCTACAGCTAAAGCATAGGGAATCCATCTCATCTCCTAAACCTCTTGAGGTGTCTTAGAACATTGATCCTTAGACAAAACGATTCCATGCCTGAAAGGTAATAAACCCCTCTTGAAATCTTGCATCTTGTACCTAATCAACATTTGATCGATGTACGATGCCTGAGATAGTGCTAACCATTTGTTCTTATGATCTGAAATGATCTGGATCCCTAGAACATATTGTGTCTCACCCAAATCTTTTATTTGGAACTGTGCAGCTAACAATTTCTTAATGTCAGTCAGATACCCTACATCATTCCCAATGAGTAGGATATCATTCACATACAGTACTAGGAAAGCTACTGAGTTGTTGGTGATCTTCTTGTAAACACAAGGCTTATCAACGTTTTGAATAAAGCCAAGCGACTTGACTACAACGTCAAATCTGATGTTCCATGATCTAGATATTTGTTTCAGCCCATAAATGGACCTATTATGCTTGCAAACTTTTTGCTCTTGATCTGGAACTATGAATACCTCTGGTTGAGTCATATAGATGGTCTTCTCAAGATTACCATTAAGAAAGGCAGTCTTGACGTCCATTTACCATATTTCATAATCATAAAATGTGGCTATGGATAGGAGAATCCGGATAGACTTGAGTATAACAACAAGTGAGAAAGTTTTGTCATAGTCAACTCTCTCAACCTGGGTATAACCTTTTGCCACGAGTCTAGCCTTAAAGGTGTGCACCTTTCCATCTACACCTCTCTTTCGCTTATAGATCCACTTACACCCAATAGGTCTTACCCCATCAGGTGGATCAACAAGCTCTCAGATGTTATTGAAGTACATAGACTCCATTTCCTGGTTCATGGCCTTAACCCATTAATCCTTGTCAACATCCTCCATTTCTTTCTTAAAAGACAACGGATCCTCGACCCCATCATTCGAATGACATTTTGGGCTTCAGTCAAACCCATGTAGCGATTTGATGGGTTCATAACCCTTCCACTATGTCGGGGTAGTCTCAACTCTTGAGCTGGTTGACTAAAGGTTCCGACCTCAACAACTCTTGTTAATCTATCAGCCTATTCAACAACTCTTATTGAACCCTCAGTAGTCTCAGTCTCACTAGAAATCTCATGTAAAACGAGCTTACTTCGTGGCTTATGATCCTGGATGTGGTCTTCTTCCAAGAAGATAGCATTTATAGAAACAAACACTTTGTTCTCACTCGGATCATATAAGTATCCACCTCTCATTTCCTTGGGGTAGCCTACAAAGAGGCAAATCTTTGAACACGGTTCCAACTTCTTTGGGTTAGTCACTAGCACGTGTGTCGGATAACCCCAAATTTTGAAGTGGTGTAAACTACCTTTACGACCTCTCCACAACTCAAAAGGTGTTTTAGAAACACTTTTCGAGGGAACGTTGTTCAGGATATAACATGCAGTCTCCATTGCAAAACCCCAAAACGAGTCTGGAAGATGAGCATAACTCATCGTAGACCGAACCATGTCCAACAAGGTTCTGTTTCTCCTTTCTGATACACCATTCTGCTGAGGTGTACTAGGGACTGAGAGTTGGGATGCAATCCTATGTTCTATCATATAGTTCTGGAATTGGAGATCTATATACTCTCACCACGATCAGATTGTAGTGTTTCTATCTTCTTATCTAATAAGTTTCAACTTTAGCCTTATACTCCTTAAACTTTTCAAGGGCTTTAGACTTACGTTGCGATAGGTTGAGATACCCGAATCTTGAATAATCATCTATGAAAGAGATGAAATATTCATACCCACCCCAAGCTCTAACATTCATCGGACCACAAAGGTCTGAATGTAGAAGCTCCAAGGCGTCCTTGGCTCTGTAACCTTTTCTAATAAAAGGTCATTTGGTCATCTTTCCTTCGAGGCATGATTCACATACTGGCAAGGAGTTTGCTTCTAAACTCTTTAGAAGTCCACTTTTCACCAACTTCTCAATCCTATTGAGATTGATGTGACCTAACCTTAGATGCCAAATTTGGGTGTCTTCCTCAGGAGAAACCTTTGGTCTTTTAGCTGTTGTTGTCGTACTGAACATTTCAGTGTTAAACAAGGCTTTTATGACTAATGGCCTTAGTACATATACATTACTTTCCATTGAACCATAACCAATTTCCATTCCATTCTTGAAAATAAATACTTTATTCTCAAAAAAAGAGACGGTATACCCTTGTTCAATGAGACAAGAAACTGAGATTAAGTTCCTCTTAATATGAGGAACTACGAAAACATTATCCAGTAACAGATAATGTTTCTTGTCAACAAATAACTTCAGCCTGCCTACAGCAACAGCTGAAACAACCTCACCAGTACCGACTCGTAAAGTTATCTCTCCCTGTGACAACGTTTTACAAGAATTGAATCCTTGGTAAGAGGAACTGACATGGTTGGTAGCACCCGAATCAAGGATCCAGACAGAATCATCATTCTCTACCAAACACAATAAGTTAAATCTACTCTCTTTCCTCCTCTTTTGGAGAGTAGTGGGATCAGTGTCAGAACAACGAACACTACTGGTTTTTTCATCTATCCCTTTATGCTCGAAAAGTAAAAATTGATGTTCAAACAAATCTTGCAACGCGCCCATGATCTCGGGTGCAATAACCATGTTCTCAACACTTTTGGCCAAAATATCAGGTATGTTAGCCAAAATGTGAAGACGAGCCAGTGAATTAGCCTCCATCCACACCCCATATGCATTGCGAACACTTCGCGGAGCATCAAGGGTCGGGACTTGAGGACACTCCTCAACCATGACAAATTCAAGGTTGTTTGCCACGAAATACGTTTTACACGATTATTTCCACGGTATGTATTTGGTCATATTAAAAGCACTAAACGAAAATACTAATGAGTTACTGAAAAGAAAAACACATTGACCTACGTTAGGTTTTAAGCAAATACCCATTGTAAAACAAAAACATCCAATAAGGTTTTAGCAAAACTAATATGAACCCCATGTGACATCTAGTTTCACAATGACACTTCAAAGGTTTATGACAAAAGCCGTCGAAGGGAGGTCAATTATCCCTCCTCTCAATTGAGAAGTTCTCAACCAGTCATTAATACCAGAACAACTCTTGCTCCTATAACAACTAGCCATCATTGATTTAGCCAAGAGATCATTAACTTACTTAACAATCTCCTATAAGTGTGACCCACCATTTTAGGCCCTAGAGATCCACCCCAAAAATCCAATCCGAAGGGTTGGGGAAAAACCTAAAGTGACCTTATCCATTTCTGGAGTTTACCTTGATCTTGACCAACTGCACAAAACCCATTCGAAGGGGGACACTTCTAGGGAGCCACGAGGGTGTACAGAATGATCTCACGGTGTGAACCAATGACAGAGACCATAGGACATGTTGACACACACTCTTCACCCACTTACTATAAACACTCTCTCCGTCCACCTTGATATTGACTCATGCAAACACCATCCGAAGGGGGATGCTCCCAGGGCACCACGAGGCCAAGCATGAATCTCATGGTGTGAACATACAGGGAGAAACGGGAGTGGAATCATAGATATATCAGACACAAGTCTTCCTCCCACTGAGTATTTTATAACCTAGGGTTTAGCTGACTTAGAAAAAACACGGTTAAGGATTTTAACTAAGTGACTTTTAGGTTTGCCCAAGAGTAACTTTTACTTTGGATAGTTAAATATTAATGGAGTCTTTGGCCAAATTGTCGCATGCTTGTTGAAAATCTATCTAATTCACCTTTCCAGGTAGGTTCCCAGATAGAGGTGTTCTGTTTCCATCAGCTTAAGAACCTCAGCCTAGACAGAACCCGCCTTAGACAAAAAGTCCCTTATAGATAGATTTAAAACAAATTTAATCATTTATGCTAATCAATTTAATCCTATTAAACCGATTTTAAAAGATTAATCTAGGTTACTAAACTCTTTAGAATCATGTGAACTTAGATCTATCTCAATCCAATTTTAAAACCCTTTTAAAAAACTTGAGTTCACCCTAAGTTCGTATGCAACTCTTTCTTATTGATTTTAGGTCTAATTTCCTTTACAACACTTATAAACAAAACAACCAAAACCACAATGCTAAGCTAAGACATGCAAGGCATTCATAAAGATTATAAACAGCCTAAGTGTCATGCTCAATGCATTGTCCATTCATTGCTACTTCTTTTATATAACGCTTATACAAAACAACAATGAAACAAGCATAACATGCTTCCATCTTATAATAAAAGGATGATGCATGAATATGCTCACTGCATGCAAAATATAACTATTATATTTCATGATGCATGCGTATGCTTTCACTTAATTTCTTCATACTAGATTATAACATTTATAATACATTATGCATGAATAAGAGCACAACCTAAGGTGGGTTTTTAAAACTATATGTCAAACACTTTGTCATATAAACATCATACATCACATGTATAATAAACAAAAATTGATGAACCGGGTAAAATTGCCTCAAATCCACAAAAATAAAGCTAACTATTACAAAACCAAGGAGTCTCCGGTTCAAACAGGCGAACCGGGTCTTGAACCGTCCGTGCAAAGCAACACGTCTCCAACCATCGTGTATCGAACTCCCCGCGATCTTCTACATGAAAGACAAACACTTTGCTCTATCGTTTACCAATGCTCCCAGAGCTAAACGATCGTTTAATAATGATCGTGTACCTTTTAATAAGCAATGAAGCCCGAGGTACGTGATCGCCTAGCGCGCTCTGCATAGCACCAGCCTTACAAGATCTTCTAAATGACTAAGATGCGGCAAAGCACCATCACCTAAACGATCGCTTAGCGAACGCTTTCGTATTGTATATTGCGCGATCGTGTAGGTAGTAACTAAGGGATAAAGCAAGCTAACTACACGATCGTCTAACACGCGCCTTTCACTAAACAATGAGCATCAAATACTCCCACTATGATTATCTACCTCACGATCAGGCAACCAACGCTACACAATAGAGTAAACACTTTATCCCATCACTTAGCATTAGCTAAACGATCATTTAGTAAATACTACACGATCGTATAGAAAAATCTACATGATCGCTTAGATAAATCCCAACTATCGTTTACCTTCGGCCACACGATACGACCAACTTTTGGTCTTCTTCCTCGTTGAGAACCATATCTCTATGCTTCGAAACTTCATCACGAACGACTCGACTAACTCAAACTCATTGAATTGTAGACTCGATTGCAAGTTAATTACGCCCAGAAAACACAGGGGCCCTTACAAATTAACACTTTGTAATTGAAGAAAGCTTTAAACAAAAGCAATTAAGCCCAAAAACATTCATCAACTCCATCGACAGATTCATTTAACAAATAAACACAAATGAAGAAAACCCACCAAGGCTGTAAAAGAAGTTCAAAAAAGAATTGAAGTTTGGAATATCAGAAAAATCTGGCTCTGATACCAATTGAAGGAAATCGAACCCGAGGATTTCCATGAGCAGTGGAATGATCTTTCCAAATTTCAATCGTATATGAACATTATAATTACAATCACAAACGAAAACATACGATTATGCTAAATAGAGAAATTATAGTATGCTATACAAAAGATAGAGGACACGAATCAACACACTTTTGTAGACTCATCTTCGAGTTCCTTGATCACGAACGCTCGATCACAGTAACACAGCAACACACGAACGCTCATCCAACACGACCGCAACACTGCACGAACACCATGCACTCGAACTAAGCGATCGCCAAGGTCACAAAAACTCCGAACACCACGAACGACCTCCACAGAACCTCAATAGTGTCGAGTTAAGTAAGACACCACCAAGAAGGTTACCTTGGTATTCTCAGTGTGAGAATCTAGAGGGTGGGCTCTGTGTGGACTTATTGAGGCAGAAAAAAAGGAACCATAATCGTGTAAATGGTTGAGCAAGTGGGAAATGGAACAACCTATCGTATAAGTCGATGCCCAACTATTTAGGAAAAGCTATGCGATCATCTAACAAAAGCTATGTGATCGTTTAACTCATCGCTTAGCTGAGTGTCTATCGCCTAAGAATACTCCACGATCGTTTAGCTAACTCCAAGTTGTCACTTAGTAAATCTAATTTACTTGACAACTTCTCCGTGAGTATTTTCCGAGATTGAAAATCTCAAAACAACTTTTCTTTTTTTTCTTTCTTTTTTTCTTACTAAAATTAGGAAAACATTTTTTCTTTTATCTCATGGTTACCATGAAACCACCAATAACCTCCCACTTAATTGGTCGTAAGAAAAAAAGAGATAATTATCCAATAATTAATATTATTATAAATATAAATGATAACTAACTTACCATAATATTTTTATAACCTATAGTTTTAATATTTCATCTCATGAAACATATAAACCATAGCACTTTTTCTATTCCATGGCACTTAATGTAAATCTCATTTACATTAATCCTTCATTAGATGTATCTCATACATCATACCGATCATATCATATATAATCGAATTACCTCTTGTCAATTTGAACATTTCAAATCAACACTAATAACTGATCCTCAACTTGAATCCATTGAGCTATCAAAGGGACCTTATGGACCTCTAGCTCGAAGCTCCAATGATACATGAATAACTGACTAAACTTTTGTCACGAGATCCACAATCCGTTAACTGACAGGCACTCCACTAAAGACCAACAACTGAACTCTCCTTATTACAGATATATTATATGTCCATATCAACCAATCAACAGTGCGATAACCCTTCACAAATCGCTCTAAGTACGGTTGGGCCAATAACCGTTATGTCCTTGTAGTTACATCTAACTCCTTGAGTACCACTGATCCCTCTAATGAACATAAGTCATAGTCCTACTATGACTGAGTCCTCTCTTCCAAAGAGAAGTTGTGGCCACTATGTTCAAGCCCCGAAATCAGCCCTTAAGGGATTAATCTATCTGCTTACCCCTGCTTTGGGGAATGAGTGAATTTCATCTTGTGTAATTGAGTTCCCAACTCCCAAATCAGGCAAGTCCCCAAAAAGGCAGGCATGTTGAGTTGATAATCTGGCCACTCTCACCCATACTAATCAAAGAACCGCCCTCAGGATTGAGATCATGTCACCTATGGTCGTTTAGGTGAGATGTAAGTCTTCAGTATCAATGGCGTTATATACAAAAACTAGTCATTTTGTGGCCCGGCCTTATACAAACTGTTTGAGTAGGACACCCTCGCTCGCATGTCTCCACATGAATGGTCAGGATCTACCATCTGTAGTAGTTTACAATACTTGCAAACCTCTAACAAGCAGGCTGTATTCATAGTGTCATCAAGATCGTATCGTACCTTAACTCTTATACTACAGACCTATTTAGGTTATCTTAAGGCATGATCCACTTGTATATCACATATACATGCTTAAGTTTACATAAGATATACATGAATCTTTTATTATTGGATATAAGTGAAAGCCAGAATGAAATAATAGTTATTTTATTCATAAAACAATGTGTATAATGACAAACAATGAGACTTCGGGAGAATTAGGACCCCAATCCCAACAGGAGGGGTATTGTACTGGGTTATGCATGCTGAATACACCTTGACATGCATGCAAGGAGGAGTTGATGATTAAAGGTGAGTTTGTACTATAAATGGGACACTTTAGACGTTTAGTTCTCCCAATTCACTCGTGCCATTTTCATTTTCCATGATCCAAGCGTTAACAAATTGAGTGTAGAGTGTGTACATGGTCTACTAAAGGGGTTGGAGGATGAAAAGAATAAAGAAAGTGGGAAATAGGCAGAGAAGGTCAGACTACTGCTCAAATCAACACTAGGCACCAAACCCAGTAGCCGCACTCCTACGCTCGGGCATCCTCATGCGTACCCAATGCATCGCAAGCTTGCACATCTTCATGTGCACAAGTTCTCGTCTGGTCGCACACGATCACGCACTGTAACGACTCGACCTTTCGAGTACTCTAACAAGGGCCGTTACTCATAATTATACATTGACATCCAAACATTTTTACCATTAAAGTTAAACAATTTAAAATGATAGAAACAACTTTCAAAATAATTCATAAAGTCAATAAACAATAAATGAACAAATAAATAAAACCTTTATTCGGGGCCCTTAAAAACTTTTACAAAGAAAATATTAAAAATAGTAAAATTTCTGTCTAACATTAAATTCTAGTTTCAAAGCATTCAAATGACTAAAAACAACATAGACTGAGTGGAAGCGATTTCTCTTGTCCTCATATGGCTCTGTCACGGGTCCCATCTGTCACTCACTAATTCAAGGAAAAAGGATATCATTGGCTCCGCGTCCACCGAAAGTAGGTTACCTTCATCACCATCAGCATTTGGTACTCTCTCGATAGCTTCTCTCGTTCACTTCAAGCCTTTGGTGTAATGACCCGACTTCCATAGGTCCTTGGTTCGACCTCCTAATGAGAATTGAGGCCTATCATTTTTTGAAAAACATAAAGAATGAAAAGATGAGTATAACAATACCCAGTAAGTGATCCGCTACTGGGTCCTCTAGGTAGCATGTTAACTAGTCTTTCTAGGCATCAGTGTACATCCATATCATATCAGTCGTAATGATCTCGAATGGTCACATATTAGTCATAAAAGCGAGCCTAAAGGAACACACATCAATCATAGTGTGTAGCCCGAAGGTACAAAAATCAATCATAAACATGGACCCGGAGGAACATGCATCAGTCATAGTGTGTATCTCAAAGGTACATGAATTAGTCATAAACATGAATTCGGAAGAACATGAAGGAACCTGTAGAGGCCCTGAGCGAAAACGTGGAGATCATCTCAATTTTATTTTCGCAGAATCAAACAATATAGAATACAAATTATGCAGTCAAATTAAAATTTACAACATGCCAAAAAATTGAGAAAAGGACTAGAGAGGACTTACCCTTGAAGAATCATTTTCTTCTTCACGAGTCTTCTTATCCAGAATTGATCACGATCAAATCCAAATGGCCATCACCAAAAGAGTTTCCTCTGTATTCTTTGCAGGGGAAGAGAATCTGCAATAGGTGTGGACTTTGCAATATTTTGGGTAAGGGAGTGAGATAGAGAGCAGGAGAGAAGAACTCTAGAAAAAAATTACAAAGCAATCAATGGTTTTCGTAATTTTTCTGTTAAAAAGATCAAGAAACCAATTTCTCCTAAAATTGTCTTCTCACATATGAAAATTAGAGAAAAGAGGGAGAGCCTCCTATAATTAAATACAAAAATTAATATTAAATAAATATAATAAAATTTAATATATATTTATATAATAACTAATTTATCATATAATATATATATTAAATCATATGGTATATCATATATAATTAAATTAAATAAATTATATCACATATAATTAATTTCCTCATTTAATTTGAACAATTCACATTAATCCAAACTTGATTCTCATTAAATCCCTGTTGAGTGTTGGCTCTCAAAAAGAGCTATATTCCTAGCTTAATTCAGGCCTGTTAGTGGATTTTATGTATTTATTTTCCTATTTTGTAGGTATCGAACAACCAAGAGGTATAATTAATTATTTGGTGAAGAACGAGGTTAATTTGAAGTAATTTGGAGTTAATTTGAACATTAGGGCTTCAAAGGAGTTAAAAAGACCAAAATGCCATCGAGTTCCACCAAGTATGATCAGCCATCAAGCACCATGGAATACCATCGAGTAAAAGGCTATCGAGTAATCAACAAAATCCTACTGAGTGAACGAGGATCGAGTATCGAGTTATCAAGCATCGAGTAGAAAGTATCTGACAGTGGACAAAGCGCTCCAACACCACTCTAAGTGTAGCGACGCTCTGAAGTTGCATCACCACCAGTGTCCCAACGCTTCACTCCAATGCTTGAAGGTAGAAGCATCAGCGTTGCAACGATGCGAAGAATGACAGACATAGAGCTGAGCACGCACGCAACCAAGCGTTGGAAGCGACCAGTTCCACTATGATCCACCACCTGTGACCAGTTCCATCAGCATTGCAATGGTTCTTTAGAGGGTATCCTAGATATATGGATGACGATTTTCATTAGCCTAGATGGGAGGAGTCCTATGACTATGGAAACCTAGGATAGGACCAGTTCCACTATGATCCACCCCCTGCCACATCCGACATGACGATGCATGCTCACACCGCCGATTCAGGTATGTCATTAGAAAATGTGATTAGACAACTTACTATTAACAATATTGTTTTTTAGCAGGAGATGAGCGACATATTGGGGTTGATGCCCTAAACTCTTATTGGGTCATGTAGTTTGTAAACAACTGTATTGAAAAAATGCTTGTGATGTAAAAATATGAGATATTTTCTTCATTGTTGTCTATGAAACATTAGATCTTTTATTTGTATTTACCACAAACCAATAAACTAAGATATCTGATTGTCGTTGTAACTTAAGCATGTATGTGGAAACATACAAGTGGATCATGCCTTAAGTGATAACCAAAATGGTATGTATTATATGGATATAGGAGGGAAACCTTATCCTAGTGACACTATGGATGCGGCCCGCTTTGTAGATACTTACAAGTGTTGTGGCATGCTACGGATTATCTGATCCTGATCATTCATATGGAGACATATGAGTGGGGGTGTCCTATACAAAGGAGTTTGTATAAGATCGGACCACGAAGTGTTTAGTCTTGTTATATTACACCATTCATGACAGAGACTTCACTTCACTAGAATGACCATAGGTAACATGACCTTAATCCTGAGTGAGTTGGGAACTCCTACTTTTGAGGGCGGTCCTTTGATTTTCATGGGTGCAAGTGGCCAGATCGCTGACTCAAACCTACCACATTGGGGATTCGTCTGATTGGGAAGCTGGGAACTCAGCTATACAAGATGGAATTCACTCCTTCCCCGAAGCAGGGATAAGTAGACTTAAAGGCTGATTCCGGGGCTTGAACGATGTGGCGCCACACACCTTTTCAAGGCCCTAGAGGTTTCCACTCATAGTAGAACTATGATGTATTGTTCATTAAAGGGATCAATGGTACTTAAGAAGTTAGATGTAACTACAGGGGAAAAACGATAAATTGGCCCAGCTGTACTTACGAGCATCTGTAAAGGGTTATCATACTATTGATTTGTTATATCCAATGGACACAAAAATATATCTATGGTGAGAAGAGTGTAGCTGTCGGTCTTTAGTAGAGTACCCGACAGTTAATGGATGGTGGATCTCATGACTAAAGAGTTTAGTCAGCTATTCACGTACCATTGGAGCTTCAAGCTACATATCCATAAGGTCACCTTGGTAGCTCAATGGATTCAAGTTAAGAATCAGTTTTTGGGTTAGTTTGAAGTGTTCAAGTTGACAATAGGGAGTTTGATTATATATGATATGATTAAACTGGTTCAATTATATATGATATAGTTCACATGATGTATGAGATACATTAATTGAAGGAAAATGATATAAGTATGATTTATATCAAGTAAAGGAGAAAAGGACTATGGTTTAAATATTGCATATGATTTGATATTAAAACTATAGGTTATAAATATAATATGTTAAGTTAGTTATTGTATTTATTTATAATTAAAATAATTATGAGATCATTGTTGATGGTTTCTCCATAGTCGTGCGTGAAAAGTGGAAGGTTGTATTCGGTTTTCATAACTGAAGGATAATATGAAAAATATTTTTATTTTTGGATGAGAATTGCTTAATTGAGTACACTATCAATTGTTTAGCTCAGAGAGACTACATGACAGCTTCAAGTGTTTGTCTAAACGATTGTGTACACACGCCATCATCTAAACGACCGTGTAGCATTTTACTAAACAATCGTGTGGCTAGCGAATTTCTCTAAACGATCATGTAGCATTTTACTAAACGATCGCGTGGCTAGTAAATTTCTCTAAATGATCATGTAAATGATCAAACCTTATTTACTAAATGATCGTGTACCTTTACTAAACGATCAAGCACCACAGCCTATACAATAGACAGTATCATTCTCCCATTTGCTTGGTCGTATAGTGCGATCGTTGTTTCCTCCTTCCCTCTACCAAATCCAACAGAGCCCACACCTCTTGGATTCTCACTCTGAGAATACAAAGGTCACAGAGTGGTGGTGTCCGAAAGGTTGCCTGTTCGTGGAGAAGTTTGTTCGTAAACAGACGATTGGGTAGACGATCCAGATGAGAGCGAATTTTTGATGTCCAAATTCTTCATGAGAGCGAGAGACCTGTGAAAGAAGAGTTCTTCAAAGGTAAGTCTCTCACTCCCTCTTGTATTTAATTTATAAAGCATGCCGTAATTTGTTCTAAAATGCGTAACTAGTTTGTATGTTTGTGAATGCTTGTAATTAAGTCACAATAAATTTGGAACGATCTTACTTCCACTCATAGGTTCTCTTTGATAAGAGTTCCTTTAATTGGTATCAAAGCCAGGTTCTGATATTCCAAATTCATTGATGTATAGAATAACATTTACATTATCGGTGGGGGAAGCATGTCTACATTCTGTTTAAGTGTTAAATAAGTTTGTGGATGTGGATTAATGGAGTTTTCTAGGATGGTTGCCTCTGGTTCTTGAATTCTTTTACATTCAAAGTTATATGTTAAGTGATAACTGGTAGAAATGCACGTTATTACAATGCAAAGATATACAACAATGTAGGATTGCGATGGTAAAAATATGTAAAATCGTGTCCAAAAGAATTAAGTTGAGAACATTGGGATCGCATGCGCCCATCGCATTAAAGTAGCTAATTTACGTAGTTTGTGCAGGAAAATGCATTGGCACAAGGTAAAATTGCGATCCTAAGAATTCAGCGTCCGAGCGCATTAGAAGATTGCGACCGTATGCGATCGTATGCGCTCGCGAAGATCTGCTCAAGAAGGTGGCCACATAAAGATGACGCATCAAGGTGAAAGCTTAATAAATCACGATGGGACAAAAAGCTGATGATGATCGAATCCAAATTTAGTTGACAAGCCGTTAACTACTACATTGTAGCAAGTACACTCAACTTTTCGGTGACAATTAATTGACGCATCAGACAGAGATTTAATGACATCCCATCAGTGCAATCATTTGTGAGAAAAGCTTCTTAACCTTGATCTCTATAAATACCGAAGGCCACCATCGAAAAGGGAGCTTAGCCATATAGAGAGTTACCCATATAGAAGATAGTTAGCCGTTGTTCATAGTTTTTTTAAACTTAAAAGGCGGATGTGAGTGAAGAGAAAAGATGTCGGAAGATCATTCCCGGTTAGCTCGAGAGAGTGCCGAGAAGCGTTGAGAATGGAGAGAGGGCCAACTCTTGCAAAAGCAAAAAACATCTTTTGGGCAGAGTAGAGAAAAACACAGTGTAAAAGCCTTGGGAATTAAGACATTGCTACCAAGCTCCCTATCCTTACTTTCCATTGTCATTCTGTATTCTGAGTTCATTTATAAAATGGAACTTGCGTCTCTATATCTGTTCACTCTCTTTACATTATGCATGAGTAACTAAACTTCTGAATGGGTTGAGAAGCACTTAGCTAGCATGACCTAAGATCTTCATTTTATGCGATCATCTTGCCTTATGTATGCGTCCATTACCCCTTTAGAGCTACTTAAGAGAGAGTCTAAAGAAAGAACCTAGACTTGAGAGAGCTAGGTTAGAATCTAGGCTTGAAAAATTTAGATTAGAACCGCATAAGCAAGAGATAGAAACTTAAAGATAAGTTCTGTTTGCTAACATGCACCCTAGAAATAGGTTATGATAGTATGCGGTCGTCTTGTGTATGTGTGTGTCATTCATCATCGCATAGACAAGAATAGACGTTTAGACATAAGTCCTATAGACATCATCGTATACATCGCATGCGTCCTAAATTAGGAGCTATAGCATTTGCATTGAGAGATGACATGTTGTTGTATGTGTGTAACATGATCGCATAATGTGAACGCAATCTTAGGAAGTGTTAGCCAAACCCCTTCTCAACCCGTTCCCTGCATACTCATTGTAACTTTCACTGTTATTAACTCTTTCTCAATTTTTTCGCATAGAATTTACACTTTAAACAAACATACCAACCAACTCATTGTTTTATTTGTCACCGCAAAGGATCAGAAATCACCGTCGCACATTGTCTCCATAGTCCCTATGTTCGACCCTGGGCTTACCAGGCAACCTAGTAGGATTTATACTTGGATCTTGCTAGGAAAACTTGCATGAACAACACATACACCACCATTGTAATACACATCATTATTTCATCAGATTCACAAACGCATCAAGTTTTTGGCGCTGTTGCCAGGGACTACGGCAATACATATTTTTCTAACGGTAACTTTTTTATTTTCTTTGCAGCTTTCCATCTCTGTGCACTGCCTCTTCTTTGGTAAGGGAAGAAGCAGGCGTCGTATGAGCGAAGGACAAATTCCTGAGCCTAATTACGACCCAAACATTGAGAGAACCTTTCGAAGAAGAAGAAGAGAGAACCACCTACATCAACAACAAGAGAGAAATCCGGAGCAACTGGAAAACAGAGCACCAAATGCAAATAATATCATGGCGAACCCCATTCATTTGGCAAACGACCGCAATAGGCCCATCCGGGACTATTCGTCGCCTAACCTTTATGATTTCTCACCAGGAATCATGAGGCCAGCCTTGGATGGATCGAGGTTCAAGATGAAGCCAGTAATGCTACAGATGATTCAAACTGTCAGACAGTTTGGCAGTAGGCATGGTAAGGATCCACATGCCCACCTCCAGAGTTTTATTGAAATCTGCAAAAACATCTCCACTGAGGAGGTTCGACTAACGTTGTTCCTATTTTCGTGTGTGACCAAGCACTAAAATGGGCTTATTCTCTCGAACTAGGGGAGATTACATCGTGGGAACAGGTGGTAGAAAAGTTCATGAAGTACTTCCCCCCGACAGAAAATGCAAGACGGAGGAAGCTGATCACTAATTTTGAACAAGATATCGACGAATCGCTCAGTGATGCCTGGGCGAGGTTTAAGCAACTGGTACGAGATTGTCTGCACAATGGCTTACCAGATTGTCTCCAGATGGAAATTTTCTACCCCGGTTTGAACCCTGCATCGTAGACAGCTGCCAATGCGGCAGCAACTGGAGGTCTACTCGACAAGACATACGACGAGGCGAAAATTATACTTGATCACATTTCAAAGAATCATGAAGACTAGATTGAAAGAGATCAACGACTGAGAATTAAAGACAGTGACGCAAGCAATGGGACCATCGCATCCCTACAAAACGAAATGAATGCGATGATGAATTTAATACAAGGAATCATAATCAGCAGCCTAGGAATGCATAGGGGTTAGGTCAACGCAATCGATTAAACGAGTGTGAGTTGTGTCACCTGTGGAGAAGCACATCCGATTGAAGATTGCCCAAGGAATCTGAAGTCAATATGCTTCATAAAGAATAACCCTTTCTCTGATACGTATAACCCTGGGTGGAGAAACAACCCCAATTTCGCGTGGAAAAATCAACAACAAAGCTATCAAACCTATGGTGCAAAAAGAAGGGTCGCCAGGATTTTTCCCGCGAACAAATGATCAACCACAAAATCAAGCTAGTAGTTCGCAGTCGCCGCAATCTTCATCTCTAGAGAGCTTACTGAAGAAATATATTGAGAAGAATGAAACAGTACTCCGAAATCAAGCGACGTCTATTCACAATCTTGAAATTCAGATAGGACAGATTGCGGACGAGCTCAAAAGTAGACCGCAAAGGGCGTTACCGAGCTCAACTAAGCTCCCTCGCAACTCTGGGGTATAGGAAAAGAACAATGCCTAGTAGTTTCCTTGCTAAGCGAAAAAATGACAGCAGAGGAAGGGGAAGAGCCCACCAGGACCAACCAAAATGTGGTGAAAACAAAGAACCCATTGACATATGATTCAGAAGAGCCCGAGAAGATGAGCCCAGAAGTTGCATCCACCGACAAGCCTCTGGAACACGAGACGGAAGAAGTATAGCTACACCATTACCGCAAGGATTGAAAAGATCGCTATAGTGGCAGTAACGCAAAGGTTAACTACTACGATCCCACAAAAAATGTACGACCTAGGAAGCTTCACAATACCCTGCTCAATTGGAGGGGTCTACATTGGTCAAGCACTATGCGATCTTGGGGTGAGTATAAACTTAATGTGGCTATCAATTATAAAACGATTGAATATGGGAAAACTAACACCCACGACGAAGACTCTTCTGCTTGCGGACAGATTTCGAGTACACCCCAAGGGAGAGTTGAAGGATGTCGTGTTAGATAGATTTGATGCATGCATCCAAATTTGCATCCAAGGTGAATTAGATAGATTTGATGCATGCATCCAAATTTGAGGATAGTTCGTTAAAGAGTTTAATGGGACTTAACTTGAGCTTGTTTAATATCAAAGACAAGAGTTGTTTTTTAGCAAATTAAATTGACTTAGATAAAATCAGTAGTCGGACGGTCTAAATTAATAATCCCCTAGATAGAACATTTAGTGGGAGGTACTTGGGGTGTATGATATTTCAGTTAAACCTCTTCACATTTCTCCCTTTATGTTCACACCTGAGATCTATCCTCGACCTCATACACCCTGGGAATGTCCCCCTAAAGGATGGTGTTTGGGTAGGTCAATACCAAGGTGAATGGAGAGAATGTTCATAGTAAGTGGGAGCGGGACGTGTGACAACATATCCCACGATCTCACTCATTAGGTTGGATAACGTTTCTGTGCATCACCTTAAGGCACCCTTGGAGTGTCCCCCTATAGAATGGCAGTTTTGCACGACTCTTTATCTGATCTTCTGTATAGGATAAGGTCTCTTTAGTCTCTTTTCCTAATTTGCTTTTTCCCTATAGTGGGATACATTTACGTGGAATTGTTAAAGGTTAACAATTCTGGACCGAAAAATGGTGACTGTTAGAGTCAGTTACAAGAGTTGTTTCTGCCTAATGGTTGAGAGTGTCTCATCCCAGTGAAGGGGCATTTGATCACCCCACTAGTGACGTTTGTCCTTCCTCGTTAGGGCATCATTGCGAAATAGATGTTTTTTTTTTCACTTAGGGTACATGGAAACTATTTTGCTAAAACTAAAATTGGTGTTAAAAGTGGTATTGCATAGACTTATTACGTTTGTTCTTTTTTCAGCAATGTAATGGCTAAAGCCACATTAGCTCTATTACGCGCCGACAAACTGACTGGCAAAAATTACGCTAGTTGGAAACACACGATAACTAAAATACTAATCATCGATTACTTGAGGTTCGTCCTTACAGAGGAGTGTTCTTCTATTCCAACTTTAAACGCCACTCGAAATGTTTAGGAGGTTTATGTGAGATGGACACGGGCGAACGAGAAGGCCCGAGCTTACATCTTAGCTAGTCTAAATGATGTTTTAGCCAAAAAGCATGAGCCTATGGTCTTAGCATGTGAGATCATGGAGTTCTTACGAGGAATGTTCGGACAGCTGTCTAGACAGCTCAAACATGAAGCTCTTAAATGCATTTTCAACTCAAAAATGGAGGAAGGCGCCTCTGTTCATGAAGATTGTGTTTGAACATGATGGTCCACTTCAATGTGGCAGAGATGAATAAGGTCACACATCGATGAGGGCAGCCAGGTTAGCATTATTCTACACTCGTTTCCAGATAGCTACTTCACTTTGTCAGTAAGCTATACTGAACAAAGTAGACTATACCCTTACAACTATCCTCAACGAGTTGCAGACATTCCAATCCTTGCTGAAAAAGTAAGGAGAAGAAGGTTGGTGAGGCAAATGTTGCTCCATCATCAAAGAAGTTTCATAGGGGTTCGACCTCAGGGACTAAGTCTGGCATCTTCTACTTCTAACACTACCAAGTGGAAGAAGAAGAAGGGTGGTAAGGGGAAAGGGAAGACACTGCTAACCCATAGCCTGTCGCTCAGCGGGAAGGCGACCAGCGCCAGTTGACAAGGGAAAGTGTTTCCATTGCAACCAGGATGGGCACTAGAAGCGGAATTTATCCTCACTGGTTAAAGGAGAAGAAGAAGGCTAAGGCCAAGGCAAAACAAGGTAAATATGATTTACTAGTTTTGGAAACTTGTTTAGTGAGAATGATGATTCTGCTGGATTATTGACTCGGGTGCAACTAATCATGTTTGTTCTTCTTTTCAGGGGATTAGATCCTGGCGGCAGCTTGAGGCTAGAGAGATGACGATGCGATTAGGCACCAGGCACATCGTCTCAGCTATGGCAGTGGGAGGGCTCCAATTGACTTTGTAGAAGAAGTTTATCATTTTGAATGATGTGTATGTAGTTCCTGAGTTAAAGCATAACTTAATTTTTGTAAAGTGTCTGATACAATGTAAATATACCCTCTTTATTTTGATTTGAATAAAGTGTTTATTCATAAAGATTGTGTTGAGATTTGTTCAGCAAAATTGGAAAAAAAATTTGTATGTGCTAAGGCCGTTAGCAACAAGTTCCTTCCATAATATAAAGATGTTTAAAATGGTCGTAACTCAAAATAAAAACTTAAGGTTTCTCCTAAGAAAAATGTCCATCTTTGGCACCTTCGATTAGGGCACATCAATCTCAATAGGATTGAGAGTTGGTGAAGAATGGACTTCTAAGCGAGTTAGAGGAAAATTCTTTACCAGTGTATGAATCATGCCTTGAAGGCAAGATGACTAAAAGATATTTTATTGGAAAAGGTTATCGAGCCAAAGAGTCTTTAGAGTTAGTGCATTCTGACCTTAGTGGTCTGGTAAATGTGCGAGCCAGGGGAGGCTATGAGTATTTCATCACTTTTACTGATGATCACTCTCGGTATGGGTATGTTTATTTGATGCAACGAAAGTCCTAATCCTTTGAAAAGTTCAGAGAGTTCAAGAATGAAATTGAAAATGCATTGGATAGACGGGTTAAAACACTTCGATCGGATCAGGGTGGAGAGTTTTTGGATTCAAAGTTTCATAACTATATGATAGAACATGGAATCGTTTCCCAGCTCCCAGCGTCGGGTACACCTATGTAGAATGGTGTAGCAGAGAGGAGAAATAGGACCTTGTTGAACATGGTTCGATCGATAATGAGTTACACTTCCTTACGGGACTCATTTTGGAGTTTTGCAGTGGAGACTGCAACTTATATCCTCAACTGTGTTCCTTCCAAAAGTGTTGCCAGAACACCTTTGGAGTTGTGAAACGGGCATAAAGCTAGTTTGCATCACTTCTGCATATGGGGTTGTCTAGCACATGTGCTTGAGGCTAATCCAAAGAAACCAGAACCACGTTCGAGCTTGTGCCTCTTTGTATGCTATCCCAAAGGTACACGAGGGGGTTACTTTTATGATCCTATGGAAAACAGAGTGTTTGTGTCGACGAACGCTATCTTCCTAGAGGAGCATCATATGAGGGAGCATAGTCTACGTAGTAATATCGTGTTGCGTGAACTTTCCAACAAAACTACTGAAACTTCAACAAGAGTTGTTGAAGAGCCTACTCCATCAACAAAAGTTGTTGATGGAAGTTCATCTGGTAGGTCAGTTCCACCTCAAGAGTTGAGGGAACCTCGACGTAGTGGGAGGTTGCGAACCCACCTGTTTGCTATATGGGTTTCATAGAAGTTCTGGCTATGGTAGCCGATGGCGAGGTTGAGGATCCATTATCTTATCAGAAGGCAATGGAGGACGTTGACTAGGATGAATGGGTTAAAGCCATAGAACTCGAGATGGAGTCGATGTACTTCAACTCAGTATGGGATCGTTTAGATCAACCTGATAGGGTAAAACCTATAGGTTGTAAATGGATCTACAAGAAGAAATGGGGTGTCGATGGGAAGGTGAAAACCTTCAAGGCTAGACTTGTGGCAAAGGGTTATACCTAGGTGGAAGGAGTCGACTATGAGGAGTCTTTCTCGCCTGTTGCCATGTTGAAGTCTATCTGCATCCTCCTGTCCATTGCCTCATATTATGACTATGAGATATGGCAAATGGATGTCAAGACTGCCTTTTTGAATGGTAAACTTGAGGAGATCATTTATATGTTGTAGCCCGAGGGATTCATAGTCTAAGGTCAAGGGCAAAAGGTTTGCAAACTGAATCGGTCCATTTATGGGCTGAAATAGGCATCTCAATCTTGAAACATTCGGTTTGTAACTACAATAAAATCATACGGCTTTGACCAAAACGTTGATGAGCCTTATGTCTTCAATAAAATCATCAACAGTTCAGTAGTTTTTCTAGTGTTGTATGTAGATGATATCCTACTCATTGGGAATGATAGGTCTACTGACATCAGTTAAGAAGTGGCTAGCGACCCATATCCAAATGAAATATTTGAGAGAGCCTCAGTTTGTTCTGGGTATTCAAATCTTTCGGGATCGAAAGAACAAAGTGCTAGCACTATCTCAGGCATCGTACATTGACAAGATGTTGCTCAAGTACTTAATGTAGAACTCCAAAAGGGGCCTACTGCGTTTTAGGCAGGGAGTTACATTGTCTAAGGATATGTGTCCTAAGACACCTCAAGAGGTTGAGGAGATGAGATGGGTCCCATATGCATCTGCAGTTGGCAGTTTGATGTATGTGATGTTGTGTACTAGATCGAACATCTGCTACGTTGTCAGGATTGTCAGTAGATATCAGTCTAATCTAAGACAGAGTCACTAGACCGCAGTCAAGAACATTCTCAAGTATCTTTAGAGAACGAAAGACTACATGCTCGTGTATGGATCTAAGAATTTGATCCTTACTGGATACACGGACTCTGACTTCAGACTGATAAGGATTCTCAGAAATCCACTTCAAGCTTAGTGTTCACTCTTAACGAAGGAGCTGTTGTGTGGCGAAGCACTAAGCAAGGGTGCATAGCCGACTCCACTATAGAGGTCGAGTATGTAGTGGCTTGTGAAGCTGCTAAGCAGACTGTTTGGCTCAAGAAGTTCCTGACTGATATGGAAGTTATTCCAGACATGTCTAGGCCCGTCACCCTTTATTGTGATAATAGTGGTGCTGTGGCGAACTCCAAGAAGCCTAGGAGTCATAAGCACGACAAACATATAGAGTGGAAGTATCATCTCATCCGCGAGATAGTACATCAAGTGGATGTAATAGTCATGAAGATCGCTTTGGAACACAAAGTTGTTGACCCCTTTATGAAGGCTCTCATAGCTATAGTTTTTTAGGATCACCTCTAGAGCATAGGTCTACGGGACCGCCCGCAGCTGGACTAGGGCAAGTGGGAGATTTTTTTACAGGGCCTTAGTTCTCTAGTTTATTGTTTTGTACTTGTTGTCATGTACACCCCACTCGCTTTAGGACAAGTGGGAGATTTTTGGGGTTGATGCCCTAAACTCTCGTTGGGTTCTATAGTTTGTAAACACTTGTATTGAACAAACGCTTGTGATGTAATAATATGAGATATTTTCTTCACTGTTGTCTATGAAACATGAGATGTTTTATTTGCATTTACCACAAACCAATAAACTAAGATCCCTGGTTATCGTTGTAACTTAAGCATGTATGTGGAAACATACAAGTGGATCATGGCTTAGGTGATAACCAAAATGGTCTGTAGTATATGGATACAGGAGGGAAACCTTATCCTGGTGGCACTACGAATGCGAACCGCTTTGTAGATAGTTACAAGTGTTGTGACGTGCTACAGATGGTCTGATCCTGATCATTCATGTGGGGACATGCGAGCAGGGGTGTCCTATACAAAGGAGTTTGTATAAGATCGGATCACAAAGTGTTTATTCTCATTATATAACACCATTCATGGTAGAGACTTCACTTTACTTGGATGACCGTAAGTAACATGACTTTAATCCTGAGTAGTTGGAAACTCTTGTCTTTGAGAGCAGTCCTTTGATTTGCATGGGTGCAAGTGGCCAGATCACTGTATCAAACCTACCACTTTGGGGATTCGTTAGATTGGGGAGCTGGGAACTCAGCTACATAAGATGGAATTCACTCTTTCCCTGAAAAATGGGTAAGTAGATACATTGCTCCCTTAAGGGCTAATTTTGGGGCTTGAACGATGTGGCGCCACACACCTTCTCAAGACCAAAGAGGTGTCCACTCATAGTAGAACTATGATGTATTGTACATTGGAAGGATCAATGGTACTTAAGAAGTTAGGGGCAAAACGGTAAATTGGCCCAGCTGTACTTACTAGCATCTGTGAAGGGTTATTGTATTGTTGATTGGTTATATCAGATGAACACAGAAATATATCTGTGGTGAGAAGAGTGCAGCTATCGGTCTTTTGTGGAGTGCATGTCAGTTAACGGATGGTGGATCTCGTGACTTAACGATCAAGCACCACAGTCTATACAATAGACAGTATCCTTCTCCCACTTGTTTGGTAGTTCGATCGTTGTTTCCTTTTTCCCTCTACCAAATCCAATAGAGCCCACACCTTCTGAATTCTCACTTCGAGAATACCAAGGTCACTGAGTGGTGGTATCCGAAAGGTTACCTATTCATGGAGAAGTTTGTTTGTGACCAGACGATTGGGTAGACGATCCGAACGAGAGAGAATTTTTTATGTCCATATTCTTCACGAAAGCGAGAGACCTGTGAAAGAAGAGTTATTCAAAGGTAAGTCTCTCACTCCCTCTTATATTTAATTTCTAAAGCATGTCATAATTTGTTTTGAAATGCATAACTAGTTTATATGTCTGTGAATGCTTGTAATTCTGTCACGATGAATTTTGAATGATCTTACTTCCGCTCATAGGTTCTCTTTGATAAGAGTTCCTTCACGACCTCAAGGAGAGCTTTAGTTTTCAAACTGAGGTTGGAGCTGATCTTCAGAATTTGAGAGACTCAGTCACTCAATCTTCTGATTCTGTTGAGAGAGGATGTGAACCCCTGCTACACACATTTTATGACATCATCGAGGTGTGCGGCGATGAGGTAATCTATATCGACATTGAGGATGAGTTAGAGGATAGAATGCCATGTTTAGAACCAGATTGTGAGGACTATGAAGAATCTAAGCCTAAACTCATTGATTTCCAGGTGATAGAGTTAGAGGTTGAAAAACCTCGCCCTGTTCTGTCGTCTAGTATATTTTTTAGTTTTGTTCTTCGTGTTCTCACGAGTCAGTTAAGTCAGAGTCTTTATTTTCTGTAGAGTCGGTCCTTGAGTCTTTTATTTTATTTTATTTCCTTATAGCCTTACCGGGCTATATCGACTCATCCAAGAAGGGACCAGAGAAATACGAGAATTTCGTTGTGCCTTGATAGGGGACAGGTCATGTCAAGCAATCGACGTTAAAAATTTTCCTTTCCTAGAGGGAGCCAGGTGATAAAAAAAATTTCTTTCTTTATTTTTTTTTTCTAGATTAGGTTGCTTTTTGTTTTTGTTTTGTAGGGACGACCTAGAAGAGAGAGGAACATCTTTTTGGAGAGGCGAGCCCACTACCACCACCATCCTATGTGCGACAATGCTATAAGGGGAGGTTTTTTATTCCCTTGTTTTTATTCTTTTTTAGCTATAATTGAAATACATTGGGGATAATGTATATTTTTAAGTTGGGGGTGGGGTACCCATTGGATAGTATAATGTGAGCTTTGATTGCCTTGCTTTCTGTTTGCTCTGTTGTTATCATGATAGTTTATGATGCACTCTTCCTGTAATAAAATTTGCATGAAAGAACGTTAAGAATGCATGATCATGATTTTTAGCCCAAATTTAAAAATTTTCTTGTCACTTGCATCTTTAAGTCGTTGTTTTGCGAAATTAAAGTTTATTGGGTTATCTGGTTTGTACTTATGTTATCTCCCCGAGAGGTCCACCTTTGACTTAGGAGTAACTATGCTTGTTTTAGAGAAAAACTAGACAAAGTGGATAAAATAGGGCCTACTGTGAATAAAAAGGAGAAAGAAAAAAAATAAAGAAAAGCAATTTAGTTGCAATTCTAAAAAAAAATAG
Source organism: Benincasa hispida (assembly GCF_009727055.1). Classification (NCBI taxonomy): domain Eukaryota; kingdom Viridiplantae; phylum Streptophyta; class Magnoliopsida; order Cucurbitales; family Cucurbitaceae; genus Benincasa; species Benincasa hispida. The sequence goes on from NC_052351.1 coordinate 59,737,144, forward strand.
AAAAATAAAAAAAGAGGCATTTGTCGACGTGCCTGCAACAAAAAAAAAATAGTGTACGTGTGTGCATGGATAGAGGTGAAAAGAGCTACCTCTACCGTGTCTAGTTAGGGCCCATGATGAAAGAGTGATAGGTTCCTGACGGTGGGGTGTGAAAGTTAGCTCTCTAGGTAAAATAAATGCCCTTTATGTTTTGTGAGTGTGAGTTTAGGCACCATTGTCTTAGTGTTGCCCTATTTATGCAAGTTGGTATGTCTGAGGTTGATAACCAAGCCAGTGTAGAGGGAAAACGGGATGCGGACCTTATAAAACTTTTTCGGGTTGTATAAGCTTAACTAGCAAGATTCTAGGCTCACTCATGCATGAATAGATTGAGAATCATTCTTAAAATTGTGCTTCATTGATTGATCATAAATGATTTCATTCTTGATCTCAAATTCATTCTAATTGACTGTTGAGACTGGAGTAACAACTTTGCGTTAGGGGTGTTTGTTGAGACTGTTAAGTTGGGGGTGTTTGTTAACTCTAAAAAATAGCTATTATTCCTAGCTAAATTCAAGCTCGTTAGTGGATTTTATATGTTTATTTTCCTATTTTGTAGGTATCAAGCAACCAAGAGGTAGAATTAATCATTTGGTAAAGAACGGGGTTAATATGAAGCAATATGGAGTTAATTTGAACATCTGAGCTTTAAAGGAATTGAAAAGACCAAAATGCCATCAAGTTCTACCAAGTATGACCAGCCATCGAGCACCATCGAGTACCATCGAGTAAAAGGCTGTCGAGTAATCAAGAAAACGCTATCGAGTGAACGAAGATCGAGTATCGACCTGTCGAGCATTGAATAACGAGTATTTGGCAGTTGACGCAGTGTTGCAACACTACTCCAAGCGTCGCGACGCTCCGAAGTTGCATCACTACCAGCATCCCAACGCATCCTGATGCTTCACTCCAATGCTTGAAGGCATAAGCATCAGCATTGCAACACTTCTTTAAAGAGTTGCAACACTGCAAAGAATGACGGACATGAAGCTGGGCGTGTGCACAACCAAGTATTGGACTAAGGATTGGACTTCTTGTCTGACGCTTCCCTCTTGTCGCATCAACGTTGCAACGCTACGATGATTCCTAATTATACCTCTTCTCGGCCCTAGGTCGAAGTATGCTAAATTTTGGGGGAATATGCCAAATTTTGGAGGCCAAAATTAATCTTCATTCTTCTTCTATTCCCTTCAATTTTCAGTATCTTTAGGTTAGTTTTTATTTTATTTTCGGATTATGGACGTGTATTGGAACGTATCCCATCGGTTAGTCTATAAATCGGTGAGGTAATCTTTTGTTTAGTTCTTGGATCCAATGTTCTTGTATTTGGATGAGTTTTCAATTTAATCTTTGTGCTTTAATTCAGAATTATGTTTTTCTTGAATCTTGTTTAATTTAGACTTGCTTTTATGTGTTGGATTGACGCCTCTATCATGAACGCATATCTTCGCTAGTTAAATTCAAGCTCGCACGCATCCTTGTAATCGTCCATGCTTTGAATTTACCCTTGTAGCACAGATTAGATGAGCATGCTTAGGTCTTTAGGTTGTCCATGAATCTTTGTATCGCACATTTAATCTAGATTCAAGAATAAATTGATTATTTGAATATGTTGTCCCGACACTTAATCAACATGTTGAATCCTGAATCTTAATGCATGTGTTTTTAGTTCTTTATGGTCACTGAGGACCCAATTGCATCTAGGAGCATGTAGGTTAGTTGATGCACGGTCTTTCCAGCCTTAATTATGAATTAAGACGCATGATTGGTTCGAATTAGCTGATTTTTTCGCTTGTAGAGATTAATTAATTCACATCATTTAGGTAGCTATGCATACATAATTAGAATATATGATATGTTGGCTGAAAACAATGATTTAATTTACATTGAATGGCTACTTTATCCGAAAACTAAATGAATCCATTACCATTTCATATATCCATTGCACTTTATTTCAATTTCACGCATTTATCTCTTCCACCATCCTCCCCCTCCCCATTTATTACTCTAGTTAGAAAATTAACTTAACGAAACAAATCACACTTCTCTACGGATCGATTCAAACTTACCACCGTTGCTACGTTATTTTAGTAGTAATAGGAGTAGTTCAATATTTCCAAATTTCTTTTGCTTCGATTTAGAGTCGAATTAACGACATTGATTCCCAAGCCGAACATTGAGCTATAGAGGGGGCCTCATGGACCTGTAGATTGAAGCTTCAATGGTACTTGAATAGTTAATTAAACTTCTTTAATTAAATTATTCAACATTCAATAACTGTTGGGTACTCCATTAAAGACCAACAGTTGCACTCATCATACTATAGATATATTTTTGTATCCACTGGATATAACCAGTCAAACGTATGATGACCCTTCATAAATTGCCCGTAAGTACAACTATAAATTATCATTTTACCCCTATAGTTACATTTAACTCCTTAAATAACACTGATCCCTCTAATGAACAATAAGTCATAGTCTAATTATGACCAAACCCCTCTAAGGCCAGGAAAGAGTGTGGCGCCACATTGTTCAAGCCTCGGAATCAACCCTTAAGGGAGCAATTTATCTACTTACCCCGACATTAGGGAATGAGTGAATTTCGTCTTGTATAGCTGTGTTTTCAGCTCCCCAATCAGACGAATCTCCAAAATGGTAGGCTTATTGAATTGGTGATCTGGCCACTCTTACCCATACAAATCAATGGATCGCCTTCATAGGCAGGAGTTCATAACTCATTCAAGATTCAGGTCATGTCACCTATGGTCATCCTAGTGAAATGTAAGTCTCAATTATGAATGGTGTTATATAATGAGACTAGTCATTTTGTGGTCAGTCTTATACAAACTCCTTTGTATAGAATTGAAGGAAATCAAACACGAGGATTTTCATGTGTAGCGGAAGGGATCGTTCCAAATTTCATTCGAGTGAACACAATCAATTACAATCTAGAACGAAAAACTAATAGGTTATGCAACAATAGAAATTTCAGCATGTTATACGATGACACAAAGGATAGAGGATGCATACCTTTGAAGAACCATTCTTCAAGAATCTCTCGATCAGTCCAAAGCGTCCAACAACAGTACACGAACGCAACGAACAGACTGCAACCAACAGCACGAACACAACGAATGGCCAACAGTTTCTCGAACCCAATCGAGTCCAACTCGATCATGAACTGAGTAAAGACACCACCATAATGGTTACCTTGGTATTCTAGATGTGAGAATCCAGAATTTATGGGCTTTGTATGATCTTGGCTTAAGAAAGATACTGGAAGTCTACGATCGAGTTGACGATCGAGCAAGTGAGTGATAAGGACACAGTCTATCACATAGACGATGTGTTCAATCGTTTAGTAAACGACAGCCTATCGTATAGACTTAGCCACTCGATGGGTAGGCAACGATCAGCTGAATGACTATCGTATAGTCAACTCCAAGCAATGGCTTAGCTGATCTTGTAGTCTCTAAGCGAGTCTCTCAATATTATCACTTAGTAAAACACTTTTACTTGATAGCTTATTTCCGTGAGAACTTTCCGAATGAAGAAACTTCTAAATTTAGGAAAAATGATTTTCCTTTTATTTCACAGTTACCATAAAACTTCCAATAACCCCCACTTAATCGATTATTAGAGAAAAAAATTAAATTTATCATATTAATTAATATATTATAAATAAATTATGATAACCAACCTATCATATTATATTTTATAAACTATAGTTTTAATATTTTCATCTCATGAAACATATAAACCATAGTTCTTTTCTATTTATGGTACTTAATGTAAATCATATTTACATTAATTCCTCCAAATGTATCTCATACATTACACCAATTATATCACATATAATTGAATTTCCTCTTGTTAATTTGAACATTTCAAACAAACCCCAAAATCTAATTCTTAACTTGAATCCATTGAGCTACCAAGGGACCTTATGACATGTAGCTTGAAGCTCCAATGGTATGACAACAACTGATTAAACTCTTTTAGTCATGGGATCCACCATCCTTTAACTGTCAGGCACTACACAAAGACCGTCAGTTGCACTCTTCTCACTACAAATATATTTCTGTATCCATATTAACCAATCAACAATACGATAACCCTTCACAAATGCTCTAAGTACAGCTAGACCAATTTACCATTTTGACCCTGTAGTTACATCTACCTTCTTAAGTACCACTGATTCCTCTAATGAACAATAAGTCATAGTCCTACTATGACTGAGTCCTCTTTTCCAAAGAGAGGATGTGAACACTATGTTCAAGACCTGGAATCAACCCTTAAGGAGAGTGATTTATCACTTGCCCTACTTCGGAGAAGGAGTGAATTCCATCTTGTGTAACTGAGTTCCCAGCTCCCCAATCAGACAAATCCCCAGAAGGTAGGCTTGTTGAGTTTGCAATCTGGTCACTCTCACCCATACTAATCAAAGGACTTCCCTCATAGGTAGGAGTTTCCAAAACACCTCAAGATTAAGGTCATGTCACCTATGGTCGTTTTAGTGAGATGTAAGTCTCAATTATCAACGGCGTTATATAAAGAGACTAATCATCTCGTGGTCTGGTCTTATACAAACTCTTTGTATAAGACACCCCCGCTCGCATGTCTCCACATGAATAGTCAGGATCAGACCATCTGTAGTAGTTTACAACACTTGTAAACCTCTACAAAGCATGTCATATCGGTAGTGTCACCAGGATAAGGTATCCTTCCTTTATCCTTATACTACACACCATTTAGGTTATTACTTAAGGCATGATCCACTTGTATGTCTCACATACATGCTTAAGTTTACATACAATAACCATGGATCTTAGTTTATTGGATATGAGTAAATGTAAATAAAGTAACTCTTATTGTATTAATAACAATGTGTGTACAATGTTACAAACTACGAGACTCCGGGAGAATTAGGACATCAATCCTGACAAGAATACCCCCACTCACATGTCTCCACATGAATGATTAAGATCAGATCATCTTACAGCAATTGTAACATCTACGAAGTGGGTCGTATTCGTAATATAACCAAGATAAGGTATCCAGCCTTATCCATCTATTACAGACCATTTAGGTTATCACTTAAACATGATCCACCGGTATGTCTCTACATATATGTTTAGGCTACAAATGATAGCCTTGGATGTTAGTTTATTGGTTTGTGGGTTTAATGCTGCTAAATGTCAAATAAAATATCTTCTATTTTATTAAATAAATAAAATATTTGTACAATACAATTATAAACTACAGGACCCAACGAGATTTTAGGCATTAACCCCAACAGAACATGCATCAGTCATAGTGTGTAACCAACGGTACACAAATTAGTCATAAGTGTGTCCCGAGGGAGCACACATCAATCGTAGGTGTGTATCCCAAAGGTACATGATCAGTCATAATGTGCACATATACAGTCATAGTGTGGTCCCGGAAGAGTCCACAATCAGTCGTATGTGTACACTGATGCGTTGTTTTATGTGATGAAATAATGGAATGGTATGAGATGGTGAAATATGCGTTATGCAAGCAAGTTTTCTCAGCAAGACCCAAGTATAAATCCGACTAAGTTTCCTGGTAAGCCCAAGGTCGTACAAAGGGACTAAGGAAGACAATATGCGATGGTAATTTTAGATCACTTTGCGGTAACAAATAAATCAGTGGTTTGGTTGGTTTCTTGTTTAATGTATAGAAAGTATGCGGCGGATTTGAGGGAAGAGTAATTATGCGACAGATACACTGAGCATGCAGAGGAACGGGTTGAGAAAGTATTTAGCTAGCATTTCCCGAGAATGCGTTCAAGCTATACGATCATGCTACACTCATGCAATAGCAAATTATTTTCCAATGAAAATGCAATAGCTCCTAATTTTAGGATGCATGCGATCAATGCAATAATGTCTATAGAACTTATTCTTAAGTCTCTACTTCTTGTCTATACGATGACGATGCATACAAGGACAAGGCGACCGCATATAATCATATCCTATCTCTAAGGTGCATGCGGTGCGTTAATAGCAAACAGAGCTTATTCCTAAGCTTCTATCTCTTCAATATGCGGTTCTAATCCGACTCTCTCAAGCCTAGATTTTAATCTGACTTTTCCAAGCCTAGATTCTATCCTTAGACTACCCTCTCGAGTATCCCTAATGGACGAATGACGCATACATAATACAAGATAATCGCATAGAATGAAGATCCAGGTTATGCTAGCTAAGTGCTTCTCAACCCATTCGATAGATTTAGCTACTCATGCATAATGTACAGAGAGTAGACAGAGATAAAGATACAAATTCCATTTTTATAAATAAGTTCAGATTACAAAATGAAAATGAAAATAAGGGTTGAGAGTCTGGTAGCAATTCCTTGCTTCCCAAGGCTTTTACACTATGTTCTCTATTCTGCCCAAAAGATGTTCTTGCTTCCACAAGAGTTGGCCCTCTCTCTGATTTCGACGCTCCCCGGCACTCTTCTGAGTTCACTGTGACGATCTCTCGGTGTAATCTCCCTTCTCTCACTTCTGCCTTCTACGTAAAAGAAAAACTATGAACAAGGCTACTTCTATCTATAAGGAAAATTCTGTAAAACTTAACTAACTGTAACAACTGGTCCCCCCCTCCCCCCCCAGTGAAGGTGGCCGTTGGTATTTATAGAGCTTCAGGGTGAAAAGCTTCTTCTCTCTTATGATTTCACTGATGGAATGGCATTAATTCTCTGTCTAAT
>NC_052351.1:59744351-59872119 GCF_009727055.1 Benincasa hispida
GCGGTGACTACACGAATAATTGTCACCGAAAAAGTTGAGTGTACTTGTACGGTGTAGGTCCGTTAACGGCGCTTGCAACTTAATTCGAAATCGACCATCATCAGCTTTCTGTCCTATCATGATTTATTAACTTTTCACCCACCAGATGCGCCCACCTTGATGCGCGCGGCTCTATGCGGCCCACCTTCTTGAGCAGATATTCGCAAGCACAAAATGATCGCATAGCCTTGCGGCCGCAATCTCTTATGCATTTCGGACGTTAATTTATTCAGATCGCATTTCCGGCTTGCACCAACGCTTTTTCTGCACATATACATAAGTTAGCTGTTATTGCGATGGACGCATGTGATCGCAAATGTATTGTGAAACTTTAATGCTTTTGGATTCAATGTTGTTATTGTTTTACCATCGCAAATCCTGCATTGTTTTATAATATTTTGCTGCTAGCCTTCGTTTTGACTTGTCCCCACGTATGTCATGCGGACATCTAACTACGAGCAAGGCGCTCTTCCTCAGTCTAAACTCATGCCCATTTGGCAGCAGAGTTGCGATCACTTATTTATGCGTTGCTCATGATTCCTACCTTCGTTTTGCTTGCCCCCACGTGTGTCATGCGGACATCTAACTACGAATAGGATCCAATCGCAACGTTATGAAATATTATATTATTATTTTTTTTATAACCTAAAAATAGCAAAGTCGAAAATGAATACTGCACCCCCAAATTTAAAACGCAGCAATGTCCCCATTTCTAAAAGAATGAAAGAAGTCATGCGATGCTCTTAGGAAGTTTTGTAAAAAGTCAGTTTGAAAGAAAGCTAGCAGACCACTAACTTCTAGAAATATTTCATGAGTTGACTGTCCTAAAATTAAGTTGACTCTAGTATATATGAAAAAAATAGAAGCATGCATATCATCATTGAAATCATAATTGGCAAAGAGAAAGAATGTGGTGACTTACTAAATTAATCAATGTTAAATGATTACGCCGACCAAAGAGGATGCGATACTAAAATGATCAAAGTTAAAATACGATGCGATAGTGCAAAATTTGGAATAAATAAAGTCAAGGAAGGATACAACCCCCAAATTTTCTCTGCCACCCGCATTATTTGTGAACGCATCCTTCTTGCGGCGAACTGCTCTCTTTTGATTGTGGTGACGGAATAAAGTAGTTGTGTCTTTCGTGTAGCGCCTCCACAATCATTCACCTTGATCATTGCAAAGAAAACATTGAGAGGGTCAAATAAAAAAACAGAGTTATCAAAATCGTTTACTACGATCGTTCAACACGATCGCATTCTCTCTTTTTTTTTTTAGAGATAATTGTACAATAATAGATAAAAGCAAGGTAATGAAATTTCATGAAGCATTGATATAACAAAAAAAAAGGATATTCCAAAAGGATTGCACCCCTGATGAGTTTGAGTTACATAGTAACGCAGGGACTGCTTATTTCAATTTGGACTTTTTACGTCCATGAAGGCTTCTTCTTTTCTCAGTCTTCTGGGATCTTGACTGCCTTACTCCGGAGCTTTTCCCCATTGACGTTCATCACGATCTCCCCCTTGTTCACATCAATTTGAGCGCGACCAGTTGAAAGGAATGGTCGTCCCAATATGATGGGCGCATCTTCGTCCACTTTATAATCCAAAATGATGAAGTCTGCCAGCAAGATGAATTTGTCAATTGAGATTGTGGCATCTTTCAACTCTCCCTCGGGATGTATTCGGGATCTGTTCGCAAGTAGAAGAGTCTCCGTCGTGGGCATGAGTTTTCCTATATTCAATCGTTTGAAGATTGATAGCGGCATTACGTTTATACTCGCCCCAAGATCGCATAGTGCTTGATCTAGGTTGACCCCTCCAATTAAGCATGGTATCGTGAAAATTCCTAGGTCGCACATTTTTTGTGGGATCGTCGTATTTTGCGTTACTGCCATTGTAGCGATCTTTCTTTCATCATTCTGTTTCTTTTTCAATCTTTATGGTAATGGTGGTTGTTGGACTTCTTCTATCTCGTGTTCTAGAGGCTTGAAGGTGGATGCAACTTCTGGGTTCATCTTCTCGGACTCTTCTGAATCATATGTCAACAGGTCCTCAGTTGTCACCGCATTCAAGTTGGTCATGATGGGTTCCTCCCCTACTTCCACTGTCATTTTTTCGGCTTAGCAAAGAGACTACAAGCATGTTCCTTTCCTGTTACCCTAGAGTTGGTGAGGGAGCTCAAGTTGAGCTCCACAACGCATCTTGGGGTTCTATTCTTGAGTTCGCCCGCAAATCTGTCCTAAAATTTCAAGATTTCATATGGACGTCGCTTCATTCTGAAGCACTGATTCATTCTTCTCAATATACTGCTTCAGCAAGCTCTCTAAGGACGAAGATTGCGGTGCCTGCGAACTGCTGGCTTGGTTATGTGTTTGACCGTTTGTTCGCCGGAAAAATCCTTGTGGCCCTTCTTTTGTGCCACTAGTAGAAAGCTTTGTTGTTGATTTTTCCACACGAAATTGGGGTGATTTCTCTACTCAGGGTTGTACGTATTGGAATAAGGGTTATTCTTTATGAAGCATACTGACTGCGGATTTCCCGGACATTCTTCCATCAGATGTGCTTCTCCACAGATGACACAACTTGTGGTCGTTTGAGCAATTACGTTGACTTGCCCTTTTTGCGTTCCCTGCTGTTAATTGTGATGCCTTGTATCAAACTCATCATCGCAGTCATTTGGTTCTGAAGGGATGTGATGGCCCCATTGTTCACGTCACTATCTTTAATTCTTAATCTTTGATCACTTTCTCTCCAATCTTCATGATTTTTAGAAATGTGATCAAGGATATTCTTGGCCTCCTCATAAGTTTTATCTAGCAGACCTCCAGTTGCTGCTGTGTTAGCAGTTGTCTGCGATGCAGGATTTAATCCTTGGTAGAAAATCTCCATTTGCAAACAATCTGGTAAGCCGTTATGCAGGCAATCTCTTACCAGCCTCTTAAATCTCGCTCAGGCATCGCTGAGCGATTCGTCAATATCCTGTTCAAAATTAGTGATCAGCTTCCTCCTTCTGGCATTCTCTATTGGAGGGAAGTATTTCTTTATGAATTTTTCCACTACTTGTTCCCACGATGTTATCTCCCCTGGTTCAAGAGAATAAGCCCATTTCCTTGCTTGGCCGCATAAGGAAAATTGGAACAACGTTATTCGAACCTCCTCAGTGGAGATATTTGGGAACACAAAAATGTTGCAGATCTCGATGAAACTCCGGAGGTGGGCGTGCAGATCCTCGCCACGCCTACCACCAAACTGTCTAGCAGTTTGGATCATCTGCAGCATCACCGGTTTCATTTCAAATCTCGATCCATCAAGCACGGGCCTCATGATTCCTGGGGAGAAATCGTAGAGGTTGGGTGACGCATAGTCCCGAATGGCCTATTACGGCCGTTCACCAATAGGATGGGATTCGCCATGACATTATTTTCATTTGGTGTTCCATTTCCTGATTGTTCCACCATGTTATCTTTCTCTTGTTGATATTGTTGGCAGCTGTCTCTCAATCTTCATCAGAACGTTCTTTCAATCTCTGGGTCGCAATTCACTAGAGATTGAAAGCTGCAAAGAAAATCAAAAAAATTACCGTAAGCATTCAAATCTCCCGGTTCCTGCGGAAGAAAGGAAAAAAGCACACTGTATTACTGAAGTCCCGGACAACGGCGCCAAAAACTTGATGCGTTGTTTTATGTGATGAAATAATGGAGTGGTATGCGATGGTGGAATATGCGTTGTGCAAGCAAGTTTTTTCAGCAAGACCAAGTATAAATCCGACTGAGTTTCCTGGTAACCCCAAGGTCAAACACAGGGTCTAAGAAAGACAATATGCGATGGTAATTTTAGATCACTTTGCGGTAACAAATAAATCAGTGGTTTGGTTGGTTTATTGTTTAATGTATAGAAGTATGTGGCGGATTTGAGGGAAGAGTAATTATGCGACAGATACACTGAGCATGTAGAGGAACGGGTTGAGAAAGTCTTTAGCTAGCATTTCCCGAGAATGCGTTCAAGCTATACGATCATACTACACTCATGCAACAGCAAATCATTTTCCAATGAAAATGCAATAGCTCCTAATTTTAGGACGCATACGATGAATGCGATAATGTCTATAGAACTTATTCTTAAGTCTCTACTTCTTGTCTATGCGATGACGATGCATACAAGAACAAGGCGACCGCATATAATCATATCCTATCTCTAAGGTGCATGCGATGCGTTAATAGCAAACAGAGCTTATTCCTAAGCTTTTATCTCTTGAATATGCGGTTCTAATCTTACTCTCTCGAGCCTAGATTTTAATCTGACTTTTCCAAGCCTAGATTCTATCCTTAGACTACCCTCTCGAGAATCCCTAATGGACAAATGACGCATACATAATACAAGATAATCGCATAGAATGAAGATCCAGGTTATGCTAGCTAAGTGCTTCTCAACCCATTCGACAGATTTAGCTACTCATGCGTAATGTACAGAGAGGGGACAGATATAAAGATGCAAATTCTATTTTTATAAATAAGTTCATATTAAAAAATGACAATAGAAATAAGGATAGAGAGCCTGGTAGCAATTCCTTACTTCCCAAGGCTTTTACACTGTGTTCTCTATTCCGCCCAAAAGATGTTCTTGGTTCCACAAGAGTTGGCCCTCCCTCTAATTTCGATGCTCCCTAGCACTCTTCTGAGTTCATCGTGACGATCTCTCGGTGTAATCTCCCTTCTCTCGCTTCCGCCTTCTAAGTAAAATAAAAACTATGAACAAGGCTACTTCTCTATAGGAAAAATTCTGTAAAACTGAGCTAACTATAACAACTGGTCCCTCCCTTCAGTGAAGGTGGCCTTCGGTATTTATAAAGCTTCAAGGTGAAAAGCTTCTTCTCTCTTATGATTGCACTGATGCGATAGCATTAATTCTCTGTCTGATGCGCCGAATAATTGTCACTAAAAAGTTGAGTGTACTTGCTACAGTAGGTCGTTAACGGCTTATCAACTTAATTCGGAATCGACTGTCATCAGCTTTATGTCCCATCGTGATTTATTAAACTTTCACCCAGATGCACCGACTCTATGCGACCACCTTGTTGAGCAGATATTTACGAGCGCAAATGATCGCATAGCCTTGCGACCGCAATCTCTTATGCGTTCGGACGTTAATTTATTCGGATCGCATTTCTGCCTTGCGCCAATGCATTTTTTGCACAAAAATACATAAGTTAGCTATTTTAATGCGACGCATGCGATCACAATGTTGTGAACTTAATGCTTTTGGATGCAATGTTGTATATTTTTACCATCGCAATCCTGCATTGTTTTATAATTTTGCACTATAATAACGTGCATTTCTGCCCGTTATCATACACCTATCCAAGTAAAGAAATTAACAAGAATCATAAAAGCTTAGCATGCATCAGTTCACATATAACTCTTTTGTTAAATTTATAGGCATTTATCTTACGGGTGGTAAAATTACCAGTACATCCTCAATTAACTTTACATAACATCATAGTCAAAACAGACTAATCAATCCAAAATAAACAGTCCAATCAGTCTAATTTAAACAGTCCAATCAGTCTAATTTAAATAGTTCAATCATTATCATGCGGAAGAGGATGACTGATTCGAGGGCGAACTAGTAGAAAGACACTTACCTCAAATTACAAGTCCAAATATTTTTCTCCAGGCAAACAATCGATAATCAACTAAAGAATGCGAAATAGAACCTACAACACAAAACCCAAATTTTTATCCAAACCAATATAGCCCAAATTTCATTCATCAATTCACACAAACAACTCCAAACAACTTACTCAAAGCGAACTTGATCAACAATCACTCCAAAATTTCAATCTCCAAAATCTCCAGTAAAATAGATTTTAATTCCTATGAACAACACCTAAATTCCTTCTAGGAACTCCAATTCCAACATTACATTAAAACCCAAAAGATTTTAGGCCAAGAACTTGATGGACATTCAAGAATTCCAAGAAAATCCACAATTTATAAATCCCCAAAGCACAACCCAAATAACCAATAAAAAGGTCCAATACATTGAATGCTTACCAAAATATCCAAAACATTACCTAAACTTGTTGCAATCACCTCGAGAGCTACTGGATAGTTGCTTCGACACTCATCAAACTTCGAATCTATCATTCCAACACCAAGTTTAAGGCAACCATTAGACACATTCCAAATCCATCAACCAAAATCTTGAAGAAAAAAACTGAAGGAAAACTCACTCAAAGCAGAGATTTAGATAGCTACAATTCTGGCAACGGTAACCCACGGGTGCGGCACTGAGGAGACGGTGACACGTGGTGGATGGTGGAGATCAATTAGTTGGCGTGCGCGAGCAGATCTAGAGTGCAGCTAGTTGAACGCGAACAGAGGGCAGCGGTTGGGTCGATCGAACGCAGCTAGTCAGCATTGGGTGGCGTGGACAAACTTCAATTGGCGGACTTGGTGTTCAGCTGAGCGAAGAGAGGAAAGGAGACCGGCCACGTTGAAGGTGAGACGAGAGAGGGAGATTGCGAGAGGTGAGGGGGAGGCAGTGCTGAAGCTTTAGGTTTCAATAACTTTTTTTTTTCTTTTTTCTTTCCTTTTAACTTTGTACTCACACACAAAATATATATATAAACATTCCTTAAATCCTAAACCCAATTGGGTTCTTAATTAAATATATATATTGATGACAGGCAGAAATGTACGTCATTATAAGTCTTTTATTTAGAATTATGAGGGTTGTTAAGTAGAATATACGGCGATTATACTAAGAAAACGAGTTTGCGTCGATCGACATTAAGAATCTCGGCTAACCCACTTTTATGCGTTATTATGCGTTCAATTGTTTATTTTTGTAGCAAACGCAGAAATTGGTCGCATGCACGGAAGCCAGGCTATCGCGAAGACGAACGCATGTGGTGATCGCATGCGTCAGTCGTATGGTGTGTTGCGGCTATCGAGTGAATGCGGTCATCGAAGGGAGATTGTAGCTACAGAATAATAACCATAAATGAAGGGCGATCGCAAGGTTTGTGGAATGCAAGCATGAATGCATACATGGGATCGTCAAAAAGATGATGTTGACATTTCACCTACCACGCCGTGAGACAGTGTTCAGGATTCAGAGCAGGTCCATTAATGCAGTTGGCGATCAAGCTCTATAAATAGAAGCCTTAGAGCACAACTTCAGATCATCCAAGGTCCCCTGCCTGAAGGCTACCTTCGAGTGGATCCTTGTGATCCAGACCAAAGCGTGAGAAGATAGTCTTGAGAGTTCTTCGTCCCCTCAACCATTTCGAGTGATGACCAGAGCCTTCGTCGGAGTTAGATCTCGAGAGAGTCTGCTCCACCGCCCATCCATGGCACCACCGGCAGCCTTGACACACATCTGATGGAAGCAAGACATTGCTTCCATCTAGCACTCCATTTCTCTTCTATCCTTATATTGTATTACATTGTGGCTTAAGAGATTAATACATTTTGTGATCAATGCATTTCTATATTTTCCTTCAATTCCATCTCCATCTTCATTTACCTAGCATCCTTTACTTTCATTGCATCACTAAGTAAGACTGCTAGAGTATCACATACTTAATCATGCGGCATAGACATATGAAGCATATAGCAAACCTCCGAGAGGTGTGCGTTGCGTGAGTGTTGTGAGAAAATCCTATTTGCTTAGTGTGAAGCTATAGCAATGCTTGTCTATAAGCGGACTAATGCTTGTCTATAAGTAGAATCAGCAACAACCAACTGCCCGGGAGGGTAAGTAGTTGATCGCATTAAGCAACGGAAGCAAGTGTTCACTAGAGATAGGAATAATCTTACATCAACCATGTTTTATGTGATTACCTTGTCTTATGAGTTCATCATTCATCATTTAGACATACTTGGGAGAGTAGTCTAAAAACCAAATCTAGACTCAAAAGAGCGGATTGGATCGCATAAGCAAGAGGGAAGACTTAGGAATAAGCTCTGTTTGCTATTACACAACGTATGCACCCTATGGATAGGATATGAAAGTATGCGGGCACATCGCATGCGTCCAGAAGTAGGATATGATGGTATGCGGTCATCTTGTTTATGTGTGAGAGCACGTGAACAGGAATAGAGACTTAGAAATAAGGCCTCTCGACACTATCGCATATGCATCGCATGCATCTTCGTCAAGTGTGTGTAGCATGATTGCATATCTTGCGTTGGCTGGGGTTACCCTTGCGGTCAAGCTTAGTATTGCGGTGAAGACATCCTCGCCATTTTATCTATTTTCCCATGCATTTTACTACGCTTTAACAGTTGTCGTGTCTTCATCTCTTATAGTCATACTTCCACTGCTTAATCTGTTAGTTAGGAGTAGGAGTAGTGCATAGCCCATAACCCTCAACATTCTTTTATTCTTCGCCGCAAACACATTACTTCATGACATTTAGCTACAAGTCCCTGAGTTCGACCTCAGATCACCCGAGAAACTTGTGATCTCGTTATACTTGGCGAGAGAGCAAGAAAACTTGTGATAGGAATGCATGGTCATTGCATACGAGATTAATGCATACTTTTCATTCCAACGTATGACCACCGATGCATGAGAACAAACGCATAGCCTAAGACATGCATCATATATGCTTCCATTCTTTTATCACTATATACATACATGCATACATACATACATATATATATATATATATATATATCCTCTTTAAATTCCAAATCTGATTTAAATTCCTTTAAGGGTATAAATCACCAAATTTCTTAAAATCTTTAATAAGCAAATAAAATAACCCAATTTTCTTCTCTAGCTTATTAATTCAGTTTTGGATCCAAACTCCTAAATTAAAAGGAAACAAAAATTTAAAGCCATAATTTCTCCTAAATAAATTAATTCAATTTTTTCTTAAATTGAATTAGAATTCCAATTCTTTACAAATACCTTTTAAATTAATTATCTAGCCTCCCAAATTAGATCTTTAGCCTCAATTTAACAAAATAACATCCAGATATTTGAAGATAATTTAATGAAATTACATGAAAATTTAGAGTGTTACATTCTTCGCTTCTTAAAAAACTTTCGTCCTCGAATGTTTTAATCTTGAAAAAGCTTTGGGTACTATGCTCTCATCTCGTCCTCTTGTTCCCATGCTGCTTCCTTGAACTGATGGTTTCGCCATAAAATTTTTATCAATGCTAAGTTCTTGTTGTGCAATGCTTTCACTTCCTTTGCCAGGATTTGAATAATTTACTTGAGACAATTTTATGTTACTTTTTAATCTTAAAACAATCGCAAATCACCAATTACCCCTCCTATGAACGAGCCTAAAAATCTCACTTAAATGAGGTTTTTGAAGTCCCCGGATTCTATAGAGCATTTGTCAAACCAGCATACTGAAGGAACTTTTATACAAGAGTACCTATGAGCGAAAGCGGATCTTTCCAATTCATTGCGACACAATTTCCACATATACATTTGAACATACAAATATGCATTGATAACGCTAAATTATTGGCATGCTTAAAGGATAAAAAAACAAGAGACCGAGAGAACATACCAGTTGAAGACTTTTCTTCAGAACAAAACTCGTTCTCACATGAACTGATTTCTCTCGCTCTTGCTAGTCCAGCAAGTAATTGCCCAGCAACACCTCGATCGTCTACACGAACAGCTTCGCATGAACAACAGGCAACAGAGACGACACCACCACTCAGAGCTCTTAATATTCTCGAAGTGAGAATCCAAATGGTGGGCTTTGATGGAATTGGTAAAGGGAAGGAGGAAAGACTATTGTGTACTAAGATCAAGCAAGTGGGAGAAAGGAAAGACTATCGTATAGTAGGGTGCTTGATCGTTTAGTGTGGGGTATACGATCGTGTAGTAAAAGCTAAGAAATCGTCTAGTTACGCTCAGGCGCTAAGCGATCGTCTATGAAATGGTAAGCGATCGTTTAGGAAAGCACGAGCGATCATTTAGGAAAGCGGAGTGTGCGATCATTTAGTAAGCGGGCGCTATCGTATAGGCTCTCAAACACTAAGCGATATAAGGTTTATCACACCGTGAGCGATTATGCGTCTCTCGTGCAAAATGAAAACAATTTTCATTTTATTCTTCAGTTACTAGAACTAAATTGAACTTCCCACTAACGCACGAATTCGGAGAAAACGGTGGCCAATTATCTCATAACCGTCCAATTAATAAAATAATAAATATAATCATATTATAGTCATAACCTATAGTTTGATATCATATATCAACCATAGTGTTTTCTCCTCTACTTGATATAAATCATATTTATATCCAATTTCCTCCAAATTAATGTATCTCATACATTTAGTCAATCATATCATATATAATTAACTAGTTCAATTATATCATATATAATCGAACTCCCTCTTGTCAATTTGAATATTTCAAACTGACCCAAAAACTTATTCCCAACTTGTATCCAAGCTACCAAGGGGACCTTATGGACCTATGGCTCAAAACTCCAACGGTACGTGAATAGCTGACTAAACTCTTTAGCCACGAGATCCACCATCCGTTAACTGCCAGGAATTCCACTAAAGACCAACAGTTGAACTCTTCTTACCACAGATATATTTCTGTGTCCATCGAATATAACCAATCATGAGTACGATAACCATTTACAGATGCTCGTACAATTGGGCCAATTTACTATTTTGCCTCTATAGTTACATCTCACTCCTTAAGTACTACTGATCCCTCTAATGAACAATACAACATAATCCAACTATCTGTGAATACCTCTCGGGCCATGAGAAGGTGTGTGGCGCCACATCGTTCAAGCCCTGAAATCAGCCCTTAAGGGAGCTATCTATCTACTTGCCCCTGCTTCGTGGAATGAATGAATTTCATCTTGTGTAGCTGAGTTCCAAGCTCCCAAATCAGATGAATCCCCAAAGTGGTAGATTTGAGTCAGCGGCCTAGTCACTCATACCCATGCAAATCAAAGAACCGCCCTCAATGGCAGGAGTTCCCAACTCACTCAGATTGAGGTCATGTTACTTATGGTCATCCTAGTAAAGTGAAGTCTCTGTCATGAACAATGTTATATAACGAGACGTTAACACTTCGTAGTCAGGTCTTATACAAACTCTTTTTATATGACGCCCCCGCTCGCATGTCCCCTGCATGAATGATCAGGATTAGATCATCTGTGACAAGTCACAACACTTGTAATTATTCCACAAAGTAGGCCGCATCTATAGTGTTACCAGGATAAGGTTTCTCTCCTATATCCATATACTACAGACCATTTTGGTTATCACTTAAGACATGATCCACTTGTATGTCACCACATACATGCTTAAGTTACATGAAGACAACCAAAGATTTTATTTTATTGGTTTGTGGTAAAGCAAATAAAACATCCAAATAAGCAAAATCAAGAAGTGAACTAAATATCATATATTATACATCACAAGCGTTCGTACAAACTATTTACAAAATATAAGACACGAGACTTTAGGGCATCAACCCCAACACATACATCACCATAACCTCATAATAATTGTAATCATTACTTGATGGCAGTCTCTATGATAAAGACGTTCATGATTTCATAAATCTGTATTGAAAATGTCTACACTCTATAGAGCAAGTCACCTTTGCCCATGCAAGAGAAAACATATCTCCCATGGTATCTCAAGTCCAGGATTCGAAATTCAGATTCGACACTTGATTGCCCTGACAATCCCCTGTAACCGAGATACACTATCATATTCAATTTCTAACAGTTGATACATAATCGCATGAATCTATCTTTCTTCCCTAATAAACAAAACCGATGTGCTCCTTCTATGAGGTACACAAAATCGAATCAGTCATAAACATAAACCTAGAAGAACATGCATCAGTCATAGTGTAACCCAAAGGTACATAAATCAGTCGTATGTGTGTCCTAAGGAAGCACACGTCAATCGTAGGCGTGTATCCTAAAGGTACACGATCAATCATAAATTTGCACATGTACAATCATAGTGTGGTCCGGAGGAGCACACAATCAGTCGTATGTGTACACGATAAAGAAGTTAACAAGAACCATAAAAACTTAGCATGCATCGGTTCACATATAACTCCTTTGTTATATTTACAATCGTTTATCTTAGAGGTAAAATTACTAGTATGTCCTCAGTTAGCTTTACATACCATCACAGTCAAAACAATCCAATAAGTCTAAAATAAATAGTCCAATTAGTCTAATTTAAACAGTCCAATCATTATCATGCACAGGGGGATGACTGGTTCGAAGGTAACCCAGTAAAAAGACACTTATTTCAAATTGCAAGTCCAAATATTGTTCTCCAAGCAAACAATCGGTAACCAACTAAAGAATGCGAAATAAAACCTACAACACAAAACATAAATTTTTAACCAAACCAATATAGCCCAAATTTCATTTGTCAATTCACACAAACAACTCCAAATAACTTACTCAAAGCAAAACTTGATTAACAATCACTCCAAAATTCCAATCTCCAAAATTTCCACTAAAGCAGATTTTAATCCCAATAGACAATACCTAAATTCCTTCCAAAATCTCCAATTCCAACCTTAAAATAAAACCCAAAAGATTTTAGGCCAAGAACTTGATGGGCATTCAAGAATTTCAAGAAAATCTACCATTTATAAGTAAATCCTCAAAGAACAACTCAAATAACCAACAAAAAGGTCCAACACCTTGAATGCTTACCAAAATATCCAAAACATTACCCGAACTTGTTATAATCATCTCGATAGCTACTGGATAGTTGCTTCGACACTCATCAAACTTCAAATCTCTCATCCCAACACCAAGTTTAAGGTAACTATTAGACACATTCTAAATTCATCAACCAAAATCTTAAAAAAGAAAAAAACCAAGGAAAACTCACCCAAAACATAGATTTAAATAGCTCTGATTCACGTGACAACAGCCCACGATGATGGCGTTAAGAAGACGGGATGCGTGGTTTGATGGTGGAGGTCGACTAGTTGCCATGCACGAGCAGATCTGGAGTGCGGCTGTTTGAGCGCGAACAGAGGGCAGCGGTTGGGTCGATTGGACGCAGCAGGTCAGCATTGGGTGGCGCAGACAAACTCCGATTCGCGAACTTGACGTTCAACTGAGCGAAGAGAGGATGGGAGACCGGTCATGCTAAAGGTGAGATGAGAGAGGGAGATTGCGAGAGGTGGGGGAGGGGGTGCTGAAGCTTTAAGAGGTGATGGGGGCAAAGAGTTGGTTATTATAATTGAGTTATAATAGTTTGTGTTTGGAGTGTAGATAATTTTAGTTTGGATTATAAAACTATGTGTTTGAAGTGTAAACTATTTTAATTTGAGAAGGAAATAATAAGCACCGTAACAAAGAATAAAAAAATTATGAACGAAAAATAGTATAAACTGTAACAAATAGTAAATACCGTAGAAAACGGAGAATTTTAAAATAATGTTTATTGTAGCTAATTGGGAGTTTTGAAATAATATTTACTGTAGCAAAATATGGTTATTTGAAATAATATTTACTGTAGCAAAATATGGTTATTATAGTTTTAGGATAGTCCTTGCCCCAAACACCTCTTAGGTTTCAATAACTATTTTTTTTTACTTTTTTCTTTCCTTTTAACTTTGAACTCACACACAAAATATACATATAAACATTCCTTAAATCCTAAACCCAATTGGGTTCTTAATTAAATATATATATATATATATATATTTCGATTTTAAATTCCAAATCCAATTTAAATTCCTTTAAGGATATAAATCTCCAAATTTCTTAAAATCTTTAATCCTTAAGCAAATAAAATACCCAATTTCCTTCTCCTAACTCATTAATTCAGTTTTGGATTCAAACTCCTAAATCAAAACGAAACAAAAATTTAAAACCATAATTTCTTCCAAATAAATTAATTCTTTTTTTCTTTAAATTGAATTAGAATTCTAATTCTTTACAAATACCTTTTAAATGAATTATCTTGTCTCTCAAATTAAATCTTTAATCTCAATTTATTAAAATAAGGTCCAGATATTTGAAGATAATTTAATGAAATTACATGAAAATTTGGAGTGACACGCACAGCCCCTGTGAAGTCACCCGACGTACACCTGCATCCCCGGGGCGCCAGCACCCCTTCGTCTGCGTGTGCCAACAACCCCAGCACCCTCTGCCCAGCGTCTGTACGTGACAGCAGCCCCAACATCCCTACTTGTGCATGTCTGTCCACTCAGCCACAATGCTTAACACCTAAATTTGCCTTATTTTGGGTTAGTAAGAGTAGTTTAGGGCCAATGAGGTATTTTAAGAATATTTTAGCCTAAATTAAATAAATTTGAACTTTAGTCTAATTTTAGAATAAACCAAAGGACCAGGAGAAGTTGGGAAAGGTTTGAAAAAAGAAGAATCATCGCTAACTATATGTGAGTCACCCTTCCTAAAAGAAAATCTTGTTTAGCAAAGTTTTAAAAAAAAAAAAAAAATTGTTTGTGAAATCATGCTTTGAGTTATTGGTGTAAATGTATCTCTGGTTTGATTATTCATGCGATGTTTCTTAAAATTATGGTTTGAGAAAGAAGTTTTCAAATCATTAGATCTAGTATCAAGATGAGATACTTGAGTTCTGTGTGCATGTATGACAACGACTATGTGTAAGTGGTTCCGCATAAGCAAAGACTGAGAGTGTTGAGACTAGTCCCACCTCAGTGCCTGGGTGTGTTGGATGGTCTACCCTAAGAAATTTTGGGTACAGGTTTAATGATTGATTTATCATGTGTACTCATGTATTTTAATAAGTTTCATAGATGCTTTGTTTTAAGAGATTTATCATGCATTATTAAAGTTTTCAAAATGTGTAAAACAAAAAGGCTGTTTTATGAAATGTTACTTACTAGGCTCCCCAGCTTACGTTTTCCAAATATTTTGTTCTCTCCCCCTCCAGGTAGCAAAAAGGAAAGAGTTCCAAAGTTTTGCCAAAGATCAAGGTCTGCCATACCACAGCCATATTTCAGAAGTTAAAATCCGCTATGTATAAATCCCCTTAATTTAGGATTTAAAGGGATTGTAGGATAAGTTGGTGATTCTTGTAAATAAGGATTATACATACATTATCATGTAGTAATAAAATAAATAGTGTAAATATAATTTTACCTTAGCTTAAAAGTAAGGTTACTTTTGTTTATGATTAATAGTTAGAGAGAAATGAGTTTAAGCGGGCAGTAGATATCACAAAATGATGGTATCTACTGTGTTCATGCCTCTTTCTAAGTGAAAGAGATAAGCTCGAGAGAGGGTGTGACACTTCTTACACCTATATTTTGCTCTTTGATCTTTGAGTACACCATATCACATTACAAAATTTGGGCAAGTGTTATTTTCAAACTTGGTCATGGTAAAAAGTATGGATTTAGATAAAAAAAAAAATTTGACCATTAGGAAAAAGGTAAAGTGAGTATTAGTGACCAATCTGTTATTAAAAACTTTAATTAATAAAGATTTTAATGAGATTTCATACTTAAACTTAAAAAATACTAAGTTAAGTGTAAATATTTTTATAAATTTTTTATTTATAAGAATTTCCCAAATACTACCTAATATTTAATGGGAGACTTGCATTTAAAGAATCAAAAGAGACTTAAAATACATCATTCAAAAAGTAGGATAGAAGTCTATGTGAGAGCAAATATGGAGATTCAAGTTAATTGTTGTGCACGTGCATCTCACGTTTGACCATATATTTCGACATTGTTTTTGTTTATTTTTCAAAATCGATCTATTATTTTGGCTATTTATAAGATTCATGTACAAAGATATAGATATTACTTATTTTTAGTTCAACAAATATGGAATAGAGGATAAAAATTTCAAGCCCTTCGACAAAAAATTAGGTTTAATAATATACGTTAGTCCCAAATAAGTCCATAATTATATTTAGACTTTAACACTCTCCAAATCATTATTAATTGAGGAGTAAATGACATTTAAGGACTAGAGATGATACCATGTTAAAGTACTCATCACTTGGAAAGTTAAACTAATAGTTAGTAGATTTAATTATATTTATACTTTACAACATCCACAATGGGACCATTGAATAATTTTCAAGGAGTATGGTGAGTACCTTATCCATAATTTTTTTTGAATTAGCAATATAGATGTGAATTGAGACTTAATATCATAAATCTTCTCCTCTTGCCAAAAATAAGCATATTAATTAGGGGTGTACATAAAAACACCTAAAACTGATCCGACCTATCAAAATCGACCGAATTAAGGTCGGTTGGTCGGGACTAGGGGTCGGTTGTTTGGTTTTTGGTTTTCCTTAAAAAAAAAAATGAAAACCAATCAACATATATATATATAATTTTTTTTTTTAAAAAAAAAAACAAGTATAAAAGCAAGCCCATTACTACCAACTCAAGCCCAAGCCTACTATTTTAGTATTGATTTATTATTATGTTTTATATTGCCTAATTTTCAAACCATTACATGATTTATTTAAATTTTTTCATAAAAAATGATTGATTTAAAATTTAAAAAGTTGCTAATTTTATTAACCTAACAATAACACATTATTAATTCATCTTTCCTTTTTGATAACCTTGGCTCCTCTTTAAAAAAAAAAAAACAAAAAAAAAAACCGACCCGACCGATGTACGGGCAAATTTCACACTCTTTTTTTGTTGATTTTCGGTGCCAGATTTCTTCCAAAACCGACACCGACCGACCGTTGTACACCCCTAAATTATCAATAGTAATTGGTAACTACTATCTCTCTAGAAGTCAAAGGTTCAAATCTCACTTGCCCACATTTATTTTAAACATATGTTATTATCTTCTAATTGACATGGTGGGGCATTGTTCCGGTTTCTAATAACTTTCAAGCTTGAAATATTAATTAAACTTGAACTCAATAACATCAATTTTGGCTAAAATGAGCTTAACTCAGTAATAATTGCCACGATCTTTCATCCTAGAGGTGGAAGATTCGATCCTCCATCCCTACAATTGTTTTATTAAAAAAAAAAAATCTCAATTTTTAGGGTGAGTCTTACAAAAATCACTAATGGTCTAATGATTCTTTACTTTAGCCACTTTTAGGATAGTTATAAGATTTTAACATAAAACTTGACACTATACATTACTTATGAAATTTTATTCAACAACAATGTCAATACTTACACAAAGTTTAATTGTGCATGCTTATAACTCTACACTAAAAGTCTAAAACAACTAGTCCAAAATTGTCCCCAAAAAAAATGACTATATTAAGTTACAGAGCATTGCATAGCCAACAAATGGAAATCCTTGAACATCAAAGACTTCAGTCAAAGCTTAAACAGATTTTAAGTTACTTCAAACAGACATGCTACACAAAAGTCTATACAATCATCTTAATTTGAACTCACCAAAAAAGAGAGAATTGTTTGAATATGAAAGGAAAAATTTTCTTGTCTCTCACTGTATGTGTATGAAGTATATATTCGATGAAGATAATCTCTGATCAAGAAAAAGTAACGAACTTCTCAACGCTGCTCGAGTCGGGTTTCGTATCATCTCCTTGGCCATTTTGGATCAAGGAGTAATAGGTAGAACAGCTTTGAATTAATGTCAAGTCTTCTTGTTTGTACAAGAGGGGACTCCACTCAAAAGTTTGATGAATCCCATGAAACTAAGTTTCCCATCTGAGGGTCTTAACCAATCTTTAAGAACCACGTGAAGCGGGACAGATGGCGCCAATCCGAGTTCCTAGGCAAAAAGGTCAATTTCGGTAATGATTAGGCTAATCTAGGTAAATTAGCATATGAAACTTTTTAAGAGAGAGGGTCAATATACAAACATCTCTTGAAGGTGGATGGTTCGATCTTTATCATGAAATTATTGAATTCAATTTAAAAAAATAAAATGCTTTTAGAGAGAGTGAGAGCATACTGAGGCAAGTTCCTCTATCATAATTGGTCTGTTTCCATACTCCTCAAAAAGGTCATAAGCATATCTTGCATGTTGTTCCCAACTTTCAATACCTTTTAACTGATGCACACTTATGGCAGCTGCACTAAATTCTTCAAAATCCAACCTTTTATACTGTGAGGAACTCACCTGAAACATTCGTAATTGAATCGTCACCTTTCGTTTCCATTTTCTCGACGGATACAATCCCGTTTGACTATGATTTCGTTCTAAGAGATTAAGCTTAATGAACGTTACTTATAGTTATGCCTTGTTTTACTTTTTTAAAGTAGGAATTAAAAATGGATCTAAAACATAACCCTTACGAGTATTACCATGTCAACGTACTCTATCACCCCCGAATCGTTCATTGCATCAGTCGAAGCTTTCATCAAAGCCTGCTCATGTAATTCCAACAGTCAGTAAGAAATTTCAACATTGTCCTTGAAGAAAATTGAGATAATGAATAAAGAGCTAACCGTCTTAAAGTTCTGTAAAGAGATGAACCCGTTTTTGTTCGGACCTAAGAGATCGAATTGTTCTCGAAGATAAGCGAGCTGCACGAAGGATAATGTCTTTGCAAGAGCCTGTCAGAAATGCAGAAGTTTATTCCCACAATTCCAGGGCTTCCATAGCAAGTTTAAAATGTTTCATAGGCAAAATATAATACATTGTTAGCATGCCTTTCCCTCTGTTATCAATGAAAAATTATCTATGCTTTTCAAAAGAAAATGAGCTCAAGTTTACGTAGGTTTAAAATTAACCAGTCGAACCATCTAACTCATCTCGAGTATTCAAACCCAATCTTTCCAAGGCATCATGGTAGGTGCAACGCCCCAAGCCCAGGATTCAAAGTTTGGATTTGGCTACTATGGCCCTGACATTCCCCTACATCCCTTACGACCTGGTCACGTTATTTACCCGTCTTAAACTACTTCCAAAAGTGAAGACTATCTGCACAAACCAACATGAGTCCTTCCAGCACAACATAGAATTGTTCCAGCTAAGCATGCTTAAATTTGGTATAGGTAATAACTTCCAATTTTTTAAGTCTTTTTTAACCATACTTTCATTTCCTTGGGATTTCTATCATTCGGATGTGATATCGGTTCATTCATGTAACTCTCTTAAACTCAAGTGTTACAGTAGGGATTCTAGTAGTAAATGGAAGAAAATTCTAAACTTAAAGGACACTTACGTTTAACGCTAATTTACGCAAAGACGATGAGTAGATATATGCTCTAACAAGCTTATAAACTATCATATCCAATGGAATCTTGGCATCAGGATGATTTGTCAGCCAAGGATGACCTGTGAACAAAATTGGGATGAGAAGCATTAGACAAAATTTAGAGCCATTGTCCTTTGAGTAAAAGTATATTTCAGTTCAATAATCTTACACAAAGCCTGAGCAGCAGTTAATCTTTTATGTTGGTCTTTATGCAGTAATCCTTGGACAAAGTCTTTTGCATCTGAAGATAAAGATGGCCAAGGTTCATCGTCGAAGCTCGGTTCTTCCCTTAACACGGTTCGAAATATACCAGATTCGGTCCTGTCCCAAAAAGGCCTGCTTCCACATAAAAGAATATAGGCAATCACACCGATACTCCACATGTCGGCTTCGGTCCCATATGATCTATTCAGGACTTCAGGAGCTACATAATATGCACTGCCAACTATATCATTCAGTTTCTCATCTGTAAGATTTTGATTAATCAGATGTCAACTCTAACCACCTAAAAGATCAAAGAGGAAAACATCACGGTTCGAATGATAGGTTTGACCTGGATTTACATATTCCGAGAGTCCGAAGTCAATAACCTTTAGTGTTGAATTTTCCTCCTTTGTTGTGAAAAGAAAATTCTGCAACAGAATTGTCATTCGTCGATCGTCATCATAAACATAAAGTAAAACCGAAACATATAAAAGAAAAGTTTAAATACTACTTTGGTCCCTATACTTTTAGCTTTGGTTTATTTTAATCCATATACTTTTAAAATATCCATTTTCGTCCCTATACTTTCAACTTTGGTTCATTTTAGTCCTTGAACTTTCAAAAAGTGACCATTTTGATCCGTTTAAACTGAAGTAAAAATGAAAATGAAAGACTCTCTGAATATGTAAATCCAGGTCAAACTTGCCAAAGACCAAAATGAACTAAAGTTGAAAGTCTATGAACTAAAGAACATTTATAAGTATTGGGACCAAAATGAATCAAAATCAAAAGTACAAAGACCAAAGTAGTATTTAAACCTAAAAGAACTATGAGTGCGTCATCTCGGCTCGTTTTGAATAGATTTCATTCAAATTTGATGAGAAAGAAGTAGAACTAACAGTACCTCTGGCTTGAGATCACGGTGGACGATGCCTTGGAGATGACAGAAGGCGACCGCGCTTAAAATCTGAACCATGACAATCTTAGCATCTTCTTCTGAGTATATTCCACCCCTAAACAATCCAAATATTATCATCATATCAACAACTAATATCTAAGACATAACATAAATTACAGAATATTATAGTCATCTTGAATCTACACAAGTAAGTAAAAGTTAATGAGAATGAAAATACCTTGAAAGCATCCGATCGAGTAGTTCACCGCCTTCGCATAACCTAAAGAACATGACAGAAAGTAGAAGGTATTAAAAAAATTAGCAGATAAAACTTAAACTTTCCAATCTTTAATCTCTGCCTCAGACTAGCATACAATGTTCATGTGGCCAAACACATATCGGGCAACTATGTTAGCTTAGTGATCAACGGGACAAGTCGTAAATCCAGAAATCTTTAACATCACATGCTCGAATCATGGCGGTCATCGACCTAATATTAAATAACCTACAAGAGTTTTCAGATGCCAAATATTATAGGGTCAGACGTTTGTTTTCCGAATTAGATGACCTCACGATTATAGAACGAGAATAGACGTAAACGACATAAGACATCTACAAACACAAACTTACTCCATAATTATGTAAACGTTTGTGTCATCTTCAAACGCTCCATGGAACTGCACCAAGTTCTTATGTCCATTCAAAGCCCGCAATATTTTCACTTCCCTTTTTACGTCTTTGACGGCTATCGCTGTCGTCATCTGTCGATAACGATACATCGCTCATCCAATAGGTAAGTCATGTCATCATTTAGTTAACAGTGTCGAAAACAGTTCATAGACAAATTTTATCCAACTACTTTTACTGTGTATGCCAAAAAAAATAGAGCTTAAATTCTTGGTATTTTGCACATGAACATCCTACAACGTTGTCATAATTCTTCAATGTCACATTATACCGACCATTTTTTCTACCGCTAGGACAAGTTCATTGGAAACATACAATCCAAAAAAGTAAAGGGAAAACATAAACTGGAAGGGAATAACAAATAATTAGTGGCATTCCGAAAGAAATAATTTAAGTTTAAATTTTAAATGAAATAACTAAGTTTAATTTTCTTTCCTCTCAAACTTTTTTTTCTGTTTATTTCACGTCAAAACTTGCATAACTCAACCGACATATGATACGTGCTAGCAACCTTAAAACCTATAGTTCAAATTCAATTGATTTATTGTATACACGTAAACCGATAATAATTTAGATGAAATATTGCAAACACATCAGTTAAAAATTGCAAATATAGTAAAAATTAAAATGGATCACTATGATTTCAATACATAATATTGGCAAGTGTTTTTATTTATTATCCTAAGAATTAAATTTCTACTAAATACTAATAGTTAAACTTAAAAACTAAAGGTCTAATTTCTGTCTGAAAAATATAAATGTCCAAATTAGTTTAGCTTAACGATAAATTGACATGCACGCTCACCCTTAAGATTGGTTTGAGTTTAAATCATATTTTGTTCTCTTGAATTTTTAAAAATTTAATTATTTTTTATATGGAAGTCAACTCAATTAAAAGAAAACTTATACTATCGGATTTAAAATCGATTCTCCTACCTCACATGTGTACGCGCGTGTTGATAGAAAGAAATTAGATCAATATGAAAATGAAGAAACCAAAATAGTCTCTTTTTAAATGTAAAAGGACCGAAATAATATTTTGGAAGTGCTAAAAATTTGATAGAAAGATATTAGATTAATATGAAAATGAAGAAACCAAAATAGTCTCTAATGTATAAGGACCAAAATGAATCTTTTGAAAGTACAAGTATTAGTATTAAAAGAAATAAAAGTTGAAAGGATAGAGATCAAAATAGACATTTTGAAAATATAGTGTCCAAAATGAACGCTGTGAAATTACAAAGACCAAAATATGTTTAATAGGTCAACGAACAATTAGTTTTGTATCTTTTCTATCCCTAAACTTTTAAAAGTTTCTAATAGACCATTAAGACGTCGTTTGGTTGAAGGTTTTTCTGGATGAAAATCAACATAGTCATTCAAAGACCTATGTTTGTTTCACAGTTTTCAACCCTTTGTCTAAAAATTTTGCTTAAGAATAAGCCTGAGCATACTTATTTTCCACGAACAAAGTTTTCTTTTCTCTTCCAAAACTATGAGTTTTCTCCCTCCCCTCTTCTTCTGTTTTTCATTGTATATAAAATTTCATTTTGAATCAAATTAATTAATTAATATTAATTTAACAAAATTAATATAAATATTTGTTGTAATAAGTCAATAATAATCGAGTAAAATATTTACTTAACTTATTTTTCAATAAAAAATTATTAAATGAATGCAATTACTAATGTATATAAATTATTAATTAATAATTAATAACATCTCAAATATATTTAATTAGTAAACTATGATTAATTAAATTTA
The DNA here is from genome assembly GCF_009727055.1 of Benincasa hispida. NCBI lineage: Eukaryota > Viridiplantae > Streptophyta > Magnoliopsida > Cucurbitales > Cucurbitaceae > Benincasa > Benincasa hispida. The sequence continues at coordinate 59,767,112 of NC_052351.1, forward strand.
GTTAGTATAAAAAAATCATTTTTCGATAAAATAATTGATCACTTATTGTTTTTATTACAATAAAATAATTATTTATTAAGATTAATTTTAACTCGATCAATCATTATGAACATTTAATCATTATTTATTATTTATAATTGGTTAATTATTTATTGTGATTAATTTTTAGTACTTCCTCTATTATAACATATAGTATTTTTATCCCAGTTTTATACTGTATATTGTTTATTAAAATATATTTTTATATTATTTAATTAAAATTAAAATTACTAATGTTGAATATAATTAATTATAAAAATGATTAAGCATTAGATTATAATTAATTTGACATTCAATAAATATATTAATTGATTAATTTTAATTATCTCAATTTTCAAATATTTATAATTAACATTATTACTAATTCTTAATTAATTAACTTTTATCAATACATTGAATGATATTTATTGTTTAATTAATTAATCTATTAAAATTATATAAAACTGTCATGCTTAATTTAATACATTAAATACATACATAATTTTTGTTCGTAAAATTCTAGTAGCATTTCTCATCTAGAATAAAACATCTATCTTTGATTTTCAGATATCTTATTTTCATGCATACTCTTAAGGTAGTTCACATATTTAATATTTTTCAGATTCATTAAATTCAACAAATTCGTATTTGATAGACAATATGGATTCTGTTTTTGAATATTTTTATGTTTTTAGTTTATTCAAATTTTTGAATTTTAAGTTCTAAAATACAAAATTGTATTTAAAAAACGTTTAGAACTATAGTATTTCATATCATAAACTTAATTCATTTTTTAAATTAAAATATGCAATGTGTAATGTATTACAAAATAATAATTATATAATTTTTTAAAACTATAACATGTTCATAAATTAATTAATACTAGTTTATATTCAACATGGGTAACTGCAACTAGTTTTATAGTTTATAAATATAATATCAAACACTTTTAAAATAATTGTTTAAATTAGAATCTAATTACTCAATTTGCTGTCAAACACATATAAAAAAATATGAAATACAATTCTATTTACATTTAATCATTTGTTTTCAAATTGTCTATCAAACGGACTGTAAATTTTTAATTTTTACTAGGCATAAAATTTAAATTCGTATTTAAGAAATTAATTAATTTATAATCTTTTTTTGAATGTGTGAGCAACTAATAGACACAAAATACACAAAATAAAAAAAAACACAATATTCAAAATTTAGAAGCTTAAAAATAGAATGGTTTTCAAAATTTCAAGCAACGAATTTGATAGTGAAAAAAAAATTAAAAAAAAAATTCAAACCTTAGATTTAGCGATGATCTTCACAGCAACATTCCGACCCTTGAGATTTCCCTTCTTCGCTTTAGCTTTGCAAGTAAACCCAAAATGGCCGCGCCCTACTTCTTCCCCAATCTCAAAATTCCCCACAAATTCCTTGGAATATCCAAATTCCTTATTCAATTCCACAACCTCCCCGTCGCCATCGCCGTCGCCGTCGTTATTTTCAGGAATCGCCGCCTGATTCGGCTTACCAGAGCCATGGCGTCGGGCGAGCAGTTCCTTTATGTGTTTTGCCGGCGACGGCGGTGGAAACGGCCGAGAACGTGAACGGGAACGTCGCTTTGTACCACCTGATGGTGAGTTCTTGAAGACGCTCGACAGAGGACTTGGAGTGAAGAACGGCAAATTAGAAGGGGAATTTCTGGTTTGTGAATCGGTAATTTCCTCGCATTTCGCCTTAGGGTTTGCGATCACCTTCGCATGACAAATTCCCATGGATGTGAAACCCTAGGGCAGCAGTCGAAGAGGGGAAAAGAGGAGAAAAATCAATCACTGAGAAGGAGATTCATCCATGGGAGAGAAATCTCTAAGGTACTGTTCTGTCTGTTTAAACCTCTCTGATAATGGCAATGGCTGAGGAGAATTCAATGCTAAGTAGAGAAACAGAGAAATATAGCAAAATTAGAATGGAGATGAGAAAAGACGAAGAAGAACTAGAAGAACATTTTTCTTTTTCTTTTCGTTTATGGTTTCTTTTGCAATGTCTGTGATGATAGGTAATCCCAACAAGAATCACTACACGACAAGCAAAATGGGAGCAGAAATCAAGGCAAAGAACAAGCAAAGAGGGAAACCAGAACAAGTTTCTGAGGCCCAGGTGAGACACAGAACATAAAAACAAAATGCTATATTTTACATTGCAACTTACAAAGTTTAATACTCAAAATTTTAATGTTTCTGTCTCTTACCTTTATAAATTATTACACTTTGGACCTATCAAACCTAAGGTATGGTAGGTTGTTTAAGACAAAAGTGGAGTTGTAAAGTCCAGATAGTTATGAAGTTTGAGAAGTTATAGAGTCCCGATGTCCATATTATAAAGACTTAATAAAGCATAAAATTGAAGTGTTTTAGTTGTGAACCTCCAATTCTTTAGACCAAACAAGGAGTAGAGTGTCTAACTCCAACTCTTGAGGCCAAAGAGTTCGTTTGAAATGACTTTTAAAGTATCATTTAAAAAGTCGTTTCAAATACGTCTTTTTAGTTCCAATAATGATATTGTTTTGACTATATTTGCCTTCTAAGTTCTAACACAATTATCCAAGTTTAAGGATTGAATGAATAGTTAGTGATGATAATGTAATCATCGTTTATATATATCATCAATGAAATAAAAAGGTGGGAAAGTGAGGGAAATGGTTACCAAAGTTAGGCAACACATAATATCTCCACTTTCTCTTCTTTTTGTAAGCTTTATATGTGATGACAAATGAATTATGTTTTATTTTAGTAAGGTGAGAGAAGAAATTGTGTTTGTGAATGGAAGAAATAAAGGAAGAATAATAGAAGTGGGGTTGGGGTTTGGTTTGGATCCTTCTATTCCAGGCTGTCTTTGTTGGGATATCACAAAAACCAAGAAAGATATAATATAATTCAATTTCTTGAATCAGCTTTGTTACAAGATGTATATATAAGATTTAGTTTATTCAATTACCTTTGTTTGTATATGAGCTTTTCAGACCTGGCTTCTTTTCTCTTTTTCTTTTCTGATTTGAAAAGCTCTTGATCTTATGTATTTTCATGGATTTGAATATGAATAAGGATAATGGAATTGTCTAAATTTGTCAATGTCATTACTTGGATAATGATCTGTTTTTGAAATTTATGATGGTTCTCTCCATTTCTGTAGATAGTTTTCACATTTTTTAAGTAAACATTTGAATTTTTTTTCTTTTTTATCAAATTTTAGAACACAAAAACAAATTTTTAAAAACTATTTAATTTAGTTTTCAAAACTTGACTTGAATTTTGAAAATACTATTAGAAAATATAAACAAAGTATGGAACTCATAAGTAGGAATAGTATTTATAGATTTATTTTAAAAAACCAAAAACCGTGATATCTATTTTATTATAAATTAAGCTTGTAAATAAACTTCCACCTATTGGTTTCTTTGTTTTGTTGTTTACTTTTTATCTGTATTTTCAAAATCCAATCCAAAATTTGAAAACTAAGGCTCTGTTTAGTGACCGTTTCGTTTTTTGTTTTTGGTTTTTGAAAAGTCAGCCTATTTTTTTTTCTTTTCTTACAATACTCTCATATTTCTTAAGTACAAGAGTTGAATTGTTAGCCAAATTTCAAAAACAAAAACAAGTTTTTAAAAGCTACTTTTTTTAGTTTTCCAAATTTGATTTGGTTTTTGAAAATATTGGTAAAAAAATAAATGAGAAGACATGAAATTTAAATATGGAATGGGTGTTTATAGGCTTAATTTAAAAAAAAAAAAAAAAGAAAACCAAATGGTTACCAAATGAAGCGTTAAAAAAATTGTTTTGTTTTTTAAATTTGACTAAGAATTAAATGTTTAATTTTTTTTTCTAGTAAGACAAGAAAGAAGAACAAACAAATTAAAAAAACAACAATCAAATTTAATTAAGAAAGATGAAAATCATGGTAAAGGAATTGGGAGTATAATTTTTAGAAACAAAAAATAAAAAGCCAAATAATTATCAAATGAAGTCAAATAACTATCAAACGAAGCCTAAACGTTGAAATCGATCCTTAGACACAATGCAAAGCTTAAGGGTAACAACTCTAAGAATGGCGACACGCCAATTCTTTGAGCTAGTGGGTAGATTTTATTTCAAATCTTCAATAATTTGTGCTAATTGTTGGATCATCATTTCTCTCTTTGTCAAAAAAGTTAGGTGATTCAAATATCAATAATTATTTGTTTTAATTTGGTCAATTTTCAAAACGTTCATTTTGCTCTTTGAACTTTTAAAAAAATGTCTATTTTGATTCATCCTATTGTTGTTAATGTGTTAACAACATGATGACAGCTACTTAAAAACTTAGATAATTGGACACCTAAGTGGCTTAAGTGGGATGCCAAGTAAGTTGGTCAATATTATATGGAAATCTAAAGTCTTTGGGTATTGCCCTAACGTCAAAACCTACAATTTGATCGATGCCAAACAAGCTTAATGAGGATCAAATGCCATTTACACCAAGCTCGATTTCAAACTTCTTTGTCTTGACTCGGAATCGAAAAATCTGTACGGTGCTAAACACATCGAACCTTTGTTTCATAGTATACATTGTGGAGTCGGATCTAAATCTTGTTTTTTGTTGATTAACAAACTTGATCATTTGTCCTTCACTTACCTTTCTTTATATGGATTTACGGTGGATTTGATAGTGGAGGAGAGGATTAGTGAAGATGAAGCAAAATATGAAGTTAGAATAAAAGAAAAATATCTCAAAGATCATAGATATTGGCGATTCATGAACTATCTTCAAAATTAGTAAATGAGATCAATTGTCGAGCTTTACATCAATATTTTGATTGTTGAGCTTCTTTGGTATCAATCAAAATGTCGATTTTGGCATTAAGGTAGATACCCAAACACCCTAAATTTTCATATAACATCAACTCATTTAACTAGGTATCTAATTATCTAAATTTTTAAGTTACGTCATCATTTTGTTAACCCATTAATGACATATTAATGACATGGATCAAGATTGGTGCTTTTTAAAAATTGAAGGACCAAAATGAAAAAAAAAATTCAAAGCTCAAGAATTAAAATAGGATTTAAGCCTAAAGCCAATCACATATAATCTATGTATATTGTTTCTTCATTTTCATGCATGTAGTGACCTTTTGAAATTGAGTTAATTGCAAACTATTCTTTGTTAGGCCATATTATAGTATGAACATCTCTTCGTTAGACTTCTCTTTCTAATTTTCTACTTTTCTACTTTTGGAGACAATTACAAATAACTCAACATAATTGGTCAAGATTTTGAACCATAGCTCTAACCAATCCATTGATGATAGGTCTCCATTCCAAAGGAGGTTGAGATCTCATTCCAACTTCAAACATACATATTATATTGAACAATTTTGTATTCTTTTGAAATTTTGTAGTTTGACATTCTAAATAAAAGGTGAGATTATTTTCAAATTTATGACATTAATGATTTAGTCAAGGGAGAAAAATGTAGCATTCTTTGATTGTGCAACCAACTACCACATGGATGTTATAGATTTTAAATTTTCAGATAATGTGGTTTCAAGAAGTGGATAACCAACCAATCTTGAGCGAGATAGGATTCTATCCTATCTCGCCCAAATTAAAGGTGACAACTTAATAGCGCAATCAATCTAAACATACTTTAACGACCAAAGCATTATGTTAAATGTTTGAAAATTGGTTTTGTGTTATTAGAAATATTCACATTCCGATTTAATCATTATGTGGATAACTCTATAATTTATTTGTTATGTTATTTTATTTCTCTTTTCTTGTCTCTCATTAGGAAAATTTGAGATTGTTTGATTTTCAACCCTAGATTAGAAAATTTGATACATACATATCAGTTTGTTGTACAAAAGTTAAAACTATTATATTATAAAGAAGTATTTATGTCATTTTCAAATAAAAGTTAAAGGATGCAAGTAAACCTTTTTAAAAAATTTAAATTGGGGTTTTAATTTTTTTTCCCTAATTTAAAATATATTAGAAATAATGAAGATGTTTGATGAATGTGATAGTAAGATAATTGTTATTCTTGATCATTCATACGTTGACTTTTTGAAATAATGTTTTTCAAGAATATTTCTTGCTCTTATTTGATAGAAAAGAATGCCATATTCTGAAATTAGTTTTTATTGAAATTGGTTAAATGATAATAATAATTTTGATGAAAAAAGACATTATATAGAGGGAAAATGCTACTAGAATTTTATTATCTTGAAAAGAAAATTAACAATAAGCTAATATAGATATTATTCTTACGTTTTATTGAACATTTAAAATCATATCGAGAAAAAAAAAGTCATAAAATAAAGAATTAAAAAATGATATTTTAACATATTTTTTATTTGCTTATTTAATAAAAAGAACAAATGTAGTTTGTATTTTTAATATGTACGGCAGGAGATTGAATTTTCGATCTCGAAGTTGATAGTATATGTTCATGTTAGCGTAGTTATCTCACGTTGATAAAAGAAACTAATAGGTAAATTATGTCTTTCTCCTAAACTTTTAGGATTGCCTCAATTTCATTGGTGTACATTAATTTATATCAATTCCGGTGAACTCCATAGTTAATAAGCACTAAAAAAGAATTTGATTAGCTGAGTATTTATTGATATGCATTCCCTTTCTTGAAGTCGGAGATTTGATCTTTCATTCTGCAATTATTATTATCATAATAATTTTATATTCAATAACTACTTATTAAAATAAAAAAATGAAACGGGACTAAATATATAATCTAGTCTTTAATGGTTGACTACATTTTTTCAATTTGATATATAAGGTTACATTTGGTAACTATTTTGTTTTTTTGCTTTTGGTTTTTTAAAAATTTAGCTTATTTTCTTTCAATTTCTCATAATGGATTGCATTGTTCTTAAGATTGTTGAGTTTTTGGCCAAATTCCAAAAACAAAAATAAGTTTTGAAAACGATTTTTGTTTTTTTTTTTTTTTTTTTAGTTTTTAAAACTTGGCTTCGTCTTTTAAAAATGTGATAAAAAGTATGACAAAGCAAGAAATTTCGATGTGAAAAATAGTGTTTATAAGCTTAATTTTCAAAAATAGAAAATAAAAAACTAAATGGTTATCAAATGAGGTTTAAATCTTTAAAAAGTTTGAATTTCATTCTTGATGTATGGTGTATTTTTTTTTCAATTAAGTTGTTTTGAAAGACGATAGCCAACTTAATCAGCAAATGATGATATAATGCTAAACCATACTTTATTAATTGAGTTAAAAACATTCTACGTTTTAATTAGATGTAGGTATAATATTTGTCTATAAAGATCAATATAAACATAGTTCAACTGATATAAATTTATACTATTAATTTCGTCACATAGTTCAACGGTCTAAATTTATACTATCAATTTTGTGACAAAAGGTTCAATCTCCCACTTTAATTGTGGTCAAAAAGTTATTTGTCTATAAATATGTAAGTTAATATTTTAAAATTCGTATGGCTTGTGACCCTTTTGTATCATGAAATTATATGATTGGTATGAATATTAAATATCTTTGAAAACCTAAAATAATAAATGAGGATTTTAATTCTTGAAATATTATAACAAACTTATGATATAGAGGTGGTTTAAATGTTATTTTTCTAGGTCAATGTGAACATATCTCGAATGGCATGAAATTATATCATTAATCTCGAGGTCAGAAGTTTGATCCTTTACGTATTGTAAAAAACAAAAAGAAATGAAATTATATCATTAATCTCAAAGTCAAAAGTTTGATCCCTTACGTATTGTCAAAAACAAAAAGAAATTTAATTTCCTAGATTAATTTTGAAGACCTTGTACTAATTCAAATGTATTTAACTTATCCTCAATTTATACAAGGCTAATAGGATCCATCATACTTTTGCTTTAATTAACTTTTAATTAAACCCTATGAAGTAAGAGATTAGCTAGGGAACCTTATATATGTACATACCCAACATACATTAAAAAGATTGGACTATTCTTGATCATGCTGTTGGTTTTTTGGCCCTTAATCTCAAATTAATTAATTTTAATTAATTAATTAATCAATGTTTTAATTATAACAAACTCAATTTTTAATTATTGAAAATATTAGTGTTTTAATATGTCCATAGCGTAGAGCTCGGAACAACGATTCCAACACCTCTTAAATCACTCAAATCAGAGCGTTGTTCCGACACCTCTTGAATCACTCAAATCGGAGCTAAGATGAAGACGATATGACCGAAACAAGTCTATCGAAAAAATACTGTGGTGGATGACGTGGTATAATCAGACCATTTGCATGTAAACATGTGGCAGCATATTGGTTGAATGGTGGAAGAGATTAACATATGATGAACTTTTGATTTTTGGATTGATTTAAAATAAAAAAAAAATGAAATTTAAAAGAAATTTAAAAGGAAAATAAATTTAATATTATTTTATGTTTGTGTCTAACGGTTAGTTTTTTACACATGGTATGTTTTTTATTTTTGGATTGACTTTAAAAAGAATGAAATGAATTAAAACGAAAATGAATTTAATATTATTTTATGTTTTTGTTTAACGGCTAGTTTTTTACACATGGTATGTTTTTTATTGGATTGACTTTAAAAAGAATGAATTTAAAAAGAAAATGAATTAAAAGGAAAATGAATTTAATATTATTTTATGTTTGTGTTTAACGGCTAGGTTTTGACACATGGTATGTTTTTTTTATTTTTTGGATTAATTTTAAAAAGAAAATAAATTTCAAAAGAAAATGAATTTAATATTATATATATATTTTTTTGTATCTAACGACTACTTTAGTTTAAAATCTCCACCATTGATTTTTCTTTTCCAAAATCCAATGGTCCAAATTAATTGTAGTTTTTAAAAAATTTTCCATCTCTATATAAACCATCTTCCTCTCCAAATTTTAAACAAACAAATTTTACATTTCATAATCCTCCAAAACTCAAAAGTTCCATTGTTGCTCTCTCTAAGTTCCCAATTTTTCTTTTCATCTTATTCTTGAGAGAGTGTTATTGTATTTTGAGGATAAACTTGTTGAGTGCTTAAACTTGTAAATCCACTCTAGTGAGAGTTGTATTGTGTTCTTAAAAAATTTCAACATTTATAACGGTTTGATCATAAACCGTGGAAAGGATCAAGTTTGCTCTTGAACCCATAAAAGGAGCGGTGGTGTAACGGTTAGGCTCTAATCCGTGGAAAGAGTTGGAAAGATTTTATTCAAATTCCCAAGAGGCGCTTGGGGAGTGGAGTAGGTCGAGTTTGACCGAACCACTATAAAAATTATAGTGTCTTCTTCTCTAACTCTTTCCTTTTTATTTTTGCAATTAATTTAAGCAATTTATTGTATGTTTTAGTTTGTTCTTATTTATTTGCTAAAAATTGAATAAGAATTAAATTTTCACATTTTTGTCATCTTATTTGTTGCATAAATTGAATTTTTCTTATTATTTATAAAAAGTGTATTAATTAGTTTAATTTGGTTAATTTAGAAAAAAAGTTTAATTAAACCCTATCCATCCCTCTAGGATTGTCATATCGATCCAACATGTGCTTGATCTTAATAAAAATAAACATGGTTCGTATATATGTTGGGAGGGTAAAAAGACAATTTTGGGAAGAATCTTTCACAAATACCATATGATAATAGAGAGGCTCTATTTTTAATGCCATGTTTTTTTTTTTAATTAAAGATTACTTATCAAAATTTAATATAATTTGGTATAGAGAAAATTATTTTAAAATTCTAGTTAATTAAATTTTGTTTGATAATGTTTTTGGTTTTCTTTACAAAATTGAGATATCGTTTGGTACAAAATGAGCAATTAATTTTATACTTTTTTAAAAAAATATACTAAAAAAAAAAAACATGAGAAAGAATGGGTGAAAACAATTCTTATTTTTATTTAAGAATTAAGCATAACTGGCTTGTTTAAGATACATTTTCTAAATTAAAAAGTCAATGTTTGAATCTCTATGGTAAATAAATTTTAAGGATCAAATTTGTATAAGTTTGCAAGTTTGGGGTCCAATCTTAACCATTTTATAAGTATAAGACTTAAAATTTTGAGAAATTGGATATATAGTAAAGTTTTAGGTTTTGTTTGGATATTTGGCCGAATTCAAAATTAATAAGATTTGGCAAATTGTGTGTAGATCACGTGATGGTCATTTTTCGAATTCTTGACATATCTTCATAGATCAATTAATGATAGTTATAAATATAGTGTAATTGTTGAAGTTCAATTATCAAATTATAACCTAATTGATTTAATAAAATCACAATAAATCAAACTCTCCCTGATTTGTCTCCCACAATTTACATTTAAATTTATCTTTTATTATCAAATTAGATTTCATCTAACTTAACATTCGATTTAATCACAATAAACGAAATCCATCATAATTTTCTCCTCCAATTTATATTTGAATTTATCTTTTATTATCAAATTTGATTTTACTTAACTAAATTTTGGATAGTTGAATGTTTGTTACCAGATTGAATTGTATATAATTTTTTTTAAAATTATTTTATACATATTGTTATCAAATTAATTTTATCTTTTTTCATATTTTCGAGTTTTTGTAATTTGTGTGTATGTTCTTTTTTCATTTTTAATATATATTATTATTAGTTTCAATTTTAACTTTTTTTTCATATCTTCCAATTTTTCTTGTTTATTCAGTTTTTTCTTCCTCAATATTTGTTTCAATCTAAAAAGTAATTACATTTTGTGTTAGAAGTATTGTTTCGGTTGTTATTATATTTAAACCTGTCCTTTGCCCTTGTTTGGAATTCTTAACATTTTCGCAAACAAGTTTTTCTGCACCATTTATACATTCTTGGGTAGTTGCACTAAAAATTCAAGTTCCTTTTGGATTTCCTTCTTGATCAATAACAACTGCATCATTATCATCATATCGTATTATCATACCGTTTTCTTGTTTGAATTCTTTACAAATATGAAAAATTAAAGCTCTTATCACTTTTGATCTTTCTAGAGGTATATTTGGGACAACTTTCTTGATTACAACACCAATAATGTTACCAATATGAGCATATCATCAATTACTAGCCCCAATGATTCAAATACACATTAATTCTCAGACACCACCGTTATCTATTACATTCAAAAGGGTTTGAAGTTGAATCATATTATTTTGGAATCTTTTCTTTCAATGAATGTGTAATAGTAATATGAAAAATATGAGATTTAACTAATCTAAATCCACATACAGAGTAATTGTACTATGAAGTCATGAGGTTTAAACATCCTGAGTTCTAGATAAATTTCAATCAATTATCTCAAATTATTTGATTTTTTCCCTTTAATTTTGTTTTTTGGAGCCAAAATTAATATAATCGAGAAGATAACTAATTTAAATTTTATTTGATAAGAAATTTGAAATTTTTTAATTTAAGTTGATAAAAGATTTAGAATTTGTAGATTTAGAATTTGAGTGGGAAAAGGATAAGAGCTAAGCTTAGTTGGAATAATAATAATAATAATAATAATAATAATAATAAATATCATCATCATCATCATCATCATCATCAGTACGGGTGGAATCGGTTCGGTTTGGGGGTCAAACCGAACCAAACTGAATTCTTTATATATAAAATTGAACCAAACCGAACTGCATATAGTCGATTCGGTTTGGTTTTAAAAATCGATTTCATTTTTTTTCCTTATTTTTTTTAACTTTTTTGTTTTGTTTCCTTTTCCTTTTATTTTCCTTCTTCCTTCCACTGTCTCTTGCCTATGACACAATCTTTTTCTCTTTTTTTTATTTTACAAGTTTTTCTAACCATAATTTAAATATCAATCCACAATAGGAACATATCAAAATGACTACAATAAAAAGTAAAAAACTAAAGAGTTCTACAAAGTACACAATATAGAAATTTCAAATCACCACCTTCAAAGTTTTAAGTCACATAAAAGCAAATAACAAGTCAAACACTTAATAATAACATAGTAACATATTACAAAAGTCCAATCAATACAAACAAATTTGTTCACTTGTCAATCATTATTCTCAAATTTGTTTGTTTGCCTTTCACATATGTCTCCTTCACATTCTTCCCATTATTTGTCACATCACCCTCCTTCTCTTTATTTTTTGCCTTTGCCGCTTCGTTCAAACCCACTACGAAGACTAAGAAAAAAATTTGATAAACTTCTTAGTTGTTATCATAATAAATATAAATAAATATGTTAAAAAATATATAAATATGTTTTAATGATACGAACCTTCCTCGTCATCTGCAATTTCCTCCAAGTATTGTCGTAAATTAATGCAAATTTGTTCTGAACATAACCAATTTTGTGCACATACAAGTGCCTCAGTTGTGGTTGGAGATAATGAGGTACGAAAAAGATCAATCTCTCCCACTAGTGTTGAATGTGGACTTAGAAGCAACTGTGGATACCAGAACTGCTAAAAGATCTCATGCAATTTTGCTAAGAATATTATATCTAGAAGAATTCCCCTTCTACCAATCTAAGATATCAAAGTTATCTTCACGTTTAACACGAGGCTCCAGTAAGTAAATATCAACTTTTGAAACCACACTTTGCGATTCATCTTCATCCAAATCTTCAAAATCAAAAAGGAATACCTCTGAAACACTTGTAGTTCTAAATGGAGCACTTTTAATGGTACATAAAGATTGACCCTTAATAGCAACTGACAGTGAAAAATTGTATTCATTGAACAATGCTCTCAAAACACCCTCTACCTTACTTCCTACGGCTTTTTCCACATCAACATCAAATAACTGATTTAGGCAATACGAAAGAAACTTCATCTTATAACGAAAGTCCAAAATGAAGGCAACATACAAGAATAAATTTGTTCTATCTTTTTTTCACCAATACTTATCAAACTTTTCTTGCATATTCATTGTCATTTCATGCAAAAGTACATCATTAGGACCAGTTGCACTTAAATATTTTTTTATGCAATTCTGAAGTATACTAATCTCATGGAAGACTATATTGGAAGTAACATACAAAGACCCTGAAAGCCTAATAGTTACTTCATAGAACACTAACAAAAATTTGGTAAATATTATGGCAATTTCCCAATCCTCGGTGGTCAATTTTTCCTCCTCATTCATGTAGACTGTATCAGAGTCTTCTAACCTCTCAAATGCCTTTTCAAATTTTACAGCTGCCTCAAGCATCAAATAAGTAGAATTCCATCTAGTTTGAACATCAAGCCACAACATACTTTTATTATCTATGTTCTCCTCTTCGATACACTTCTTAAATGTAGCAAGTCGAGCAGGACAAGATCTAACAAACCTCATGGCATCTCAATTCGAACTAATAAATCATTAACATCTTTTAGACCATCACATACAATTAAGTTCAATATATGTTCACAACATCGAACATGCAAGAACTCACTATCTAACACCAACCCATGCTTAAAACGATCCTTTAGATAAGCAATGACAGTATTGTTTGACGAAGCATTATCAACTGTTAATGTCATAACCCTTTCAATGCCCCACTATTTTACACATTTCTCAACCTCGTTTCCTATCGCCTCCCTTCCATGGTTCTCAATTTGAGTGAAATTAAGAATTCTCTTATGTAACTTCTAATCTTTTTCAATAAAGTGTGCAATCAAAACCAAAACGATCATATTTTGGATTGATGACCACGTATCGGTTGTGAGTGACACTCTATATCCTTGATTCACAAAAATGTCTTTCAACTTCTTTTTCATGCTATCATATATTTCGAAAATATCTCTAGCAATTGTTTTTCGAGAAGGAAGAACAAATTTTGGTTCTGCTAACGTCAAAGTCCTATTCACAAACCTCTTAAATCATTGGTTCTCTACGAATTTAAATGGCAACTCATCAATTACAATCATCTCAGCAAGTAGTTTTCGAGCACTCTCAATAGTAAACATCTTATAACTAACGGATGAATGTGAACTATCTCCAATACTCTCTTTCTTCTTAAAGACCAACTCACTTTGTGTTACATCTAACTTACACTTCTTAATCTGATTAGGTTTTTTTTACAGTAGTTTTCAATATGCATTTTCATAATTGAATTTTCATTCCTTCTACCATGACATGCATATGCCATACCACAATAGTTATATTTAGAATGTGGATCATCATCACTATATTTATACCATTTAGTAAAGTGATCCCATACCATAGATAAATTTTTCCTCTTTCTTCCATTTGTAGGCTTTGAAACCGTCTCCTCACTTTGATCTTTTGATAGTGGTGGAAACATCTCAATAACATCATCATTGGAATCGTTGCTCTTACTCATTGTGAATCATTGGTGGTTATAGGTAAAATTTGTGATGGTACCTATAAAATGCATATAACAAAATAAAGATCTTTAGTCTTTAGTTAAGCTTTCCTTGTCATTCTCAAGATGTTAAAGTTATTCCAAAACCCTAAACTAAAAGCAATCAAATCTAGGTAATACTCAAAATTATTTTGTTCTAGAGCTTTTATCCAACCACTAAACAACATAACTCATGTGATCGACGTGACATTAGCTAGAGAAGCTATAAGGCATGCCCTTTCCTCACATACAACTTTCTTCATATATGTTTCTTTATTTTATCAAATTAATATATTTTTCTCTTCTATTCTATTCTTTACATATATGATCAAATGAAAATCTAACTAATATTTAGGCTAACAAACAAATTTCTAGATAGTTAAAAGGGGAAAATAGATGGAAAAAACTTATTATTATGAAACAAATTAGATAGAAACAAACCAAACCATAAAAGCAGTATCAAAACTAAGTACCAAACATAAAATTTGAAATTTGAAACAGAGGAAAAACACCAACTAAAAGCTAAGTATCAAACATTCGAATGAAACTTGAAAAGATATTTAATTTGGATAGGGAATATTAGAATAACACCAAGTAAAAGCTAAGAATCAAACATGAAATTTGAAATTTGAATGATTCTCAGTCACAAACCAATCAAAAGCTAAGTATCAAAACTAAAATAATAGATCGAAGAGATGTCAAAATCCATCAAAAAATAAATGAAGGAATCTGGATCAGTCACAAACCAATTGAAATTTAAATGAATCACCAAGGAAAAGAACTTATGGCAAATAAAAATGAGTAATTTTGGATCAAAAAATAAATGAGAGAGATAGGAATGATCCTGAAAAATAGATCAGAGTCGGAAAGATGTCTGGTTGACAAACAAAGATTGTGGTTTTATGCCCTAATTGAGATCAAAGACGACGGAGAAAGAAAAATTAAAAATTACATCCAAATCAAAACAGAGAGAAAATAAATCGAGAGAATGAGATACAAAACCTACTTAAAGACCAGAAAAGTTGAGTTGCTGGTGCAGACTATGGCAGTCGATGGGTTTGAAACAGAAAAGATGCTGATGTAGGGGTGGCTGGGTGGAATCAAAACAAAAAATTAAAAATTAAAATAGAGACTTGAGAGTTGAGGTTAGGAGGTGTTGATGTAGGGGATGAAGGGTCGAACCGAGGGAGAAGAAGGTGTTGATGTAGGGGTGTCCGAGTGGAATCAGAAAGGTTTGGAGATGGAGACCGAGGGTCAAGTCGACTGTTGAGGGAGAAGGAGAACTGAGAAAAAAAGTCTAAAAACCCTAACCCTAATAGTGTATATACTGTCTCTTATACACATCTAGATGTGTATAAGAGACAGTAACCGAACTGAACCGTTTAATTTCAATTTTGGAATTCTAGCGAACCGCATCGAACCAAATTTTTCGATTATTTTGATAATTCAGTTCGGTTCGGTTTATGCGATTTCACTATCCACCTCTAATATTCAGCTATCTAAATAATAGTTTTTTTCTTAATAAAACATAAATCACTTAGAGTATTGGCGTGAGATTGATCAAATCTTCCTTGTTTGCAATTATTATTAAAATAAAATAAAATCACAAAAACCATCTAAATCCATCTTCCTTAATGCCCCCCATCTTTCACCCTCTCTACCTCACGCCTGCATCTTCTTCACGGCTTTACTAAGCCCCTTGAATCTCTCTTTCTACCATACACTGTCGTCCATATTGAGACTGTCGCCAACATCCTCAAGTTGTCGTTGTGAAGGGTAGCGTTGGTAAGTCTCATTGATCTTCCTTTCTATCTTATTCACTCTCTCTTTCTCGTTCTCTCTCCTCATGTCCACAAAGCCTCACCTATGAGCGAAGTTGTCAACCGCGTGCTCTGCCGCCACTACTATTACCATGTGTGGGACTTAACAAAGTGTATATATAATCTTAAAATACTATTTAACGAAAATACTATTTAATAAATATATATATTTGGTTTAGTGTGGGACTCGATGCTTTTATCCATTTGAGTGAGTATGGGTAGTTTGGGTATTTATTAAATAGTATTTTTATTAAAAAAATCATTTTTCTATTTTAAGATTTTGAAAACTTTTTTCTATTCTTTCTAAAGAAATTTTAAAATTTGCTATATGACTTGTCAATCCTTTACCGTTAAATTTTTTTCAACTATGTAAGCTTGAGGTTCCAATTTTAACCTTGTATAAGTTTGTAAGTTCAATTTTTTTTTTCTAGAATAGGTGATATTATTATACAACAACAAGGGGGATCCCATAGCCCGAGATTAAGGCATCAAAGCAACAAAGCACAAATAAAGACAGGACTCGACCGAAACAAAGCCAAAACAAAGCCAAAACAATACCATCCACCTGGGAGAAAATAAAGAAAAGGAAACAAAAGTCCACCACCTGGGGCCAACAACCAAACAAAGAACAACGACAAGTACAAAAAAAGGAAAAAAACATCTATAAACGTACTAGATAAGACAGAGAAGATCAATCCGTCAGGAAGCAACACAAGCATGAACCGTAGGGATCATAAGGTGAAACAGAGCAGACACTGTCCTCGGTCTACCACTATGAGACTAGCCATTACACTCCTACCAAATGTAGTAGATGGAAGTACACCAGAAGACACGGAATAGCTTACTATGCACCCACTTCCCTGACCCCGCTCAGCATAACCAACTCAACTCGACAACCCAACCTGCCACTCAATGAGTCGAACACAACTGACACAACACATCTGACCACACCTCTCTCCCATACCCACACTAAAAAAATAGATGATCCCGCGACTCTACACCTCCCTCACATAGAAGACACCCCCTCTGACAACACACCCCAACTCCTCAACCAATCCCGCGTACCCAAATTGTCCCTCATAGTTAACCACACACAGAAGGAGTGATGTGGAATACCATCCCCAGACCACAAAAGACCTACCCAAGACACCCTAGGACGACGAGGGCACAAATTTTCCCCCGCACTAGCAATAGAAAACTGACCATTAGCACCCGACACCCAAACCCAATAATCCTCCCCTCTCACCCTAGGCCCCACTGCCTGAATAAGACTCTAAATCTCAAGTAACTCCCATGACACTGTAGGCCACCTCCAACCTCCCTTACCTGACCCCACTTCATACAACCAACTCAACTCGATATACCCGAACTCGCCACCGATGAGTCGAACCCAAACTAATGCAACACACTTGACCACACCTCTCTCTCATACCCACACTAAAAAATAGATGATCCTGGGACTCCACACCTCCTCCACATAGAAGACCCCCCCCCCCCCCCCTTGACAACACACCCAAACTTCAACCAATCCTGCATACCCAACCTGTCCCTCATAGCTAACCACACACAGAAGGAATGATGCGGAATACCATCTCCAGACCACAAAATACCTACCTAGACACCCTAGGACGATGAGGGCGCAAACTCTCCCACGCACTAGCGATAGAAAACCAACCACTAGCACCCAATACCCAAACCCAATAATCCTCCCCCCTCACCCTAGGCCCCACTGCCTGAATAAGACCCTAGATCTCAAGCAATTCCCATGACATTGTAGGCCACCTCCAACCTCCCTTACCATCCATAAACTCCAACAACCTCGCCTCCATACTACTCTTTACATCATAGACCACCGTAGACCCATATGAATCCATAATCGTACCCCCCGACAACCAAGGATCCCACCAAACAAAACATGACCTTCTATCGCCCACCCTTAAATGAACCAGATGCTTGAATCTATCCCTACAACGCAAGATTACCCTCAAGCACCAAGACCTCCCAACTTCATATCGAACAACCCATAAAGACCGCCCACACAAAAACATACACCTCCACCCATGCCACCCATAATGAGCCCGATTTAATTAAAGAAACCAGAGTAGCTTCAAAATAGTAGCTTGATTCCATGAAGCCACATGTTTCACACCTAACCCCTCTCACCTTTTGGCAAGCACACCTCATCCCACGCCACCTGCACACCACCCCGAATCTCCGCACTGCCCTTCTATAAATAACTACGCAATAGACGATCAACCTCATAAGTTACACACGTAGGCAACACAAAGATGCTACACCAAAACATCTAAAAGGACTATAAGACAGACTTGACAAGCTGTAACCTCCCAGTAAAAGAGAGGGACCGAGCCGTCCAGCTTCTAATACGAGTTGTAATCCTCTGTATCAAAGGTGTATAGTCCACAACCCTAAACCGACCAGCCAATAAAGTTAATCCCAGATACATAACAGGCAGCGAACCAAGAGAGAATCCCATAAAAGTAGCAAGCTCCTCTACCTCACCAGACTCCACACCCGAAAAAAATATGGAACTTGATGTGAATTCAACCATTGAACCATTGCATTTACCTAAAGGACCAATTACAAGAAGCAAGGCAAAGAAAATTCAAGAGGCATTCACACTACATCTTCAAAAACTAGTAAATTCACAAGAACCGACAAATAATTTTGAGACCAAAGTTTTATATAATGTTAGCTCAATGAGTCAAGAAGAGAATGGCATGAAGATGGCACGGAAAAGTCTTATAGTTTGGAAGATGACACGGTGGTAAAAAAAAGTGTGCAGATTTTGTGAAGAAAATGCTGTCAAGTGTGCACTGCATGGGGAAATGTGATGTCAAACCTTATCAAACATGCATATCTACTTTGCCACCTTCTAGAGGAGATATTTAAGGCAATTTGAAGACTTTCTACATTCCTAGTTTTTCATTTTGACTTATAATTTAGTATGCAATTGAGTTTCAAGTTTCTAGGTGTTATTTTCTACAATTTGCAATTAATTGTATTTGAATGACTTTTGAGTTTCTTGGTCTATCCGCGACCATTTGGCCTAGAAAATGGTTTGTAATGTTCTCCAAAACTCAGATTATCGATAGTAAAAAGCATGTGCTTATTCAACCCTTTGGTGTTGTCTTTTTCTTTCAAATCTTGCTTTAGATTTGATATTTAAATCAATTCATTGGATTAGTCTGGATCAAGCTAACTCTGGATTGAGCTGTCTTAGGATCTAAGAGTGACCATCATAGATTCTAAGTTTGATCTAAGTTAGCTTTCTTTGTGAGTGTTTGCAAGGATCTTAGAAGGACCTCTAGCTTTGCATCCAACAAGCATCGCAAGCGCTTATCATTTGGTATCAGAGCTTTTGTTTATTGTTCTTGGCCGACTTTAAAGATGTTATCTTTACTTTATTTCAATTTTTTCCTTTAAAGCAATTTCTTACATCTTGTACTACAAGACATACTACAAATTATCTTGAAAACTTTTCAAATCAGCTCTTGGATCAAAAAAAAAAAAAAAAAAAAAAAAAAAAAAAAAAAAAAAAANTTGAAAACTTTTCAAATCAGCTCTTGGATCAAAAAAAAAGGAAAAAAAAAAAAAAAAAAAAAGAAAGTCAACAAGAAAAAAAAAAGAAAACAAAAGCAAAAAAAGAAGAAGAAAAGAAATCAAAGATCCAAGGCACATGAAAGTTTCTTGTCATTCATAAAAAAAAAAAGAAAAAAAATTCTAGATTTGTTTTTTAGCCTAACTTTAGTTACTTTACTCTTAGTTTGTGAGAGTTGATCATTTTGAATTGGTTTTTATCAAATTTTTAGTGAGATTGCACCAAAAATATAAGCCAATCCTTACATCATTGACCTAGTACCAAAAGCCTACCTTTGAGTGATAAACACGAGTGTTCTTGAGTGAAATTGGTGAGAAGTGTGGTGAGGTCCTTTTATTACTAACTTTAAAATGTCACAGGGTGAAGGAGTACCACAAGTACAAGAAACTAATATGGTTATTCTTCAAGCCATTCAAGGCATGATGGAAATGATGAGGGAAGATAGACAAGAAAGGAGGGCACAACAACAAAGAGTCTTACAAGAAGATGAGAGAGTAATTGACTTAGTTAAACAAGAAAGACAAATTGGAGGAAGAGGAAACATGAGAGGAAGAGGAAGAAATAATATGCATCCTAGACGAGGAGAAAGAATCCATGAAGATAGAGATAGTGGGGTCAAGCTCAAAATTTAACCATTTTGTGGAATGTCGGATGCAGAGTCATACTTGGAATGGGAAAGGAAGATAGAACATGTGTTTGATTACAACACATTTAGTGAGAATAAGAAGATGAGACTTGCCATTGCCGAATTCCTAACCATGGGGGAAATTGGTATCAACATCTCAAATCTGAGAGAAGGAGGAAAGAGGAGGATCCCATTGAAACTTGGGAAGAACTTAAAGAAGTTATGAGAAAGAGGAATGTTCTAAAACATTATGAAAGAGATTTGAGAACTAAATTTCAAGTTTTGAGGAAGGGAACAAAAAGTGTAGCTGAATATTATCAAGATATGGAAACTTTGATGGAAAGAGCAAATATTCCAGAAGAAGAAGAAGAAGACACCATATCTAGATTACTTGGAGGTTTAAATCGAGAAATTGCTCATATCGTTGATAGATATCCACAACTATACTTGGAAGATATGTATCATTATGCAATCAAAATTGAAGAACAATTGAAAGAAGAAAAGGAACATTCCAAGAGGTATAATTTTAAAGCTAATACCTTTTCAAATTCTAATGTTTGGAATAAGGATGGTTTTGTGAATAGGGGTGAAGCAAAAGGGAAATTTGTGGC
This sequence comes from Benincasa hispida, assembly GCF_009727055.1. Taxonomy (NCBI): domain Eukaryota; kingdom Viridiplantae; phylum Streptophyta; class Magnoliopsida; order Cucurbitales; family Cucurbitaceae; genus Benincasa; species Benincasa hispida. The sequence goes on from NC_052351.1 coordinate 59,788,161, forward strand.
TTCTAAAAGAGTGGAAGCTGGGAGCACCTATACTAAAAAGAATGAAGCTTCAAAGGAGGAAAGAGAGAAATCTAGTTCCATTCAATGCTGGAAGTGCAAAGGATTTGGGCACATGAGCAAAGATTGTGTCAATAAAAAATTCATGGTCATAAGAAATGGAATTATTGATTCGGAAGATGAATGTGATGAACAAGGTGGCCAACTTGAGGACGAATCCAAAGCCGTTGATGATGAATACATTGAAGAAGGTAACTTCATATCCTTAGTTGCAAGACGAGTACTTAATGTGCAGATTAAGGAAGAGAAAGTTGAAGATCAAAGGGAGAACTTATTCCACACAAGGTGCTTGATTGAAGGAACCCCATGTAGCTTGGTGATTGATAGTGGAAGTTGCACAAATGTAGTAAGTAGTTTTCTTATAAAAAGACTCAAACTCACTACTTGTCCACATCCAAAACCATATAAACTTCAATGGTTAACAAACAAAGGAGAATTGAAGGTAAACTCCCAAGTTCTTATTTCTTTTACATTTGGAAGATATAAGGATGAGGTTTTTTGCGATGTACTATCTATGTATACGGGTGATATATTATTAGGCCGACCTTGCCAATATAATAGAGAAGTCACATATGATGGTTTGTTGAACAAGTACACATTTACTTTGAATGGGAAGAAGTTTATTTTTCTTCCATTTTCTCCATATGAAGTACAATGCGATCAAGTGAAACTAGAAAAGAAAAGAAAATAATTTGAGGGTCAAGAGAGGAGGGGAGAAAGTAAGTTAAAGGAGAAGAGCGAAAAAAAAAAGAAAAAAGTGAGGGGCAAAAAGTGAGTGACAATCAAGAGAGAAAAAAGAGTGATTTTGAGGGAAAAAAGAAAGAGTGTGAGTTTGGTTATGAGAAAGGGGGAAGAGAGGAATGTGTTTTCATTTGAAGCATCAAACTTTGTATTTATGTGCAAAAGAATGTATTTAGTAACTGAACCTAACTCTAATGATAGTTTTCCTAGTGCTTTTAAAACTCTTTTGCAGGAATTTAATAACATGTTTCCACATGAAGATGCACCTACGGGTATACCTCTTTTAAGAGGAATTGAGCACAAAATTGATTTCATACCCGGGGCAACGCTTCCAAATATGGCGGCCTACAGGACCAATCCAATCGAGGCCAAGGAAATTAAAGGCAAGTGGAAAAACTCATGGATAAAAATTATGTTCGAGAAAGCATGAGTCCTTGTTCGGTTCTAGTCATTTTAGTACTCAAGAAAGATGGAACATAGAGGATGTGTGTTGATTATCGAGCCATCAACAAAATAATGGTAAAGTATTGACATCCTATTCTTAGATTAGATGACATGCTAGATGAATTACATGGCACAAACTTGTTTTAAAAAATTGATCTTAAGAGTGGTTACCATCAAATTCGAATGCATATGGGAGATGAGTGGAAAACGGCTTTCAAAACAAAATTTGGTCTTTATGAGTGGCTTGTTAGCCACTGACTAGAACACCTCAGTGGCCTGAGTTGCCTCTGCACACACCGACTTTGAGAAAGGATCCCTCTCCAACTCGGCCTGAGCAGCCTCCATAACTTGCCTAGCAACCCGCACCTCATTAGATAACACAGAGATACGCCTACCAAACGAGGCACGTAAACACCGTTTCACTGCCTTAAAATTTCACACAAAGCTAACCATAGGGGACACATCCTCAGGCCTTCTCCACACTGACCTGATAGTATCAATAAAACCATCTGCCTCCACCCAATGAGTAAAATAATGAAACATAGGAGGCGGCCTACACCTCGTCTCCCCTGTAGAGACCATAAGGGGGCTATGATAAAAAATTCCCCACTACCGAACCCTAATCTCCGAATACAGAAAAGCCACCTTCCACACGTCATTAGTCAAGAAGTAATCCAACTGGCGTAAGATACCATTCTCCTAAACTTTACTAGTCCAAGTAAACCAGTTACCTATCACACCTATCTCAACCAGATCCGCCTCCAACAACGCCCTATCAAATTCCTCCATATTTCTCAAGCTAGGGCAACCACCAAGATCCTTTGAACTATTACGAATAGCATTAAAATCACCCATAACAACACCAAGAAGCTACCACGAGGCACATACATCAGTCAACTAGGTTCACAAGTTTTGCCTATCAGTCACGTGATTAGAGGCATACACAACACCAATGTGTACCCTAGCACTAGATACAATATCCACCAAAGTACCAGAAATGAACTGATCCCAACTGACATCCAGAATAAAATCATAGACACTCTTCCGCCACATCACCCAGGTCCTCCCAACTCCCCCTCACACTATAGCTACTCACACAACTCCAAGCATCACCAAACCTACCCACCACCATACCAAAGTTCTCATGATGAACCCTCGTCTCAAGCAATCAGCAGAAAGTAACAGAGGAGGAAGACAGAAAATCTGCCACCACTCTACACTTGACAGGGTCATTCAACCCCTTAACATTTCAGGAACACCAAATCATGAAACTTGTGAGAAATCACACCTACCACCTCCCACTGGGATTTTGCCCGAACTCCCAAACATCTCATCCAAAACAAACAACGGATCAGGATCAGACTACACTAATACCAGTGCCAACAAGTCTCCCCCATCACTCAGAACGTCAAAATGATTACAATCATCAACATGCTTAACAAACCCTGCTTCTAGGGGAGCCATAAACTACTCTGCTCCTCAACGGCGCCGATCCCAATGACCCACTGCCACTCCTATGTCCTACACCTCCTCTATCACGTCGATGATGGCTAACCATAGTAAACTCGCCATCACACCCTACACTTCTATTCCCAACCACTGGGCTAACTCCCCTCCCATCAGTACTCAACTTCTGACCCTTCCTTACACTCTCAAGGCCACCCTTCTCCCCCAAACACCCCTCATTAACCACCACAATATTCAAATCCTGACCTTTTGCCACACCTTGTTTCTCACACATCACCCTAGTATGCCCAAAAGAGCCACAACAAGCACACTTACGAGGCTTCCACTCATACACTACTGGAATAATAAACTCCCGTCCTAGCATTCTAATAGTGACTGAAGAGGAAAATAACGAATCACCATCCACCTGAACACAAACTCTCGCATACGATAACCGACGTCGCTCTCTAGTTGCAACATCAAAAGAAATAGCCTTACCCACAACACTAGCCAACATTGCTAAACCCCTATCCGTCCACAGCTCCAAGGGAACATGCTCCGGTTTAATCCAGATAGGAACATAATCGAAAACAAAGGTTTTAGGAACAATACCTGGTGACCACTATCGTAATAAGATGGGCTTGTCACCCAAGTGCCACGGATCATTCTCCAGGACCTAGTCCCTTGACTCTGCCTTTTGAAATTTAAAAATAATCAATATGTTCTCCAACAAGATAATAGTTGACATCTCTACGCGTCCCCAAATTCTCTGAATAAGGCGAAAAATAACAAAATACGGGAGTTTTGCATCCACAAACTGACCCACCAAAGATTTCCCCCATAAACAAACACCTGCATCAAGAACCTCCTCACAAGGCTCAACAATCACTTTATCATTTTCAACCAAAGGGGGTGTAAACTCTAAATTTTCCTTCAATTTGGACCCAAAAAGGGTCACCCATGAATTTTTCCTTTTCAAACTGGAACCGGATCCAACAGAACCAAACCACTCCCCCATTGAACCTAACCGGTCCGTCTTTGAACCACACCCTAGTTGAACCGACGTTGGCTTGACCCAGCACCTCACCCTCGTTCGTAGAAACCAGACGCTCAACATTCTCCACAAACCCAACCCGATTTACCTTCTCACAGACCAGCTTCAGGCCCCCGCGACCCCCATCTCCGGTTTAACACTTATCGACCTACCCACCATAACACCCAAGCCATTCGTCCCTTTCCTCTTCTCCACTTTTTCCAGCCTACTTTCATCTCATAGCCCACTCCCATTAGGTCCACCCCCATCTCGTAGACCCCCCAACACCTTAGCAACACTCACCTCAACTTCTTCTAGACCCAACCCAGACACACCTCTCACAACCTAGGCCCCATCTCCACTGGAGCCCAAACTCCCCTACCCACCACCTGATTCAATACCCAGCCCACTCGGTTCACCTAAACCCTGGTTCTCTCCAACCCGGTTTGATTCTTGTTCTAGGTTAGAGGATAGAGGTGTCTTCATCCCTTCGAGTGCCACCGGATCACCGAACGTCAAACTCCCTATCCCAACTCTGGCAACACTCCTCGCACCAAACCCTTCACCCTCCTCAGAATGACCATCAGACACCCCAAAGTCCTTCACCTCCGAACGAGTAACCAATCCTGAATCAACCTCCGGTTTAAGAAGACGAAAGGGTTGTCGTGCCACACGAGCTTCATTCTTTTCCTTCAGTCTTAAAGGTGACTATTTATGCACCATTGTCCCAGATCCAAACCCAACGAAAACAAGATTTCGACAAGACAAAGTAGATCATTGGCAACTGAACGGAGAAGAGAAACGACACGGTGGCTTCAGATGGCGACAAATGGGCTAGGCGGCGTTTGGAAGAAGCGATGACAATGCTTGGTCTCGGTGATGACGCGGCTAGCTTCGCGTCTGTCTGGCGGAATGCTGAAGAGGCAGACGGACAACTCCGTCAGCTTCGACAGAGGAACGAACGTCGGAGCTCAATGATGGTGCGACTGCTGGACGCGAGGTAATGCAGCGCGAAGACGGCTAGGCTTCTCTTTCCTTTTTCCTGCGTGCGCAAAGACGACTAGGGCTCAATCCCTAGCTCAATTTTTATAATTGAAAGTCCGAAGATATAATTGTAACTACCACTATACTTCAAGAATGGTTTTTACAATTTGACCTATAATAAAATTTTTATTTCTTTTCTTAATCATTTGATCATTTTCAAGTAAATATATTTAACTTTATTAGGATTTATTTATCATCCTAACCGAGTTATCATAATAGTGCTGTGTGGATTCAATAGAATTTGATTGAGGTAAAAATTTAAAAGTTTAAAAATTTTACTTGAAAAATAATATGGATGATAAACCAGAAGAAAGAAAAAATTGTTCCTATCTTTTAATATTTTAGATTCTCTACAATCAAATTCATCAATTTAGATTGAAAGTTATAAAACATACATTTTAAATATAAAGATATAAAGAAAACAGAATGCTATCATTGAAAATTCCAGGATCTCCAAGATCCCTGTAGTTATCTAGTTTTATTTTCTCTTCATTTTTTTACTATGATTTGCATATTTATTAAATATAATGTTTCTTAGTCAAATTCCAAAAACTAAAACAAATTTTAAAAACTACTCTTTTTAGTTTCAAATTTTGACTTGATTTTTTAAATTATTAATAAAAAGTAGATAACTAAAGAAGAAATTTGGAGGTAAACATCTTTCAAAACGTCTATAGACTTAATGTTCATAAATAGAAAATAAAAAACTATATGATTATCAAATTCAGCCTTACTAATTTTAAAATAAACATCTTTCAAAAGTTCTCCCAATCTTAACCATCTACTGCAATCTCTCTTTTTACAGTAGAAAATGTGTCAACTTGAAAAGTAATGGGCAGGCCTAGATGCAATGGGCCTCTAACCAAATTTATTTGGGAAAGCCCATTTACAAATAGATAGACCTAAAACCCAATCATCTGTGTCAGGCCCATAAAAAATTTGGGTTCCCACTTAGCCTTCCATTTTGAGTAATTGCGATAGATAAGACTTTTAGGCATTTTATTAAGTATATAGTATTATTTAAAAAAATATTGCGAATATAACCAAATTGTTCTAATATCCTAATTTAAATTTTTTAGGATTATTCCTCTTATACCCTTGGCTACAAAGCAAATCTTCAAGCACATTTTTCTCTTACTCTCGATTTCTTCATCATCAATCTTCCATCTTGATTTCTCAGATTGATTTCATCATCGCCGATTTCTCTCAGTCAGTTCCTTCATCGTCATTTTCATCATCATCGCTTTGTTCATAATTGATTTTTCACATTTGCAGCAAATCAAATCCTTATACAGTCATCATCCAATCTTTATCGATTTCTCCATCACTCGCACAATCATCCCTAATTTTTGGATCTTCATGACATCTCTCATTTTTGGATTCTAAAATTTAGTGGAGAGAAGGGGGAGACAGGAAAAGAAGGCCACTTGAAGCTTGCTAAGGAGTTTAGTGGTGACCTGACCGGAGGAATCAATGACAGAATGGACGGTGGAAGAAAGAGACTTGAACTTTGACTAGAGCAAGCAGTAGTTCGCCAACGACAGTGAAGGCATGACTTGCTCCCATTTAAATTTGGATATTAGATTATGGTTGAACATGTTGTTTTGGATTTTGAAGCAAATGCTTCCAAATGAAGAACCCCTCGTAAAGGTTGTTTGGATTTTGGGAATCGCACCTAAAGGAATTTTGGAAGTTCATGAAAGGTTGGTGGAGGAAGTTTGTCAAGTGATACTATCAAGGATAGAAATTATCATTGATAGCATGTCGATGATACTACCATATCATGCTAATGCATAATCAAACAATCTCTCTTGGAACTCAAATACTACACTACATAATATATAAATACTATCAGTGATATCCTTTACATTGATAGCAATAGAAAGATATCATTGATAGTAGCTATCAATGATATTCTTTATGATATCAATATAGAAGGATATCATTCTATACCTGTATGCATTAGTAACATACAAATACACTACATTTATCAACAAATTAATCAAAAGACCCCGAGTATTTATAAACAGGATATCAAATTGAAATGACGAAACGCATAAAAACATTACCATTGATAAAAACATATCCGCAATAGCCATTGATTGCCTATCATTGATATAAACATATTAGTAATAGCAACCGGTAGCCCATTTTTCAAATTGAATGTTATTACTGATAGTAGCATAACTAATAACAACTATTGAAAAGTATCACTAACAGCAGCTGTCAGTGATAGTAACTGATATCTATTATTAGTGATAGCTTTCAATTTGAAAAAATAAGAAAGAACTGTGCGTAACGGCGGGTTGGGTGTGGCCCCGACATTCCCCTACATACCCTACGATCATCCTCCCTCCCTTGCCTTGAATGCTTTGTCCTCATAAACCAACACGGGTCCTTTCAGGATGAAGCTAAGCATGCTTAACTTTGGAAACGCCCTAGGCCCAGGATTCAAAATCCGGATTCGGCCCCTAATGGCCTCGGCATTCCCCTACGTACCCAACATAGGATTGCTCAAAGCTAAGCATGCTTAACGTTGAAGTTCTTATGATTGAACCACCGAAAAGGAAGGTGCATCTTGTTGGTATAGGTAGTAACTTTCAATTCTTTTAAGCCTTTTGTAATCATACTTTCATTTCTTAACTATACTTTCATGTCCTCAGGATCCCTCTCATTCAGATGTGATATCGGTTCATTCATGTACCCCTCCTGAACTCGGGTTGTTACATGGAGATTTAAAATAGGGCTCTTTTTAAATATACAAAATATTTAAAAATATTTACACAACAAAAAGTTTCAAAAGTACAAGTACTTTTGAAACTTTTTCCTATAAAGTGTAAATTTTCTTGGGATTTTTCTATTTATAAGAATTTTCTTGAAAAATAATTAACTTGTTATGGTAATTACAAGTTAATTATTTTGATTTAGTTGAAATTATATTTATATCTTTAGAGGTAGAAATTGAATTAATATGCTAAGATAATTCAATTTGGATTTTAAATGATAGAAGATTTAAAATACTTGAGGGAAATAATGGAAGAGATTTAAAGAGATTTGGGTTAATAGTAAAAGTCTTGGGAATTGGAGATTATGGTTTGAAGTGGGAAAAGGAAAATGAAATATATATATATTATATATATATATTACTTAGGATTTTATTTGGTGGAGTTAGGGTTAAAAGAGAGAAGAAATTTTTTTTAGAATATCTAGAGTTCATATGTCTGTGGAATTGAGATAAAATGTCTAGAGTTCATACGTTTGGGAGCTGAGTTGAGATAGAATGTCTAGAGTTCATATGCCTGTGGAGTTCATATATATCTGTGGAATTGATATATCTGCGCTTGGAGTGCAGAGTTATTTGATTTGAGTTCATATGTTTGCGTTTGGGGTGTAGAGTTGAATTCAGATGTCTAGGTATCTGATGCAGTTTTTTGAACTCTAAATAATATTCTTTTATAATAAATATTTTTGTTTTGAAACTTTTTTATTTAATAATTCTACCCATCTTTGTTTGAATAAAATATGGATTACAATTTTTTTCTTTTAATTTTTAAAACTTTTCTTTCTTTCTTTCTTTCTTTTTGGGGCTATGAATATTAATTAACTCATTACATTTCTTGTAGAAATATGGAAATAAAACGAGAAATTAAAGCGAAATAAAATTTTTTTATTCTAGCTAATTTTTCTCCATGAATTTCATTATCACCATCTTCTTTTTCTTTTCTTCCTATTGTTGCTCTATATTTTTACTATGTCATGAATTTTTTTAATTAAAACACCCCATCATTGTAACAACCAATGGAATGTCACCACATTTCACTTTAATTTCCTCTAAATTTGGAAGATCATCAGAGAACAAATATTTATTTTTCACTAATTCTTGGTAGAAAATGTTCCAGGAAAAAAAATTCATTTTATGGGTTTTTTTTTGGTATATGTTACATACTTTTCAACTACATACATACTTTTCATCTAAATATTCTTCAAACTCGTTTGATATGTGAATTCATTACGTATAAATATTGCACTTAATCTAGATAAAATAATATTTTTTTATATAATCAACAACTCTATAACATACTTTAACAGTCATCAGTCTTATAGTAGTCGGAAATGGTTGTCGAAGTTAATTATCGAAGATGATCTTTACTGAAACTTGTAGTCGGAGGTGGTTGTTGGAACCTGAAGTTGATCACATGAAGGTGTATTGGAGTTGGTTGTCGAAATTTGTCATTAGAGGTGGTTTTTGAGTCCTGGAGTTGGTCGGGCGAAAGTGGTCATCAAAGTTGATCATCAAATACGATTTTCACTGAAGATTGTACTCGGAGGAGGCTATCAGAGTCCGAAGTTAGTCGCATGAAGATGATATTAGAGTTGGTTGTTAGAGTTTGTCGTCAAAGGTGGTTAACGAAGTCTCGAGTTGGTCGTCGGAGTTGCTTGCTCAAAGGTGATATTTGAAGGTGATTTTTATTAAAGTTTATAGTCGGAGGTGGTTGCCGGAGCCTATGGAGCCTATGAAGGTTGTTGTCAGAGTTGGTCATTGGAGTTTGTTGTTGGAGCCAATTGGTCATCGAAGTTGGTAGCGCAAAGGTGGTCGTTGGAGTTGGGTCACCGGAGGTGGTTGTCAAAGGTTAGAATTGGTTGTCAAAATTGGTCGTGTGAAGGTTGCCAGAGCTCGTTGTCAAAGTCCAAATTTTCGTCGGAATTATCATCGAAGATGGTTGTCGGATCCTAGAGTTAGTTGTCGAAGTTGTCATCGGAGGTGGTTGTCGTAGCCTGGGGTTGGTGGTCGGAATTGTCATCGAAGGTGGTTGTTGGAGCCTAGAGTTAGTTCCTGGAGTGTGATAGTGGTCGATGGGTGAAGCCATTGAAAACATGGGAAGAAGGGAGAGTTGGGGTGAGTTGGTAAAATATACCAACTCAACTCCTCCAATATTTAAAGTTTGTTGGCCAAACAATGAGTTGGTATATTATACCAACTCAACTTAACTCATGTTGGTGAGCCAAACACCCCCTTGTATATATATTAGGTCTCCTCGTAAGGCATGCCAAGATAGAAGACAAATTTCATATTCTTCTTTACATAGCCCACGCCGCTGACCTCTCCCTCTTGATCGATTCTCCTTCCCCTCTCGCATTTCAAGCCCAGTTGTCAATGAAGCTCTGTCGTCATTTATGTCTGTCACCCTAGACCTGACACCCAGCCACGCGAGTTCTTCCGGCCACTGCCCGTCGATGTTTAGCACCAGTCGTGCCAGATCCCGCCTTCGGTCTTAGTCGTGCCCCCCCATCGGGTTACTATTCGCCACCGATCGTCATCGACTTCTTCCTGTCGCCGCTGCTGCCTTTCTCTCACCATTATGATCGGATTGAAGCTTGTTTTACATACATTATTTTGGTTTTAGATTCGAGTTCAGGAGACTGTTGAAGCTGCTGTCCATTGGATTTGAAGGTTGTTTTTGGCGAGTTATCTTTTAGGTTGCATCGGTATTAGGGCTTTGAAGTGGGTCTGAATCAATCACGCCTTGGGTAAGAATAATTGGAATTATCCGAATTAGTTTAGCAATATTTAGAGAATTTGGTGAATGGAATTGAGTTTTTAAAATAATTTTATAGATGAAATTGGATTTTGTTGTTAAACTTGGAATTTTTGCCTTATGTCTTAGGAGGAAAAGTTAGAAGAGGTTACTTTATTTGACTGAAAAGTTAGGAGGGTCACTTTATTTGATTGAATTCTAATATTTAGACTTAAGTAATCTGACTTAAGTAATCTTACCATTACTATCGCTTAGCCAGTAGTTAATACGATATTTGATTTTGACCGAATCATTTTGAGAAGCATGATAGGTATGATATGTTATATATTTAAAGCAAATTTTAGGAGTTTGATGACAATTGTATGGGGCCGATATGAGTATGTGTGGGACCATGTGACATGTACTATGTTTTCATGTTGAGAATATTATCGGTTCTGTGACATATTTCATATAATGAAAGTGTCGATTGCCCTCCTAACACCATTATGTTATAGTTTCATGAACCGATGGGTTATAGCTCCGTGAACCATTCATAACCATTATAATTTAGTTCTGTGGACTGACAGGTTTACACCATATTTTTAGCTTTGTGTTAGGATGGCTAAACTGTTCACTAGACAACCATCTAAGAGCGGTTGTTAAGTATGTGTGTCCCATTGACATGTTTGCATTTATTGAACATAAATGTTCTCTAGTGGAATTTTATACTCACTCTTTCTTATATTATGTTTTCTATGAGGAATTCGTGAGTTATGCCATTGGGACTTGTTTTCAACGTTTCCGCTCAGATTTCATGTTTTTTCTATTATTTAATGTTTTGGGATTAGATCTTGATGTTGGACAGCAAATTTTGATTTTTTTTTTTTTTTGTTTTTTTATGAACGTTTTTATAGGATCTTGAGAAAACAATTTCGTTTGTTTTAAATTTCTTCTTTAATAAACAATTTCGATGTTGTCATATATATATATATATATATTAAATAAACTTATGCACTATGGTTGTATTAACGATTATAAATTTGCATTCATGAGATAATGACCTTAATAGAATCTTTGAGAAGTTGGTTCATTACAATATTAGCTATGTTTAGATTCTTTTGTGCGACTTGAAATTTTGGTCTATTGTGGTCTCTAGAATTTTAAGGGATACTGTAAATTTTTATTTGTCCTTCAAATTAAGTTTTGGCTCCTTCGAGCTTATTCTTCAATAGAGATTTGGAATTTTGATTGTGAATTTCAGATTTTTAGTTATTTTATATATATTTTTTGAATTTTTATGAATATTTTAAAAACAAAAAATATATATACCTAAAAATAAAAAATCAAGTGGTTATCTAACGGGCCTAGATGTTTAGTACAATCCTATTTATCATACAACATTTTTTTTTTTAAGAAACCACATATTTTCATTCAATTATTTTCGATTGAATTTTCACATTATTTCATCCTAAATTTGAAATAACTTGTGTTCTCTAATATTCTTCTCATTTTCTCTCAATCTATATACTTGTAGAGTTTTGATCTTTTGCTTCTATCTTTTCCATTATGTTGATGTTTAATATTGTGCTTTTTACATCCTTCTTATGCTTAATGTTATGATTTCTTTATTCATAATATGCCATGTTATGTTAGTTTAATGCTATGATTTTTTATTTTTTATCCACTTTATTTTATAATAAACAATTTATAATTATTTTATATACAAAACTTTCCTATCCTTTAATTTTGAAATTAATTTCCAATATTTAATATTATTTTGTAATTAATTTATATGAAAATATTCATGTAATTTAATTTTATAATTAATTTTCAATATTTGATATTATTTTATAATTATTTGTCTAGTTTTTAAAATTTTTACTTTCGCTTTGACATTTCATAAATATTTTATAATATACATGTAAATATTGTTTAATTTTATAGAAATGATAATTAAAAATGGTCAATTATAGTCTTATTCAACTACAATTAAAATTTCATTAATTAATTATAATAATTTTCCATCAATTTTCATAATTTTTTTCTAAAATTTTCACCAACATCGATATTCTTATAAGTATTTTCGTAAAATTGAAACTTTGATATTTTCATGAACATCGATATTTCCAATCTTAATTCTCCTTCATGCTACTTTTTTTAAGAGGATTTTGGTGAGGTGTGATTTCGAAATTTTGATATGATATATTTCGAACAATCATATTTGATTTTAACAACATATTTTGATTTTTATGATAGAATTATTATCTTCTCTATTCCATCGATAAAGCTTATTCTTCAAATGATTTTGATTTTTTTTTCCCTAAAATATGATTATATTTGTCTAGCTCCTTTTTAGAGATTGGCCATTATTTTCCTTTTAATTTGATTATTTTTTAAAAAAATAGAAAAATAAAAAAATTATTTACATCAAATAACAAAACTTAATCATTTTAAATTTCTATTTATTTCTATCAAAAATAGACTTCTATCTATTTGTGTCACTAAAAGACTGTTTTTTTTTTTACTTTTTTTATAAATAGTTTGACATTTTCTCTTTATGTAAAAATTTTCTTTTTATTTGGGATATATGTATAGATAGTAAAATAAGGGGAACAATTTAAAATAATATCATTTTTTAAAAGTGTTTCCTAATATAGAAGTAGTGACCAGTCAATTTTTTATTTATTTTCTAATTTTCAGTTTTGTCCTCCATTGTCTTGTTTTGCTGCACACATTCTTCCTTTTTTTATTTTTTTTTCTCTCTAGTTTTTGCTTATTCTTTTTTTTTTTCATTTCTCCGGTTTTTGCTTCTTTTTTTATTTTTTTAGTTTTTACTTTCTTTCCTTTTTCTAGCTTTTGTTTCTTCCCTTTCTTCCTTCTTTTTTTTTTTTTTTTTTTTTTTTTCCTTTTTTTTCCCTTTTTTTTTCCCTTTCTTTTTTTTTTTTTTTTTCTTTTTTTTTTCTTTTTTTTTTTAATTTTTTTTTCTTTATCTGATTTTTGCTTCTTCCCTTTTTCCCTTTTTATTATTTTATTATTTTGTTTCCTTTATCCCGTTTCTTCTTCTTCTTCTTTTTTTTTTTTTAAAAAAAATTATTTCCTTTATCCGATTTTTGCTTCTTCTTTTCTTTCCATAAGAATTATGAGAATGAGTTTTGTATCCAATTCTTCAAAGCACCCAATGATGTCTATTAGAAATAAAATTGGAAAAATGGCATAGATGTCCCAAAATGAAGGGCACAAATTGAAATATTTGTGTATGGATAATATCAATTATGAGTGACATTAGTGATAGAATTTAGATACATATTAGTCATATTTATGTATTAATGATATCAAACTTAGCGAGATATCAGTGATAGAAGTCAATTAGTGATAAAAGACTATAAAACTTTCTCAATAATAGCCACTGACAGCTTTGAGTGTTAATCTTTCAAAGTTGATAGTCACTAATTAAAATCTATCAATGATAGCCACTAATATTTTCTATCATTGATAGCTTAATATTTGATGATTTTTTTCCATAATTAATAGCCACTTATAGAAGTCTATTATTGATAGCAAACTTAGTGGATTTAATTAATAATGTTGAATCTCGAACTAACGAATAAGTGAAATGTCTAGACGTTATCACTAAAAGCATATTATTAGTTATAGAAGGTATCAACGATAGTATGTTATTTGATGGTAAAAAGAAATGACAGAAGTTATTTCTAATAGCATGTTATCAGTGATAGAAGCTATCACCGATAACTACAATATAAGTAATAGTGATATCCATATTGTTGGGATTGGTATCCTAATTCTCCTGGGGTCTCATTGTTTGTAATTATACACATTGTTTATGAATAAAATAAGTGTTATTTCATTCTGGCATTTACTCGTATCCAATAAACAAAGCTCCATAGTTATCTTATATAAACTTAAGCGTGTATATGTGATATACAAGTGGATCATGCCTTAAGTGATAACCTAAATAGGTCTGTAGTATAAGGATTACGATGAGATACCTGATCCTGGTGACATTACGGATGCGACCTGTTTTGTAGAGGTTTACAAGTTTGTAAACTACTATAGATGGTAGATCCTGACCATCATGTAAAGACATGCAAGCGGAGGTGTCCTATACAAAGAGTTTGTATAAGACTGGACCACGAGATGACTAGACTTTGTATATAACGCCGTTGATACTAGAGACTTACATCTCACCTAAACAACCATAGGTGACATGACCTCTTGAGTGTTTTAGGAACTTCTATCTTTGAGGGCGGTCCTTTGATTAGTACGGGTGAGAGTGGCCAGATTTCCAACTCAACATGCCTACCTTTTTGGGGACTTGTCTGATTTGGGAGCTGAGAACTTAATTACACAAGATGAAATTCACTCCTTCCTCGAAGCAGGGATAAGTAGATAGATTACTCCCTTAAGGGTTGATCCCAGGGCTTAAACATAGTGGCCACAGCTTCTCTTTGGAAGAGAGGACTTAGTCATAGTAGGACTATGACTTATGTCTATTAGAGGAATGAGTGGTACTTAAGGAGTTAGACGTAAGTACAGGGGCATAACAGTTATTGACCGAGCTGTACTTACGAGTAATCTATGAAGGGTTGTCACACTATTGATTGGTTAAGATGGACACATAATATATCTGTAGTAAGAAGAGTTCAGCTATTGGTCTTTAATGGAGTTCCTGATAGTTAACGAATGGTGGATCCCATGGCTAAAGAGTTTAGTAAGTTATTCACGTACCGTTGGAGCTTCGAGCTATAAGTCTATAAGATCCCCTTGATAGCTCAATGGATTCAAGTTTAGGATCAGTTCTTGGTGTTGATTTGAAATGTTCAAATTAACGAGAGGTAATTTAATTATATATGATATGATCGGTATAGTGTATGAGCTACATCAAGTGGAGGGTTAATGTAAATGGGATTTACATTAAGTGCCATGGAATGTACTTACACGATAAGCACTCAGCAAAACGATGAACTAAACGATCACATAGCTTTTACTAGACGATCGTATAGCCTTTCCTAAACGATTGGGCATCGGCATATACGATAGGTTGTTCCATCTCCCACTTGCTTAATCGTTTACACGATTGTGGTTCCTCTGGTTTTCTGCCTCTAACCAAGTCCACACAGAGCTCACCCTCTGGATTCTCGTCGAGAATACTAAGGTAACCTTGTTGGTGGTGTCATACTCAACTCAACACAGTCGAGGTTCCATGGAGGTCGTTTGCGGTGTTTGTGACCTTAGCGATCGCTTAGTTCGAGTGTGCTGTCATCGAGCGGTCATGTTAGACGAACGTTTGTGTGTTTCTATGTTGCTGTGATCGAGCGTTTATGATTAAGGAACTTATAGATGAGTCTTCAAAGGTTTGTTCATTCCTTCCTTTGATCAAGTAGTAAAGCATGCTGTAATTTCTGTTTAATGCATAACCGTATGCTTCTATTTGTGATTATAATTGTAAAGTTCATATATGATTGAAATTTGGAAAGATCCTTCCACTACTCATAGAAATCCTCATGTCCGATTTCCTTCAATTGGTACTAGAGCTAGGTTATTCTGATATTCCAAATCTCAATTCTGTTTTTAACTTCGTTTACAGTTGTGGTGGGTTTTCTACATTTATGTTTAATTGTTAAATGCTTTTGTGGATGGAGTTAATGAATGTTTACGGGTTTAATTGCCTTTGTTTAAAGCTTTTTTTCAATTACAAAGTGTTAATTTTTAAGGGCCCCTGTGTTTTTTGGGAGTAATTAACATGTTATCGAGTCTGTAATTCAAAGAGTTTAAGTTAATCGAGTCATTCGTGATGAAGTTTCGAAGCATAGAGATCATAGTGGGAGCATTATGATGCTCATCCTTTAGAAGCTGAGTATTTTGCCCGATCGCTTAGACAATGGAGGTAGACGATCATAGTGGGAGCATTTGATGCTCATCCTTTAGTAGAAGGCACACGCTAAATGATCATGTAGTTAGAATGCCTGATCGCTTAGTTCCTACCTACATGATTACGTGGTATACGATACGAAGGCGCTCGCTAAGCGATCGTTTAGGCGATAGTGCTTCGCTGCATCGTAGTCGTTTAGGCGATCGTATAAGGCTTCCGTTGTGCAGAGCACGCTAGACAATCGCAGAGAGTTTGGTACACGATCGTTTAGCTTTTTGAGCATTGGTAAATGATAGAGTTGAGCGTTTTTTCTTTCATGTAGACGGTCGCAGGGAGTTTGGTGCACGATGGTTGGAGACGTGTTGCTTCGCTCGGATGGTTCAAGACCCAGTTTGCCTGTTTGAATCAGAGAATCTTCATTTTGTAATAGTAGCTTGTACTTTTGTGGATTTAAGGCAATTCTACCCCGTTTATCAATATTTGTTTATTATACATGTGATGTATGATGTTTCTATGGCAAAGTGTTTGACTTATAGTTTAAAAGACCACCTTAGGTTGTGCAATTATTCATGCATCATGTATTATAAATGTTATAATCTCGCATGAAGAAATTACACGAAAGCATGTGCATGTGTCATGAAATATAAAAGTTATATTTTGCATGCAATGAGCATTATCATGCATCATCCTTTTATTATAATTTTTATAGTCTAAAGGTGAATGGAAGCATGTTGTGCTTGTTTCGTTGTTGTTTTTGTATAAGCGTTATATAAAAGAAGTAGCAATGAATGAACAATGCATTGAGCATGACACTTAGGTTGTTTATAATCGTTATGAATGCCTTTCATGTCTTAGCTTTACATTGTGGTTTTGGTTGTTTCCGTTTATAAGTGTTATAAAGAAAATTAGAACTAAAATTGATAAGAAATAGTTGTATGTGGACTTAGAGTGAACTCAAATTTTTTTTAAAAGGGGTTTAAAATTGGATTGAGATAGACCTAAGTTCACTGGTTCCAAAGAGTATAGTAACCTAGATTAATCTTTTCGAATAATTTTAATAGGATTAAATTGATTAGCACAAAAGATTAAATTTGTTTTAAATCTATTTATAAGGGACCTTCTGTCTAAGACGGGTTCTGTCTAGGCTTTGGTTTTTAAGCTGACAGAAACGGAACACCCCTACTTAGGAACCTACCTGGAAAGGTGAATTAGATAGATTTTTTAAAAGCATGCGACAGTTGGTCAACGACTCCGTTAAAGAGTTTAATGGATGATGATCAAAAGTTTTAACTATCCAAGGCAAAAGTTATTATTGGGCAAACCTAAAAGTCACTTAGTTATAATCCTTAGCCGTGATTTTTTTTTTCTAAGTAAACAAAACCCTAGGTTCTAAAATACTCAGTGGAAGGAATAGATATATCTGATATGATTCCACTCACGTTTCTCCCTGTATATTCACACTGTGAGATTCATGTTTGGCCTTGTGGTGGCCCTGGGAGCATCCTCCTTCGGATGGTATTTTTATGAGTCAATATTAAGGTGAACGGAGAGAGTGTTTATAGTAAATGGGTGAAGGGTGTGTGTCAACACATCCTATAGTCTCTATCATTGGTTCACACCGTGAGATCATTCTGTATTCCCTTGTGGCACCTTAGGAGCGTCCTCCTTCGGATGGGTTTTGTACAGTTGGTCAAGATCAAGGTAAACTCCAGAAATGGATAGTGTCACTTTAGATTTTGCCCTAATTGGATTTGTTCCCTTCAGATTGGCTACTTGGGGTGGATCTCTAGGGCCTAAAATGACAGGTCACACTTATGGGAGATTGTTAAGTAAGTTAATGATCTCTTGACCAAATCAATGATGGCTAGTCATTATAGGAGCAAAAGTTGTTCTGGTATTAATGACTGGTTGAGTACTTCTCAATTCAAAGGAGGGATAATTGACCTCCCTTTGGCAGCTTTTGTCCTAAACATTTGAAGCGTCATTGCGAAACTAGATGTCACACGAGGTTCATATTAGTTTTGCTAAAACCTTATTGGATGTTATTTGTTTTACAACGGGTATTTGCTTAAAACCTAAAGTATGTCAATGTGTTTTTCTTTTCAGCAACTCATTATTATTTCCATTTAGTGCCTTTAATATGACTGATTACATACAGTAGAAAGAATCGTGTAAGATGTATTTCGTGGCAAAAGAACTCAAATTTGTCATGGTTCAGGAATGTCCTCAAGTCTCGACCCTTGATGCACCGCGAAGTGTTTGTAATGTAGGATTGCATCAACAGCAGCGAAAGCACAAGGATCATCTAAGCACTCAAATTCACTAATTTTGGCTTAATATAAAGCATGCTTCTGCAGAAAAATGGGTTTCAAGACATACCTCTTGTAGAATTCTTCAAAACTCATTCTCCAGCTGCAATCTTCTCAATATCTTATTGTAAAGTACCTCAAGATCTTCCCCACTATTCTCTTGGTGCTCTAGATTGAGTTGTGGGACTCAAAACAAGCTTGAATGAAGGGATGAAGGAGAAAAGCTTACTGCTGTAACCTTGTTGAAGAACCTTTCTTCAAACCAGTTTTTCTCTCAAATTCTTTTGGTTGCATGCCCGATTTTCACTCCAATCTCTTCATTATATTGCATATCAACATGCAAAGAGAAGAGTTGCATGAGTTGCAACTCATGCTTGGAGAAGACAAGGCCAAAATATTGCTTCATGTGTGAGCTACTTCAAAGATGAATAGTGGAAAAACTCATTTTTCCATTTTGTGTTTTGTTTTCCAATTTTTCAATTTTATCCAAAAATAAAAATTTGATTTTAAAAAATAAAAATTTAATTAATTACATAAATTAATTATTAAATAAAACTTAATTAATTTAATATCAAATATTAAATTAATTTTAACACATCATCTTTATATATTTAAATCATACTTAAATATATAAATTCTCCTATTCCATTTAATTCTAAAATTAAACATATAATTATATCTCACATAATTACTAATTCGCTAAATTCTAATTTGAATGTTTCAAATTAACTTATCGAGCTATTCTAGAGCTAGTTCGTTACGAGCTAGTAGAGGGACCTCGCGGACCTACAGATCATGGGCTCCAATGATCGAGATTAATTGGCTAAACTCATTAGACCAAATAATCCCCATGCGTTAACTAATGGGTCACTCCACTAAAGCTCATAGTTACACTCCCCTCACTGTAGATATATTATGTCCACATGATTTAACCATAATCAGCAAGTTGACCCTTCATAGGTTGTTCGTAATAATGGCTGAGTCAAATATTTGTTTTACCCTCGAGATTACATCTTATTTCTCAAGTCCCTACTGATTCTCTAATGAACAACTGGTTTGTGATCCAATCACTAAACCAAACTCTTTTAGCCCAGTGAGAAGGTGGGGCCCCTTGTTCAAGACCTGGATTTAGTACTTGAGAGAACAATCTTTCTCCTATCCCTAAATCGGGTAGGCGTGAACTCCGTCTTGCACCCAATGTCCCCAACTACCTATCCGGTCTTACCTCTGAAATGGGAGTCTTATTGAGCCAACGCTGTTGAGATAACCCTCAACTATGCAAATCTAGGGGCAATCCTGAATAAACAGAAGTTCATAGTTAGCTCAGGAATAAGATCGAGTTACCTAAGTCATCTAAGTGAAATAGTCAGTCTTAAACAGTAAACAATGTTATAAAGTAAGAGTGACTTATTTCTTGGTCCTAATCTTATGCAAACTCATTGCATAGGACGCCCCCACTCCTCATATCATAACATGTACGAATTAGGATCACATCGTATGTAGCACTTTATAACTCTTTGTAACAACTACAGAGTAAGCCACATCCAATGGTGTTACCAAAATAAACTACCCACCTCATTCATATACCATAGATCATTTTGAATATTTACTTGAACTCAATCCACTCTTATGTCTCCACATAAAGTTCAAGTACTCATACAATAGTCATGAGTCTTAGTTTATTTGATTTAGACTTTCATACAATTTATGAGATCAATAACAAGTATATTGATAATAGAAAATGTTTATTATTTTACAAACTGTGAATTTTTAGGACATAAAACCCAACAATACTCCCATTTGGACTAAAACTCCAGTGGATCAATATATACAAATATATACAATGTTGAGTTTACATAGAGAGAATAAAATGTACAAATACAATAAACTAGGGCATTACAATACCCATAAATTCTCCCACTTGCCCTAGTGATACAAAACTCATAGACCTAGTCCTACTAGGTGATCCTCGAACACTTTAGCCAAGAGGGCCTTCGTAAATGGATCAACTATGTTTGTATTGCTGATTCGCTTACAACAACATACTCAGCTTCTATTGTGGAGTTCGCAATACAACTCTGCTTGATGCTTTTCCACACAACTGCTCCTCTGTTAAGAGTGAATACTGACCCCGAAGTTGATTTCCTTGAATCAATATTGGTCTGAAAGTCAGAATCAGTGTATCCAGTAAGGATTAGATCCTTATGTCCATACACGAGCATATAATCTCTCGTTCTCCAAAGATACTTGAGAATGTTTTTAACAGCAGTCCAATGGTCATGACCAGGATTGGACTTAAATCTGCTGATAATTCCTACAGCATAGCATATGTCGGGATGAGTACACAACATTGCATACATCAATCTCCCAACTACGGATGCATATGGAATTTGATTCATCTCCTCAACTTCTTGGTGAAAAGTAGACTTCTAAAGAGTTTAGAAAAAAACTCTTTGTCGGTATGTGAATCATGCCTCGAAGGCAAGATGACCAAACGACCTTTTACTGGAAAAGGTTACAGAGCCAAGGAAACCTTGGAGCTTGTACATTATGACCTCTGTGGTCCGATGAATGTTAGGGTTCGAGGTGGGTATGAATATTTCATCTCTTTCATAGATGATTATTCAAGGTACGGATATCTCTACCTAATGCAACGTAAGTTTGAAGCCCTTGACAAGTTCGGAGTATAAGGTTGAAGTTGAAAACTTGTTAGGTAAAAAAGATAAAAATACTACGATCTGATCATGGTGGAGAGTATATGGACCTCCAATTCCAGAACTATATGAGAGAACATGGGATTGCATCTCAACTCTCAGCCCTAGGTACACCTCAAAAGAATGGTGTATCATAAAGGAGAAACAGAACCTTGTCAGACATGGTTCGGTCTATGATGAGTTATGCTCATCTTCTAGACTTGTTTTGGGGTTTTGTAGTGGAGACTGCATACAACATCCTAAACAACATTCCCTTGAAAATTTTTTATAAAACACCTTTTGAGTTATGGAGAGGCTGTAAAGGTAGTTTACTCACTATAGGATTTGGGGCTGTCCGACACATGTGCTAGTGACTAACCTAAAGAATTTGGAACCACATTCAAAGGTTTTCCTCTTTGTAGGCTACCCTAAGGAAACAAGAGGTGGATACTTCTATGATCTGAGTGAGAACAAAATGTTTGTTTCTACAAATGTTATCTTCTTGGAAGAAGACCACATCCGAGATCATAAGCCACAAAGTAAGCTCGTTTTGGATGAGATTTCTAGTGAGACTGAAACTACTGAGAGTTCAACAAGAGTTGTTGAACAGACTGACAGATCAACAAGCGTTGTTGAGATTGGTGCATCTAGTCAACCAGCTCCAGAGTTGAGATTGTCTCGACGTAGTGAGAGGGTTATGAACCCATCAAATCAGTACAGGGTTTGACTGAAGCTCAGAACGTCATTTTTTATGATGGAATCAAGGATCTGTTGTCTTTTAAGAAAGCAATGGAGGATGTTGACAATAATGAATGGGTTAAAGCCATGAACCAGGAAATGGAGTCTATGTACTTCAATAACATCTGGGAGCTTGTTGATCCACCTGATGAGGTAAGACCTACTGAGTGTGAGTGGATCTATAAGCGAAAGAGAGGTGTAGATGAAAAGGTCCAAACCTTTAAGGCTCGACTCGAGGCAAAGGGTTATACGCAGGTCAAGAGAGTTGACTATGAGGAAACTTTCTCACCTGTTGTCATGCTCAAGTCTATTAGGATACTCCTGTCCATGGCCACATTTTATGATTATGAAATATGGCAAATGGATGCAAGATTTCCTTTCTTAACGGTAATCATGAAGAGACCATCTATATGACTCAACCAGAGGGGTTCATAGTTTCAGATCAAGAACAAAAAGTTTACAAGCTTAATAGGTCCATTTATGGAATGAAACAAGCATTTAGAACATGGAACATCAGATTTGACACTGCAATTAAGTCATTTGGCTTTGATCAGAATGTTGACAAGCCTTGTGTCTACAAGAAGGTCATTAACATCTCAGTAGCTTTCCTGGTACTGTATATGGATGATATCCTACTCATTGGAAATGATGTAGGGTATCAGACTGACATTAAGAAATGACTAGTTGCCCAGTTCCAAATGAAAGATTTGGGTGAGGCACAATATATTCTAGAGATCCAGATCATTCGGGATCGTAAGAACAAACGATTAGTCCTGTCTCAGACATCGTACATTGATCAAATGTTGATCAGGTACAAA
Organism: Benincasa hispida; assembly: GCF_009727055.1. Classification (NCBI taxonomy): domain Eukaryota; kingdom Viridiplantae; phylum Streptophyta; class Magnoliopsida; order Cucurbitales; family Cucurbitaceae; genus Benincasa; species Benincasa hispida. The sequence goes on from NC_052351.1 coordinate 59,810,890, forward strand.
ATGCAGGATTCCAAGAGGGGTTTGTTACTCTTCAGGCATGGAATCAATTTTTCTAAGGATCAATGTCCTAAGACACCTCAAGAAGTTGAGAAGATGAGACGAATTCCCTATGCTTCAGCTATAAGAAGCTTAATGTATGCAATGTTGTGTACCAGTTCCGACATTTGCTATGAAACAGGGATTGTCAGTCGGTATCAATCCAATCCAGTCCAGGTTTTGATCACTGGATGGCGGTCAAGACGATTCTCAAGTATCTTCGGAGAATGAGGGACTTCATGCTTGTGTATGGAGATAAGGATCTGATCCTTACAGGATACACTGACTATGACTTCTAGACCGATAGAGATTCTCGTAAATCGACATTGGGGTCAATGTTCGCTCTGAATGGAGGGGTTGTAGTGTGGCGAAGCATCAAGAAAGGATGAATTGTGGACTCCACTATGGAAGCCGAATATGTAGCCGCTTGTGAAGTAGTTAAGAAGGCTGTTTGGCTAAGGAAATTCCTTTCTGATTTGGAAGTTGTTCCAAATATGGATTTGCCTATCACTCTTTATTGTGATAATAGCGGGGCTGTGACAAATTTGAAGAAGCTTCGGAGTCATCGTCGAGGTAAGCATATAGAGCAGAAATACCAATTGATCAGGGAGATTGTGCATCGCGGTGATGTGATTGTCACGAAGATTGTGTCGAGCACAATGTTGCTGATCCCTTCACAAAGGCTCTCACGACTAAAGTGTTCGAGGGTCACTTAGAGAGTCTGGGTTTGCGGGACATGCAACATCTTGTCTAGGGCAAGTGGGAGATGATATTGGGGTATGCCCTAGTTTATTGTATATTGTAATGTATCTTTTCTTGTATTGTACATTAGTCTCCCGAGGCATTAAGACAAGTGAGAAATTATCGGGATTGGTGTCCTAAGTCTCCCGGAGTCTCATTGTTTGTAATTATACACATTGTTTATGAATAAAATAAATGTTATTTCATTCTGACATTTACTCATATCCAATAAACAAAGCTTCATGGTTATCTTATGTAAACTTAAGCGTGTATATGTGATATACAAGTGGATCATGCCTTAAGTGATAACCTATATAGGTCTGTAGTATAAGGATTAAGGTGGGATACCTGATCCTGGTGACACTACGGATAAGACCCTCTTTGTAGAGGTTTGCAAGTATTGTAAACTACTACAGATGATAGATCCTGACCATTCATGTGGAGACATGCAAGCGGGGATGTCCTATACAAAAAGTTTGTATAAGACTGGACCATGAGATGACTAGACTCTATATATAACATCGTTGATATTAGAGACTTACATCTCACTTAAAAGACCATAGGTGACTTGACCTCAATCTTGAGAGTTTTGGGAACTCTTGCCTTTGAGGGCGGTTCTTTGATTAGTACGAGTGAGAGTGACCAGATTGCCAACTCATAATGCCTACCGTTTTGGGGACTTGTCTGATTTGGGAGCGGGAAACTTAATTACACAAGATGGATTTCACCCCTTCCCCGAAGTAGGGGTAAGTAGATAGATTGCTCCCTTAAGAGTTTATTTTAGGGCTTGAACATAGTGGCCACAACTTCTCTTTGGAAGAGAGGACTCAATCATAGTAGAACTATGACTTATGTTCATTAGAGGAATCAATGGTACTTAAGGAGTTAGATATAACTATAGGGGCATAACAGTTATTGGTTGAGCTGTACTTACAAGTGATCTGTGAAGGGTTGTCGCACTGTTGATTGGTTAAGATGGACATATAATATATTTGTAGTAAGGAGAGTTCAACTATCGGTCTTTAGTGGAGTGCCTAGCAGTTAACGAATGATGGATCCCGTGGCTAAAGAGTTTAGTCAGTTATTCACGTACCGTTGGAGCTTCGAGTTACAGATTCATAAGGTTCCCGGTAGCTCAATGGATTCAAGTCGAGAATCAGTTCTTGGTTTTGATTTGAAATGTTCAAATTGACGAGAGCTAATTCGATTATATATAATAAGATTGGTATGGTATATGAGATACATCAAGTGGAGGGTTAATATAAATGAGATTTATATTAAGTGTCATGGAATAGAAAAAGTGCTATGGTTTATATATTTCATGAGATGAAATATTAAAATTATAGGTTATAAATATAGTATGATAAGTTTGTTATCATTAATATTTATAATAATATTAATTATTGGATAATTATCTTTTTTTCTCTAATAACCAAATGAGTGGGAGGTTATTGGTGGTTTCATGGTAACCGTGAGATAAAAGAAAAAATGCTTTCCTATTTTTAGGGAGATTTTCAAAATTGTGTTTTTGAGATTTTCCACGCTCGAAAAGTTCTCACGAAGAAGTTGTCAAGTAAATTAGATTTACTAAGTGACAACTTGAAGTTAGCTAAACGATCTTGGAGTGTTCTTACACGATAAGCACTCAACTAAACGATGAGCTAAATGATCGAGATCGTATAGCTTTTCCTAAATGATTGGGCATCGACCTGTACGATAGGTTGTTCTATCTCCCACTTGCTCAATTGTTTACACGATTGTGGTCCTCCAATTTTCTGTCTCTAATCAAGTCCATACATAGCCCACCCTCTGGATTCTCACACTGAGAATACCGAGTAACCTTGTTGGTGGTGTCATACTCAACTCGACACAGTCGAGGTTCCTTGGAGGCCGTTCACGGTGTTCGAGATGTTCGTGACCTTGGCGATCGCTTAGTTCGAGTGTACTGTGATCGTGTAGAGTAGCAGTCATGTTAGATGAACGTTCGTATGTTGTTGTGACCGAGCGTTTGCAATCAAGGAACTTGAAGATAAGTCTTCAAAGGTTTGTTCATTCCTTCCCTTGATCAAGTAGTAAAGTATGCTATAATTTCTGTTTAATGCATAACTGTATGTTTCCGTTTGTGATTGTAATTGTAAAGTTCATATACGATTGAAATTTGGAAAGATCCTTCCGCTGCTCATGGAAATCCTCGTGTCTGATTTCCTTCACCTATATCAATGATATCAATGATATAAAAGTCAATTTCATTTTATGAAAATCTATGATTAGCAACCATTGCTAAAAGCTGTAGGTGATAACTACTAATAGAGCTATCAATGATAGCCACAACTATTAGTGATATCCATATATTAGTGATATGACTTAGTAAATATCAATAAAATGAATGATATTAATGATATTGGTGATATGACTTATGTAATTTTTAGAGATAGTCACTTATAGACCTCTCATTGATAGACTTCTATCATTTATAGCCTTAATTGTTAACTTTGAAAGATGATAATTTCCTTTCAAAAGTCGATAACTACTTATAAAAGTCTATCCTTGATATCCATTGATAGCCTTAGGTACTTTTAATGGTTCAAGTTTGATTCTAATTGATCAAAGTGCAACCACTGAAAACTAATAGCAAATTCAAATGTGATATTTCAAGTGTTATTATTTTCAAGTTGTATTAATATTTCTCAAATTGAAAGCTATCAATGATAACAATTAATAGTAGCTATTAGTAATAGCTTTCAATTTGAGAAAATTGGAAGAAAAGCACGAAATGGTGGGCTGCATATGGGCTTTTTAGTCATTTACCTATACAGCTATCACTGATAGTGATATCTAACGTTAATTTTGTGTCATATCCATAATATGTTTATCCTTGTTCTACATCTTTTATTATTTTGGGTCTGATTATTATTTGTGCAACCAACCCTTTTATTTAACTATTTTTATTTCATCGTTTTCTTGGTTTTATTATTGTTATTATTAGTATGTTTACAAATTTAGATTCTAGCTTGTCTTCTCATCATTAAGTAGTAAGAGGCAACTAGATAAATGGCCAAAATAAAATAAAATATAGGTTTTGGCTCGAGATGTGGGTGTTTCAGTGTTATATAAGTCATATTTTGAAATTGTTGTTAACCCGACCGTTATTGAGGAAGATGAAGTCAATAATGTCAAAGAGATTGAAAAATTTGCTCGTTGCTAGAGATGAGAACATAAAAGATAAACATAATCTAGAAGTAGAGATTTGGTTAAAAAAATCTAGAGATAAAGATTTCTATAATATTCTTGTTGGAAATAGAAAAAATCCTTTAATTAATTAAAAAATAGAATCCTGGGTCTCGAACAGTGACTCGATTGATGATAGAGAAAGAGAATTCTTGGTTCAGTTCGTTCAATCATTTGATAACCAGAGTCATTCTTTGATAAATGATCACTATGAGTCAGACTCAATAGAATTTGATCAATCATTTTTTCTGTTGTTAAGGTGACGGTTTTCGTTGATATGGCTTGGACCGGTGGGATGATAGAGCTCAAATCAATTGAATACCGTTCGTGCCCTACGGCTATTCCGTAGCTATCGCGGCTCACCTCCCGGCAGACTGTTCGCTTATCAGCTCACCTCGTCCCCTTACGGCCTTCTTTGCTTGTTCGCCTATCGGTGAAATAGCAATATCAGCGGAATCCGTCCTCTTTGTCGCTTACATCTTCTTCTTGTTTCAATTATGTCTGTTGGTATACTTGGAGATGGCGAAAGAAAAGTATTCGAGACATATCCTAAGAGTATAAATTTAACTTTCAAACCTAAATCAAATCTACAACTAATTATTCATAAATATCTTTTGAAATCTACTTAAAAAAAAGCATGTGATCGCACAAATTTTTAGGAGTAAATATGGAATAATCTAATGAGTAGTGGATCCCTCCCCAAATACTAGTGGCCATATTTCAATATATTAAAAAATTGGACATCTTTTAAAATCACACTCACGTTTTTGTCATTTACCGCAATTTCTCTATAGTTTAGGGACTGCACAAGATCAGTCCAAAGTTATAATGAAGATTTGGGCTCCCACACTAGTGAAGAAGCTAGAATGAAGCTCATTTTCCCCCTTAATTAATTATGTCATTGTTGTTCATTTATTATTATATCTTTTATTATTCTGATAAAACGGATGAAAAATTTCGATCTTATGTTTACAATATTTCAAATAGTTTGTTGAAATCTCTTTTCCTAAAAAACCATTTAAAATAATTTCCCTATATGTTATCTAATATCTTTTTTGTTTGAATGTAATATATTTTCTAATTATTTTCTTATTTCAGGGTATTTTTTATGTTTTCATTTTTTTAAAAAAAATCGGTTGGTTCCGTAGTTTGTTGTCTATATTTCAAAATATAATTTTAAATTTAGCTATTTCAATTTGTCACGTGTAACTTGAGCATGTTGGTTGGGATTGATATTTGGTGAATTATTATAAAATGATAAATAGTAATAATTGGGGACTTGAAATAGACAATGTTCATGAGCTAAAATGAGAGGATCTCTTTTCATTCATATATACACTTGTGTAGAACTACGATTTAATAACTATCTTACTGTTCGTATGAGATTTACGGAGAAATTTAATTCGTAAAATTTAAACTTTTTTTATTTGTATTAATTTTAGTGTAGCAAATACACTATCTAATACAATAATTCTTTTAAGCTTTTAAAATAGACTTTAATTTGTAAGTTGGTTGATCTTCTTAGATGATCGACCTTCGGCTTGTTGATCTTGTTAGACGATCGACTTTTGGGCTTGTTGATCTTGTTGATGATCAGTTTTTAGCTTGATGACCTTCTTGGATGATTGGCCTTTGGGCTTATTGAGCTTCTTCGATGATCGGCTTTTGGACTTATTGATCTTCTTCGATGATCGGCCTTTGGCTTGTTGATTTTCTTGGATAATCGGCCTACAAGCTTGATGATCTTATTGGATGATCGACCTTTAGACTTGTTGATCTTATTGGATGATCAGCCTTTGGGCTTGTTGATCTTCTTGGATGATCGGCCTTTGGACTTGTTGATCTTCTTGGATGATCGGCTTTTGGGCTTGTTGATCTTCTTAGATGATCAGCCTTTGGGTTTGTTGATCTTCTTGGATGATCAGCCTATGAGCTTGATGATGTTATTAGATGATCGACCTTTGGGATTGTTGATTAGATGATCGGTCTTTGGATTTGTTGATTGGATGATCGACCTTTGGGCTTGTTGATTGGATGATCGGACCTTTGGACTTGTTGATTGGATGATCGGCCTTTTGGACTTGGATGATCGGCCTTGGGCTTGTTGATCTTCTTGAATGATCGGCCTTGGGCTTGTTGATCTTCTTGAATGATCGGCCTTTGAGGTTGTCGATGTTCTTAGACGATCGGCCTTCGAGCTTGATGATCTTCTTGGACGATTGGCCTTTGGGTTTGATGATCTTAGACGATTTGCCTTTGGGCTTGTTGATCTTCTTGGATGATTAGTACTTGCACAAGGCTTCTAGAGAAACTTGTTTCGTAGAGTTGAACTTGAGTTGGTGATGATGTTGATTTGATGCGATGTGGTTCAATCCCTAGTACTTGATCATCTGATTCTCTCTCAGTCGATTGCATACGTTTCATTTGAGGAAGCGAAATGCGTAAGTTGAAGTCTTGGAAGAATGTCTTGTGGGACTTCAATCTTCAGGTATGGTTAACTTTAGAAGGAGTCTTCAAGTGTGGTAAATTTAGGTGTTAGTGAGTCTTCTGGTTTAGTGAGTCTTCTGGTTATTGGGAGAATTCTCTCTAGGTGTAGAATTTCTAACCTTCACAAATGAGGAAAGCCTCTCTATTTGTAGGGTTCTCAGGTGGGCTTCGTGAGCTTAGACTTGATTGATCCATGGACCTGGCCCCTAGGCCCAACTAATTGGATTTGGGCCTTATTTGACATTGGGTCAAATTAAACATATTTTTGGGCTCAATTGGACTTTTATCCTAAATAATAATATCAAATTGGGTCAAATTAATCTTATCTAATTTAACGTTATGATAAAACCATGTGGCATTATCGAAATTTGTCATCAACTTCAATTTGGGACACATGTCATCTCCTAGTTGGCCCCAAATTTGATGATTTGAAATTTCGTCTTTAATTTAGTGAATGATGTGGTAGTTTGTGATTGGTCCAAAATTTCTCGTTCAACAAGTGCCCCTTTCGAGATTTATGCACATATATGGGTGGATGAATCTCGAAGAATATAAAGTTGGAATTAAAATCCAAATATATCTGTTCTTGAATTTAACCTCAATTGATGTGACAGTCAAACTATGAATTTAGTACATATATTTGACCCGAATTTGGGATAAAATTTGGAATATGGCCAAATTTTAATTTGAGATTTTACTCCAATTTGTTTTGGATTTGAGATAGAATTTGGGATATGCCTAAATTTTAATAAAAGATCAATTGTGATTACTTTTCTTATCCACTTATTTTGATTGAAGATAAAAACTTAAGTTTGGACAACTTGAATTTGGAATATAGTCAAATTTTAATTTGGGATGAATTTTAGGTCTTTCCCACAATTTGATTTGAAAATAGGGATAAGAACATAAATTTGGATGAGTTTGATATAAAATTTGGAAGATACCCAAATTTGAATTTTACATCAATTTGAGATTTTATTTTAATTTAGTTTGACCCGAGGATAAAAGTCATAATTTGGATGATTTAGATTTGAGATAAAATTTGAAATAAAATGTTAATTTGAGATTTTATTTACAGTTAATCTTAAAGTTGAACAATTTGATTTTGAATAAAATTTCGAATATAGCTAAATTTTAATTTAAGGAAAAATATTAAGTTTTATCTCCAATTTAATTTGGTTAGGAGATAAAAGCTTAGAATTTTGAATAGAATATGGAATTTAAAATATGGCCAAATTTCTAATTTAAGAGGAAAAGAAATCAAATTTTATTTCCAATTTAATTTGATTTTGAATAAAATTTGGAATACATCTAAATCTTGCTTGAACATAAATTTGAGAATAAAATATAAAAAAATCAAATTAAATAGGGAGTTAATTTAATTTCTTTTTAAATTCAATTTGAAATTAGGATAGAATCAAATTAGGGAATCTAATAAAAATCTAATATTAAATCAAATCTTTATTTGATTTAGATTTATGGAACCTAGGAACGTCTAAAAATAGAACCCTAGACCCCTCTATTATCCTCACCCCTCCTCGACACTTTCATTTCTCTCATTTTCTTCTTCTTTTTCCAACATTTTCTTTTTTCTTTTTTTTTTTTTAATCTTTTCTTTCTTCTTTTTTTTCTTTCTTTTTTTCTTTCTTTCATTTTTCTTTCTTTCTTTCTTTCTTTCTTTCTTTCTTTTCTTTCTTTTCTTTTTCTTTCTTTTGATCTTTACTGTTTCATTTTCTTTTTTGTAGCATTGTCCCTTTGTGTGTCTGTTTCCTTGACACATATAGGGTTGACCCCGGAAAGGTCTACCTATTGTATTGCCACTTGTGCTCATACTTTCTGATCATCACGTGGGCTCCGAAGAGGCTTACAACTCCCCTATTCGATCAACCTAGGGATGACCCCAGAAATGTCTACCATAGTATATCTCGATCAACATGGGGGGCCCCGCGAAAGGCTTACAACTCCCCTATTCGATCAACCTAGGGATGACCTTAGAAAGGTCTACCCTAGTATATCTTGTTGAACATGGAGGGGCCCTGGAAAGACTTACAACTCCTCCATTCGACTAACCTAGGGATGATCCCAGAAAGGTCTACCCTTGTATATCTTGATTAACATAGGAGGGCCTCGGAAAGGTTTACAACTCCCCCATTCGATCAATTTAGGAATGACCCTGGAAAGGTCTACCTTATTATATCACTTCTTGATCTAACTTTGAAGATAAGACAGATATGCCTTCAGGCTTTGAAGATGGGGAGAATTTGTCATCAAGCTTTTGAGTGGAGTCAAGTTGACCGGGGTCGATCTCGCATATGAGGCGGAGCCATACGGGCTAGAGTTGTCCTCGCATATAAGGTGAAGCTAGGCAGACCAAACTTAATCTTGCATATGAGGTGGAACCATACCAACATTTTTGGAGAGAGAGCAAAACTACACTAAGATTTTGGAGAAGGGGCAATTCTACACCGACATGAATTGTGTACATGAAGCAGAGCCACGCCAGACTTAGGAGATGAAGCAGAGCCACGGTAGACTTGGGAGATGAAGCAAGCCATGACAGACTTGGGAGATGAAGCGAGCCCCACTTTGAAGATGAAGCGGGCCACTCCAGACTTTGGAGATGAAGTGAAGTCACGCCATCAGTTTGGAGATGAAGTGAAGCCACGCCACAACTTTGGAGATGAAGCAAAGCTGCATCATGACTTTATAAACGGGGACATTGAAGATGGAGCCGAGCTATGCACATTGACCATGAACTTGAAGATGGAGCAGAGCCATGCACACCGACCTCTAACTTGAAGATGGAGTGGAGCCACGCACACCGACCTTGGACTTGAAGATAGAGTGAAGCTAGACACATCAACCTTGAATTTGAAGATGGAAGTGGAGCCATGCACATCGATCTTGAACTTAAGATGGAAGTAGGCCATGTATGTCGATCTTCAACTTGAAGATGAAGAAGCATCAACGGAGCCTTTAAACTTAAAGATGAAGAAGCATCGATGGAGCCTCTAAACTTAAAGATGGAGAAGCATCGACGAGACTTTTGCGCTTGAGTTTCACAAAGCATTGACAAATTTTTCCAATTTGAGTTCGATGAAGCATTGATGAATCATCGGCATCTGAGCTTAAAAAAACATCGACCAATCCTCTGCACTTGAGCTTGAAGTATCGACAAATCCTTTGCATTTAAGCGTGAAATATCGGCGAATCCTTTGCATTTAAGTTTGAAATATCGGTAAATCCTCCACATTTGAACTTGACGAAGCATCGACGAATCTTCTAGACTTAAGCTTGTAGTATCGACGAATCCTTTATACTTGAGCTTGAAGTATCAGCGAATCCTCCACACTTGACTTCAAAGAAGAAGCAAAGTGCCATTCCAAGTGTGTGCTTTTAATTTACTGTTTAGCTCCTTGCGAGAAATGAACATCTTCAATTTATTCTGTTGCCCCCAATAAGGATGAACATGTTCAACTTGGGGTGTCATTCTTTAATGGGGATGATCAACATCAATCCTAGAGTGTCATACTTGGGTGGATATGATCCCCTCCCCCCCCCCTTTTTTCTACGAACTAAACTTAACTTTCTTTAAGTCATCTTCGTATCCTTAAAGAAAAGGATCAAATCATGACGTAGTTCAAGTTTTTTTTTATTGAACTGAACTTGAAGTTTCTTTCAAGCTGCCTACGTACTCTTTATAATGGTAGGGATCAAGTCATACCGTAATTCAACAAGAGATTTTTTTTTTTTTTGTCGTTCACCTTTTAAGCTCATGCGAGCCAGAAGCACCATGCAATTTAGGCTCTTGCGATAAAGAGCTTCTATTTTCAATTTCAGAAGCTCTAATTTCATCATGGCTTTGATCATCCTCTTCATTTGTAGGATTCATCAATATGATGAGTTTTGGCTCTACCATCAAGGAACCTTCTGTATATATCAACAGACAACTTCCTCTTTATGCGTGAAGTGATACGACTGTGAATTTCTTACCATTGTTTTCTTCATGAAATGGTATTACCTTCAAGGTTTTCATCTTTCTTTTATGTTGATCGCTTGTCATCTTAAGACTATCAAAAGTAGATGTTGAAGGTTGATCTTTCTTTGATGTGAAGATACTTAGCCTTTTGAAGGCTGAAGTTCGACTAGAAGTAATTATTGGACATTGGTTTCCTTCTTCTATCGTGGGCATACTCAATCTTTAGAAGACTAAAGATCGAGTAGTTGAAGACCTGATATGATCAAAGACAGAAGCTCTTTGCTCCCTTTCTTTTGAGTTGTCAACATCTTTAGCAATTATATGATTGTTGTCGACTTCTATTATATCGACAACGTGACATGTAGTAACTTCTAATACTTTCTCTGAACAATTATCAAGGAAAATTTTTGGGAAGAATTCTATCAAAGTTACCTGTCTTCGAAATCGAGGGAAGTCCTTGCCTTCTTTCTGCATGATCTTAGGTTTCCATGCCTTCTTTGTTCTTTGCTTTTTTTTTTAGTCTTGCTTCCTCTTCTGTAATTTTGACGAAAGCGCAACTTCTTTTGGGCGAAATTCGACTTTCCTCTCTTTCGATAGGTCACGAGAATCCACCCTTAGTCGTTATCTTCAATAGAATCATCTCTCTTTCGAGAGTTAATCATTTGAATCTCTTGTTGAAGCCGAACAACTATAGAATCGAAGGTCCTAAACTGAATCATGGTGTCCCTTTGATCATAAGACCCAAACTGAACACTTGAAGTCGTCACTATTGTGGCATGATTTGTTTGAGTTACTTCATCCAAATCTAGCTCAATCTTCTATTCATGAGCCAAATTTAGAATTAGCTCCTTTAATACGAAGCACTTTTCCACTGGGTGGCTAACAACTCGATAATGCTTGTAGTAGTTAGGATCATCTACTTTTCCTGCTTGTTTTAGTCACTTGCATTTTGATAGCTGAATAAGCCTCTTCTCTAGAAGTTGCTCCAACATGTCCGCAACATCAGATTCAGGGAATGGATAAACTTTCTTTTTTCTTTCTTTAAGAGTTGGGTGACGTTTCTGTCCGCCATCATGATTTGTTTCAAACTTTGTTTCTTTTCCTTTGGAGAAAAATTTCAGCAGGGTCGTATTTACGACCATAGATTCTGTTATGGAACTATTCACAATCTTTTCATTGTCTTTGATTTCTTTCTTATCCTTTCTCTCTTAAGGGAGTAAGAAATCTTTAGTTCCCCTATTGGCGATGCTCAACTCCATATCATGAGCGCGTGTTTCCACCTCCTCAAACGTACGAGGCTTTATCCCTTGTAGAATGTAGAGAAGTTTATAGTGCATGCCTTGGGTGCATATTTCCATTGCAGATGATTCAGCGAGTCTATCTTTTCAATCCAGACTCAAAGCTCTCCATCGATTGATGTAATCGATGACTAGCTCTCCCTTCCACTGTTTGGTGTTCATTAGCTCCAACATGCTAACAGTGCGCCTTGTGCTGTAGAAGTGGTTCAGGAACTCCCTTTCTAGGTTTTCAATTGTTAATCACTTCTGTCTCCAAATCAATGTACTAGTCAAAAGCGTTCCCTTTTAAGGTTTTTGACAATTTTTTTGACTAGCAGGTCTCCTTTAGTTCCTTCATTTTCGCAAGTTTCAAAGAAATAAGCAACATGTTTTTTTGGATTGCCTTTTCCATCGAACTACTAGAACTTTGGAGGTTGATACCCAACTGGCATTCTCAAGTTATCAATTCTTTCAGTGTATGGCTTGGTATATAAAAAAGAATTTTACAACGGTCCTTCGTACTGAGCTTTTGTGGAGTTTGTGATCATATCCTGCAGCTTTTGAATTGACAAGGAGGCGATAGAGGTGGATTGTGGCGGCTGACTTTCTTACAAGACAGTCTTTCCTTTATCATTGGCTTTGACAACAGGAGTTTGACTTGTCTCTGTAATTTCTCGAGCCTGCATTTGATCTCTTAAGGCGACGATTTCTTGATCTTGTTGTTTAATAACTTTTATTAGGAGATCTATTTTCTTTTCTATCTCTACCATAGCTGACTCAACCGTTTTGTCAGTCATCATGACAGACACTACATCAAAGTGCGTTTCTTTTCCCGATGAATCAAAAGTTGTCAAATAAGGGATTTTCTCTGATGACGATCCCTTCCTTAGGAGATTCCATCAGCTTTTTCCAAAATTTATCCATGATGAACAAAGCCTATGTAACTGTCGCTTGCGATGGTAACTTTGGATGCAGCTTTCTTTGGTACCATTGATTTGTTGGATGTTGAAAGAGAGATGAGGGGTAGAGAGGTCCCACTAGGCGTGCCAATTTGTTCGCACGAGGTTTCCGGAGAAACTTAATTTGTGAAATTTGAACTTTTGTATTTGTATTAATTTTAGTGTAGCAAATAAAATCTTTAATATAATAATTCTTTGAAGCTTTCAAAATAATCTTTAATCTATAAGCTAGTTGATCTCTTTAGTTGATCGGCCTTTGGGCTTGTTGATCCATGACGTGGCCCCTATGCCCAACTAATTAGATTTGGTATGACATTTGGGTTAAATTAAGCCTATTTTTGAGTTCAATTGGACTTTATCCCAAATAATAATATCAAATTGGATCAAATTAATCTTATTTGATTCAACGGTCATGATAAAACCACGTGGCATCATCAAAATTTCTCTTCAACTTCAATTTGGGACACATGTCACCTCCTAGTTGACCAAATTTGATGATTTGGAATTTCTTCATTAATTTAGTAAAAGACATGATAATATGTTATTGGTCCAAAATTTTTCGTTCAATACCCACAATTTTATATATTTTATTTTTGGATTTTTTATATAAATATTCTAGTTTTAAAAACTATCAAAAAAAATATATAGTTTCTTAAACTATTTATAAAAATATTGTGTTAAAACTAAATCATTCTATTTCCTTTCCAACTAACCTAATTTAACCACTTTTTTCCTGCTCCAACTAACTAAACCTTTTCCTTCAACTAAATTTAGAATAAGAGCTGGGTGCATTACTATCTCACTCCATCTTTTCCCACCTCTTAACATTAAATTGTTATCAAATATTCATAATTACGCTACAATAATTTGGGTTTTTGGGTCAGACAAATTCAGGAAGAGAGAGAAAAATTAGCTATAAAAACCAAATTCATGGTTTTTTTTTTTTTTTTTTTTTTCATAAAAGGCAAATAAAAAGATTTAATTTTTTTTCCTGAAATCTATGACTATTGTTTCGTGTCAGGAATTTATGTTGGTAAATAGCAGTTATTAAATGTAAGAAAAAGAAAAAGCGCAATTTTTGCTGTAAAAAATGGGAAGTTTCGGATTTTTCAATTATCATGATAGTTTTTTTCATGTCACTAATTCATGACTAGAATTAATAGTCATGAAATAATGATCGTTCTTTATATTCATTAAATTTAAAATAGAAAAGCAGTTTTGGCATGAAAAGGGGGAGATTTTGGATTTTTCTTTTTTTTATTTTAGGATTGTTTTTAGGAAATTTGTATAAAATAATATAAACAGGGAAAAAAACTTATCCTATACTCCACGTTTGAAATATTTGTTAATATAACAAATGTTGACCAGTCAAGGTATTAGTTTTTTTAAAATTTAAAATTTACTCTCTTTCTCTTTTTCCCTTTTTACATTTTTTATTTTATTCTTTTCACAATCGCGTCTTCGTTTTAGGTATGCAAATGATCGACGAATTCAAAATCATGAAGCTCTCTGATTCAATCTCTTTGTGATACTATGGCCAATTCCAATTCGTGCGTTTGTTTTCCTTTTCCCTATTGCATTTTTTACTGTGGTTTATTTTTCTTTAAGCTTTCCTTTTTTTAAAAAAAATTTTGTTTTTCATTTTGTTTTTCGATTTCTTCCGCTCATTTACTCTTTTCTTTCTCTTTTTCTCAAGAACCTAATTATTTCTTCAGCTCACTGTGAACAGAGTGGATTGTGAGGGGAGTTTGTTATGCTTTCATTCAACTTTGTTTTCTTCATTGAATTGTTCAATTTTTCTTTGATATTTTGAGTTTTGATTGATTAATTAAGTTGGGACTTGTATTTTTTCACTCTTTTCTTTAATTATTTTGAGGTTTGCATTCTTGACTCTTTTCTTTGATATTTTCATTTAAATTGTATAATATTTCTAGAAATATAACTATTTTGAAAATCTCCTACTACTTTTACTACTTCTCTCAAAATCTCTATTCTTTTCTCTACTACTTCTTCTTCCTTTTCCAAGTATTGGAGATCACACATCCAATTCTTGGGATCCTAGAGAATAACAAGGTTTCATTTACGATGGTATCCCTTAATCATTTAAAAGATATTCCGGAGAAGATGCACAGGGAATCATGATGAATTTGAGAATCTACAAAGATTCTTCTCTTAAATGCATGCTAATCTTGATTGTCTATCCATTATGTTATTATTTTTACACTGTACTTTGCTTATGTAAAATTGTAAACAAAATTGCAAGGCGATCACAAACTTCTGCTTGGGATTCAATCCCTTCAAAGGCTCCTTTGATTCTTAAGGAGGATGTGTGTGGCTGGATAAAGCAATATCAATCACTCTTATTGAGGTGCTTGCTTCTTCAACAACCCTTGGTGAAAATTCAGTAGTTTCACTAGAAAGCTCAGTTAATACAATTTTACTTCTTGGTTTATGCTTCCTAATGTGGTCTTCCTCCAAGAAAGTAGCATTTTTCGATTCAAAAACTTTATTTTCTTTCGAACCATAAAAGAGACCACCTCTCGTTTACTTTGAGTAGCCAACAAAAAGGTACAACTTTGAATGTGGTTCCAATTTCTTTGGGTTAGTCACTCGCACGTGGATCGAACACTCTCATATCTTGAAATGTCATAAATTACTTTTACGACCCTTTCCTAGCTCAAAAGGTGTTGCAGAAAAACTTCTTGATGGAACTTGATTCAAGAGATAGGTTGCAATCTCTATTGATTAACCCTAGAATGAGTTAGGTATAGAATCATAACTTATCATCGACCGAACCATGTCTAACAAGATTCTGTTTCTCCTTTCGAATATACCATTTTGTTGAGGTATACTAGGTGTTGAGAGTTGAGATGTGGTTCCATGTTCTATCAAATAGTTTTGGAATCCTATATCCATATACTCTCCACTTTGATCAGATCGAAGTGTTTTGATCTTTTTACCTAATAAATTCTCAACTTCAGCCTTGTACTTTTTGAACTTTTCAAGTGTATCAAACTTATGTTACATTAGGTAAACATACCCATATCTTGAATTATCATCTGTAAAAGTGATGAAATATTCAAATCCTACTCTTGCCTTAACATTCATCAGATCACAAAGGTCCGGATGTATAATTTTCAAGGGTTCTTTGGCTTTATGACCTTTTCCAGTAAAAGATCGTTTTGTCATTTTACCTTCTAGACAAGATTCACAAATAGGCAAAAGATCTTCTTCTAACTCTTTTAGAAGTTCATTTTTTACTAACCTCTCAATTCTGTTGAGATTTATGTGACCCCATCTTATATACCAAATATGGGCATTTTCCTTTGGAGAAACTTTAAGTCTTTTGTTTTATATGGTTGTTGTGTTTAACATTTCAACATTATGGAGCGTTTTAGACGCTAATGGTCTTAGAAAATATAAGTTTTTTTTTTCATTTATTGTGGAACAAATATAAATATCGTTCTTTAAAATAAACCCTTTATCACAAATAATAGACATATTATAATTTTTTTCCAATAAATACGAAACTACAATTAAATTCATCGTAAAATGAGAAACATAATAAATATTGTCGAAAAATAAAAAAATTGAATTAAAAACAACTTCAAGATCCCTACTGCAATCGTCGAGACGGCCTGCCACACCCCGCCCCAAACCACCCTCCGAGCCTGTGAAAGGGCGTGACTACAGTAGTTATCAACCCTTTTGTTGACATTTACTACCTGATAACTCTTGCGGTAATAACTCTGATACCAATGAACAAACTCAACTATCAACTGATTAAGTCAAGGAGGCAAACAACAACTGATTAAGTAGGCTCATTTTGTTACAACAATGTAATGTTTATACAACTCTAAGACTTAACAACAATGTTACAACAACAACTGTAAAACCCTGGAAGTGTAACTGTGGCATGTGGTAGACCTTGACCTTAGCAGCACCCTGGAACTTCTCACCTTTCGCTACCTGGGAAAAAAAATATGAAATAATAGAATGAGCTTTTACAAAGCTCAGTGAGTGGTAAGCAACTTCTAGAGTCTATTTCAACTCATAAATAGCAAGCATATCACGAATACGAGGTTACATTCAAACCTCAACTTTGAACAAGTATGGTCTCAACTTCTATCTACGCGTACGGTAGATAGCTAAACTGATAACTAACTAGAATGAGTATGTTGTCTACCTACACACACGGTAGATAGATAACTGCCACTAGATACATCGCTTACTCTTTACATTCCCTTTGTCTACTATGTGTACATAGCTCTCCGCTCATGGGCTCAGAAGCTAGGCCCGTCGACCCTCTGACCATCCCATACGAGGATCCTCCCACAGGCTTAGGAACTAGACTTCTCGTGTCCCCTGACCATCCTATGAGATTTTGCTTACGGACTCAAGCACTAGGTCTATTGACCCCCTGACCATCCCGATCACATAATCTCATTCTCACGCTAGATACTCAATCATAACCTAAGCATATACAATTTACTCTAAAAGATATGCTTTAAGACTTAAAGGAAATTATCACTCACCTTGGTCGTTTAGGAACTTTTTTCTCTAGAAGTTTCTTGGTCTTCTCGGGCTCCTCTTTTGAACCCTTAAAATCTTAGCTCATAACTCCTCGTGGTTTGGTCGAAAACATTAAAATATCAAGACTGGCCCAGCTTACCCGATAGCTCGACCCCTGGGTCTTGTCCTTCTTCTTCAACCCGATTCCTTGGAGCTTCTTCTCCGGTAGCCCCACCTTGAAAATTAGACTCTTTTAGCTTTCAGATGGCTTTGAAATCAGATCAAACGCATGAGTATTCTGGAAGAACTCCTCTTCCCAAGTTGATGCTACTTTCTGACCTTTCTATCCGACAACATCTCCCCTCTTGGAATCTCTTGACCAATATATGGTATTACCATCAACGTATAGCCTCCTCCCAATACACTCTTCTTTATGTCTTTTGAAGAGAACTGAGTCCTCAACTGAAGTCCTTAGCCCTATTTATAGGCGTCCAAATGCTCTTTCAGGTCGACACCTCCACATCCAAGTGTTTCTTAGCGATTTCCAACCTTCAACCCTTTCCACATCATGCTTGAGGTGTCTTCACCTCACACGATCAACGCAATGTTGGGTGTCCTTCTCCTACCTAGCCAATGCATGGGGCCAAATTTTGCATGTCTTCTCATGCATCCACCTCAAATCCTTAAGGCTGAAGATTTCTTCTCAACAAGCCACATGTTAAGATGACGTCTTCCATGTGAGCTCAACCTTCTTATACGTTCATTCCCTTCAATATGCGTGCACTAGAGTGATTCTCAATGCATACAACTAGCCTCGGATATTAATGCATAGTGTACTCAAGAACGCATAGTATGACTCCAACGCATAGCAACCCTTGGTTTCCCTTGATTTCCAAAAAAACACCATTGCAACTCTTAACCATCGCAAGAGCCAATACCATGCATCCAACCTAGCCCATCGCATGGCGTATGTCCAACGCATCCCTCGTGTAAGCCATCGCCAGCCTTCAACGCATAACAAGGTCGCACGGCCTCGACGTATAGGATGGTTGCTTAGCATCAATCGCATGGCTCTCTCGTCATCAATGCATCGCTCGCATGAGTCGCTTGACCGCTTGACGTATGGGTGCTGGCATCAATGCATGGGCTCACTCGGCATGGGCGCTTAGCATCGCTCCCAGGGCTCGCTCGGCCGCTCGACGCATGGACGCTGGCATCGCGCATGCTACCCTCTAGCGCATGCCTTGCCTGCGTCCTCGCCTACCCTTGCATCTGTATGCCTTCTGCACAGCCGACCCTCGTGCCATCCAACCTTCCAATGCATCACTTCAACTTTCTTCCTTCAGCCGCATACCATTACCAACGCATCCATCACAATCCTTCCAACACATCCATTGAGCCTAATGTGTTGGTCTAACCTCCAAGGCATGCATCACTCCCACTTCAAATTCTCCCTTTGCCCAAGTAATCTTTCCAAGATCTTATGGCCAATGCATAGCAATGCCTAATCCAACATTTAGTCAATTTTCATCAATTAAAGCTTAACTCAAAGCTGCTCAAGGAAAATCTATTCAACACTTAGAAATTTCCTTCACTTCAATATCAGATTTAACTTTCACCTAGTTGATCCCTTAATCATCTGCTTAAGTAGGGATAATGGAAATCCGGGTTTCACTGGGCCTGCTCCATTCCAACCCTATAGTTATGTCTTCAGCCTCCAGCTGCTACCAGAAACTAGTTTCCTGTGGCTCATGAATGAAGTATCCAAGTGGAATCGTCATTTTCTACTAAACATGTTTCTAGAACAAGTAAATCGTATTTACCTTCTTTTTCCTTCTCCTTCTTGGCCAAGTACTCTGTGCAATTTCATTTCCAGTGCTCATCCTTGTTGCAATGAAGTTAGGTTCCCTTTGCAACCTTGACCTTTTTGCCCTTTTTGCCCTTTTAGGCAACAACAAATAGGATATCTTTACTTTTTCCCTTACCACCTTTCTTTTTCTTCCACTTCTTAAAGCCCGAGGAAGAAGGCATGAACTTAGTTCCAGAGGTTGAACCCCTATAGAAATTTTTCGAGGAACTAGCAACATTTTCCTCCTCGTGATGTCCTTTGACTTTCATCAAGGACTCATAAGTATGTAGCTCCTTGAGAAGAGTGGTAAGGTTATATTCTATTTTGTTCATTACAACATTGCTACGGAATTATAGGTAACTCTTTGGAAGAGTTTCTAAAATAAAGCTTACTTGGCTGGACTCATCTATGACAACCTCATTCATCTCGATCATGTTGAAGTGGACTACTATATTAAGGACATGCTCCCAAACAGACGATCCCTCGTTCATTCGGGCATTGAAGACATACTTTAGAGCTTCATGCCTGAGATGTGTGACTGGTTACCTAAACATCTCACATAATGACTCCATGATTTCACGTGAAGTGATCATAGGCTCATGCTTTTTGGCCAAGACATCTATTAACTTGACAAAATATATACTTTGGCCTTATCATTGGCCTTTGTCCATCTATCATAGGCGTCACGAACGTTTCGTGATGTGGTGGGTTTAGGTACTGAAGGACATTCCTCCGTTTGGACGAATTTGATGTCGTCAATGACCACGACGGTGTTAATCGTATTTTTAAAAGTAGCATAATTTTTTCCAGTTAATTTATCATCCCCAAGCAAGGATATAACAACGTTATTCATGATTTAACAAATTTTTATACAAAACAAATTACCTATATTAGATATGTATGCAAAAACTCATTTAATCTAATCAATTTAGCAAAATCACTTAATGAATCCTAAAACATTTGATTTTGCAATGATATTTCAGTCATTTAGATTAAATGCCACCTCGGGCTGTACAATTTTTCCTTCACTAAATTGAGACATTCTCAATTAAACATTACACCAGAATAACTCTCATTCCTATAACATTTAATTACCATTGATTTGGTCAAGAAATCATTAACTCCTTAATGTTTTCTTGTAAGTGTAACCCATCATTTTCAACCTTATAACCTCGCCTTAATTAGTTTGCCTCAGGGAAGAACATTGTTGGTGCAATTGACTATAGCGATATTATCCATTTATGAAGTTCACTCTGTCCCTTTCCATGCAAACACCTTCCTAAAGGGGATGCTCCCAGGATACAACGGGGCCGAGTATGAAAAAACATTACAAACTAATGAAGTAGACCATAGGATGTGTCGACACACTTCCTTCTCTCACTTACAAAAAAACTTTCTCTATACACCTTAATATTGACCTATGCAAATATCTTCCTAAGAGAGGGTGCGCCTAAAACACTATGACACTGAACATGGATCTCTTGGTGTGAACTTTTAGGGAGAAAGTGGATGAAAAATTTGACATATCATATACATCTCTTTTTCCTCCCACTAAGTGTTTTAGAACCTAGTTTATTAACTTAGAAAAATGGCTCATTAATTTTACTAAATCATTGTTAATTTTTGAATAGTATAACAACGTATTATTTGATTTATTAAACGTTTAAAAAATCAAATTATTTATTGCATGCTTATAAAAAATTTTCTATTCACCTCCCAGATTGATTCCTAGGTAGAGGTATTTCATTTCTATCAACTTAGACACCCCAACCTTAGACAGAACCGTCCTTAGAAAAAGGTCCCTTATAGACAACTAGACAAGTATTTTATAAATTTAATCTTTTTTTAGTCAAATTAATCCTATTAAAATGAAAAATAAAAGATTAAACTATTTCTAATCGTTTTAGAAATATTCTAACATAGTTCTATGTAAAATTAGTTTTGACTTATGTTTAAATGCAACTCTAGATTATAGATTTTAATTTCGAATTCATTGATCATATAATTTTTATAAAATTAATGAATTATAAAACTTATGACATGCATACTAACGACATTAATTGAATATAACAATTATATTACCTAAGTAATGTCATGCTGCATGCAATTTCTATTTCATTAACAAACATAATATAACAATTATATTAAGCTATTAATGAACATACATTAAAAGAAATAATAATAAACTTATATTGTAAACATGCATATTATATTGATATACATCATGCATGTGCATATTTTAGGAAGAACTTAAAATTTAAATATAACATAAATATGATGCATGATTATGCTTAACCTATGACGAAATTTTAAATCTACATGGCATACAATATGCAACATAAAAATAACATAATTTCAACATACATCACATGCATATTAAACTATATTAAAAAGCATTAATAGACTGATATTTGGCACCCTAAATAAATAATTAAATTAATATAATCGAATTATATTAATTTAATTATAAAATGAAGAAATTACATGAAAAATAAGAAAAATACGGTTGCAGAGGCTCGAACAAGCAAATAGCATCTTGCGTGCATGTCAGTGAAGATTGAAGCGTTGTCCCATTGTACCCTAGCGTTACGACGCTACTGAAAAAAATTTCCATTCTGTCTCGCATCGGACCATTGTGGCACTTTTTCCAGAAACACCAAGAATGCCTGATTTCTAGAGGTCTCCTTCTGATGTCAGGTGTTCTTCTCAGTAAAGCAAGGACCACGAACGACCCAGACAAAAAATTACAAACTCGATTTCTGATAGCTCTACAAAAGAGTTATAATTCCCAGCTTACTTTAGGCTCGTTAATGGATTTTACATGTTAATTATCCTATTTTGTAGGTATTGTACATCGAAGAGGTAGAACCGAGCATTTGGAGTCAAACGGGGTTAATTTAAAGAATTTGAAGGTAATTTGAGCATCCAGAATTCAAAAGAGGAGAAATGACAAAAATATCCCTGACCGGAGCGTTGCAACCCTCACTTGACACTATAATGCAACATTGTAAGGCAGTAGCCATGTATACAAGACAGTGTCATAACGCTGTGAAGATTAATGGAACGATAGTGCATCTGTACGCACGTGTTCACTGCAATTAAACATATGCAACATCACACCTCTGCCCTAATGCTTGAGGGTTGGATCGACAAGAGTGTTGCAACGCTACGCCTATTGTATAGATGTGTTCTTTCTAAATTATGTAAAAAAAAGGCGAGAAGAGTTAGGCCATCTTAGAGAGCATGTTGCTCGATTTTGGCCATTTCATGGCCAAAAGCAAATGAGATTTCCTTTGATTTTGAGCTTTAATTATATATCTTGGCATCGTGAATCAGATTTGATGAACATGAAGTCGGTTTTGTTGGGTTATCCTAAATCTAGTGTATCTTGTGGTTTTTAGTTTTGTTAACAAAAATTATTTATCTAATAAAATAAGAGATATTTTATTTGACAATTAGACTGCATTAATTCAATCCAATAAACTAAGATTCAAGGTTATTTTATGAATCTTAAACATGTATGTAGAGACATATAGGTGGATCATGTTTAAGTAATAACCTAAATGGTCTGTAGTTGATGGATAAGGCTTGGTACCTTATCCCGTGACATTACGATACGACTTGCTTTGTAGATATTACAATTGTTGTAAAGTGCTACAAATGATCTGATCTTGATCGTTCATGTTGGTACATATGATCGGAGGTATTCTATATAAAGAGTTTGTATAAGACCAGACCACGAAATGAATAGACTCTCTATATAACGCTAGAAGAGTTGGTACCTGTTTGTATAAGAGAGATGGATCATGGTTACTAGAAGAGACTTGCATTTCACTAGGATGACCATAGGAGACTTGACCTTAATCTTGAGTGAGTTGTGAACTCTTGTTTATGACATAAATTCTTTGATCTGTATGGGTGAGAGTGTCCATGATAATTGACTCAATAAGCCTACCATTTGTGGGATTTGTCTGATCAAGGAGTTGGGAACATAACTACACAAGATGGAATTCACTCATTCTCATTCCTTAGGAAAGTAGATAAATTGCTTCCTTAATAGCTAATTCTGGGTTTTGAATAATGAGACTTCAACCTATCACTGGCCCAAGAGGTCTTAGTTTATAGTTGGACTATAAACTGTTTGTCCATTAGAGGAATCAGTGATGCTTAAGGAGTTCGATGTAATTACAGAGGTAAAACAGTATTTTAACCCAGCTATAGTTATGTGCATTTGTGAATGGTCATCGCTTTGTTGATTGGTTATATCCAAGGAAATAGAAATAAATTTACAGTGCGAAGAAGTATACTACCGTTCATTAGTGGAATGTCCGATAGTTAATAAACATTGATTAATTGGATTAAAGAAATTTAATCAATTAATCTCATATCATTGGAGCTTCCAATCTGTAGATCCATAAGGTGCCCTCGATAGCTCACCAAAGAAAATACAAGAGGAATGATTTGAATTATTCAAATCAATGAATGAGATAATATATTAATAAGATTAATATGATATGGCTAATTATAGATTTGATCTATAATTAAGAGAGAAATATTTGAATAGGATTCAAATAATGAATTTTTTATGAATTAGATTCATAAGGAATTAGTTAATTTTGAGAGGTGGAGATAAATAAACATATCATGCTTATTTAATTAATTAACTATATACATTAAGTTAGATTTAATATATATAGTTATTTATTAGGTTTATGAATTAATGAAATAAATGTTATTTGATTAATTGAGCCCTAAGGTAAATATGGAAATACTTGGAGATGGGTAAAATTTTCTCCATATAAATAGTTTTTTTTTGCCCAAATTAAAAAAAAAATGATTTTCATTTGTGAAAACCTAGCCTCCAAAGTTCTCCAAAATTCTCTTTAACATTTTTCTCCTTCCTACCATTCCTACTCCAAGGGTTAGAGAACACTCTTCTACCCTTGGATTCCAAGAGAATATCGTGGTCTCTCTTACGGTGGTGTTCATTGTTCGTTGGAGATACGTTAAGGAGAAAAAGCTTGGGATTTTCGTGAAGACAAAGGGATCTATAATGGTAAGAAAATGTTCTTCTTCCCCTTTCTTCTTATTAAAAGGCATGTTGAATGTATAAACATGATTTATCCTTTATTTTTGTTTTGTTTTATTCTGATTTTGTTTCATATAAATTGAAAAATAGAAATGCAAGGCATTCAAATACTTCCGCTTGGGATTTGATCCCTTCAGGTTTTTGAGGTTTATAGGGATTTTTTTGAATTCTATGAGATTTGCTATGAATCTTTCTTGGACATTTTCTATTTCATTAAGATTTCCTTTCTTTTATTCAATTTCTAGAACAAGCATAGAATTGATGAATTGATGACTCGATTTCTTGTATGTTTGTCTTCGCTATGTTCGTTTTTTTATGTCCGTAATTGCATTGAAAGCATGCTCAATTCAGTAGCAATAGGTTTTAGTTTGGATTATGACATGATTTCTAGGCTATCTTGGATCACCTAATTGATAACAAAACCTAAAGATTAGAAATGCATAAGGATAGAATTGGCTATTCTTACTTAATGTCTTAATCAATCCATGAACGTAATGCAATTAGCTAAGTAAATTGCCTTTGAAACGAGCTTAGTTAACTTAGGGATTAAGGTCATGTTCATTCTCATTAGGCAGTTTGTATGGGCCATCCCTACATTCGATTAGGCTTAAGAAATAGTTAATTCAAGAATGTTTTCATAATTAGTCGATGATCAGATTCATAGAAAACCCTATGATCTCTAAACCAGCAAAGATATTTTTGTGTTCGATCTCTCTCTTTCTCAATCAATCTTACTTTTCTGCATTTTAATTTTTGCACTTAGTTTTCTTGTAAATCAAACTAAAACTTTCATTTTTACTTCTTTTCATAGTCAAATTTAGTTTTAAGGGAGATCTAATTTTTGACCTCTTTGTGGTCTGACCCCATGCTTGCTATTTGTGCTATCTAATAATATATGTAGTAGTTCGGTGATATATAAATATATATATATTTTTTTTTTGTTTCGGGTGGAGTTGAATTAACGACATCGATATTCGAAATATGAACAATTTAATAAAATAAATGTCCAAAACACATGGGCCCTCACAATTTGATCAAATCAAAAAGCAAAGCGAATCTAAGTGCCAAATATAGTAATTATCTATTATGGAGAAAACCCATAGAAGGCATCATTCATCACGTGCATATCAATACATAAAGCACCCACCAAAATCAAATATTGAGATCTTTAAATCAAAATCAAGACAGTTCGTTTGGCTCTGATACCAATTGAAGTAATTGAATCATAATGTAGAAGTGTTAAACATTTGTCTTTGAATTTGGTTTGGGAAAATGAACATCAATTTTACAGAATTAAGAGGCCAAGCATATAATTCAGAAAAATAATTACCTTTGGTGAATCACTAATCTTCATGAAAATCCCTTTGAGGTCACAAACAATACTTCATCTCCCAATAGAACACCACCGAGAAAACCTTATTATTCTTAGGATACAAGGAAGATGGAAGTGTGGGCTCCAAAGCTTTTTGGCATAGGGAACTTTTCAGGAAAATGAGTGTGAGAGTAATTACAGAAAAACATTCTTCACTTACCTTTTTTTTCTGTTTTACTTAGATAAGAGGAGAATGAGGGAAGTTAAAATAATTCCTTAATGGGGAGTTATATTACTTATTTATTTTTATTTTAATATTATATTAATATAAATAATATTAAATATATTAAATAATATTTATAATATGATTAATTAACCATTAATAACTATATTATATGCATTCATAATCATATTATAATGCAACCTCCTGTTTTAACCTATAGTTTTAATATGAATCAAATTCATATTAAATTTTAATTTCTAGTATAAAGCCTATTTATTTTTCTCTCACATATTAAATACTTTTAATTATAAATCATATTTATAATTAATTATATATTACGATGTATCAATATACATTATATTAATCATATTAATATAAGTAATTACTTAAATTTCCTTAAATAATTTGCACAATTTAAATTGTTTCGAAAACAAATAGTCCTTGTTTTTATCCTTGGTGAGCTAACAAGAGGACCATTTGGACTAGAAGCTCCATTGATACAAGAATAACTAACTAAAGCTTTTAATTGGATTAATCGACATTCCTTAATTGTCGGTCATTTCAGTAAAGATTGATAGCTGCACTCTTCACATATATTTCTATATCCATTAGATATAACCAATCAAGTTGACCCTGTAACTACAAGTGGGTCAAAATTACCGTTTTACCCTTGTATGTATATCTAACTCCTTAAATGTCACTAATTCATCTAATGAACAAACAACTTATGGTCTAACCATAAACTAACCCCTCTCGAGCTATTAAGAGGGTGATACCTCATTAATCAAGATCTAAAATCAGTTATTCGATCTTGTATAGCTGTGTTCCCATCTCACTCAGGATTAATGTCAAGTTACCTATAGTCATCCTAGTGAAAAGTTGGTTTCTTCAAGCAACGATCTTATACTTAGAAACTAATCATTTTGTGGTCCGATCTTATATAAACTATTTATACTGGATATCTCCACTCACATGTCTCCACATGAACAATATAGATCATATCCTCTATAACACTTGCAACTCAGGTAACAATTACAGAGTGAGTCGTATCTATAGTATCACCAGCATAAGACACCCAACCTTAACCATATACTGTAGACCTTCTAGGTTATTACTTGAACATGATTGACCTGTATGTTTACCACATATTGTTCAAGTTTCATTAATTAACCTTAGATCTTAGTTTATTGGATTGAGTTAACGTTGTCTAAATGTCAAATAAAATACTTCTTATTTTATTAAATAAATAATTTATTTTACAAATTACAAATCACAAGATGAATGAGAGTTAGGACATTAAATCTAACACATTATTACCTTGAGATGGAATATTTGATTGAGATTGTGGCTGATACCGTTGTCCTGCCTTTTGCTTATAACAAGGGGATAACCATGAAATTTATAACACCAATCCACTATATGGCCAAGTTTTCCACAATGAGTGCAAATCTGTTCTTTATCTTTTGATGATTCGAGGAAGTTGAAGACGATTGCACAGAGGAAGAGGCTTTTGTAGCAGCAACATTTTGAGTAACCAAAAGTCCAATTGCTGGTTGATTAGTCAGAATTGGTAGTGATCATTGTTGTTCTTCTTAAGCAATAAGAGCAATGGCTTGGTTGATAGCAGGCGGAGGATCCATAAGCAGTATTTGAGAGCGCCCATGACCATACGATTCATTGTAGGAGAGTGCTGGACTGGAGTTAGAGTGGCTAGGCTTCGTTTGAGTTGAAAAATGCTAGGTCCATTCTTCCTTTGAAACCGTTCTTTCAGATCAAGCCATATCGTCGCGCTGAATCAGAAAACAAAATATTGGAAGAAATGCTTTTGGATACAGAATTCGAGATCCATGCTATCACGATATGATTGTTGCAAATCCAAGCCGAAAGTAATGCTCCAGTTGGTTGAGTGAGTGTTCTAGCGATAAACCCTAGTTTGTTGCAAACCAAAAGAGCCAGGATCATCGATCTACTCCATGTAACATAATTTTCATCAGTTAGTAAATCTGAAACCAGAACGAGATTTGAGGTGTTACTCCGATGAAGATAGTAAGAACTTTGAGAGGAAGTTTTAGAGGATGTAGAAGACGAAGAACAATTTGTTTCTTCGGGAGGAGTCGTCATGGCTACGAAGAAGAAAATTCATCTCTGACAATGGAAGAGAGAATTTTCTCTGATACTATAATAAGAGAGAATTTTGAAAATGAAACTGATTTGATCTTATTCATTTCCTCATCAGAATATAAAATTAATTTACATTAAGCTGTGTATCATGTGCATAGCTCGTGCAATCTAACTAACTTACAACAGAATAACAAATCGTAACATTTAATATGTGATAATACATCTTCTAAAAGTACTTACAATAAATACATTCGTAAATTTCTTTAGTACAAAGAAAGTTTATTTTCCAACATTATCAAGAACAATTTTGAGTTCTCCCTTTAATAAAACTGAAATGACTATATGTGTATCATAGCCCACAATCTCCAACAACACTTAGTTGGAGTGAGATAATAATCACCCACTTCTTATTCTAAAATTAGTTGAAGTGGGACAAAAGTTATTAAATTTAGCATAAAAAGTATAATCTTAATTTATTTAACAAGGTTGCAAGTTCAACTTGTGACCTCCTATTTTCTTTTTAAACATAAATTTTTCTTTAGGAATATATATTTTTAAAATGTTGAAAGTTCGAATAAACATGGTTTCTAATCCACCCGTAATAATTGTACATCAAAGCCACTATCCATATTTGTTTTAATAAAATATGTTATTTCTCTTAATTCAAAAGACTGAACCATAACTATTAAGATGATAATTTGTGTACTTATCTAGTAAACTATATTCGGATTGACACATAAATATTGTATTAACATACGTTAAATGAAGAATTAAAGGAAATACTTCAAAATATAGCTGTTGATAATCATTTGGTTGTAGGAAGTCTATGCTTATAAACATTACCTTTAAATTATGTCAAATAAGTTTTCAAATTTTTTATTAAATATAACATGCTATAACGTTTAAAAATGTCTAATAATTAGTTTTTGTTGAGATATATGTCATAAATCTAGTAGTCTATAAATCTTTGTAAATAAATATTAATAAATAAAGTATTATTTATTTTTCAAATAAGTGTTGTTTATTATTTGTATAACTCAAAATCCAATAAACTAAAATCCAATGTTATTTAATGTAACTTGAACCGTATTTGGTTGACATACAAGTGGATTATGTTCAAGTAATAACCTAAAAGGTCTATAGTATATAGATAGGAGTTGGGTGCCTCATCTATATAGATTCGACCCACTTTGTAAATATTACAAATGTTGTAAGTATTACAAATGATTTGATCCAAATCATTCATGTCAAGATATGTAAGTGGAGATATTCTATACAATGAGTTTGTATAAGATAGGGCTACCAAATATATAATCTCTCTTTGTAACACCGTTAACTGAATAGATTAATATTTCAAATGATAACTATGTAACTCGATCTTAATCCCAAGCGAGTTGTGAACTCCAACTCATGATGATTTGTATGGGTAAGAGTGGTCTTAGTTGACGAATCAATATGTCTACCATTTTGGGGACGATACCAAGTGAGGAGCTGGGAACAAGCAACACAAGATTCAATTCACTCTTTCCCGTCTTTAGAGAAAGTAGATAGGTTGTTCCTTTAAGTGTTGACTCTAGGACTTGAACAATGAGGTCTTTGGCCCAAGAGGGACTTTAATTTATGGTTAGATCATAAACAGATTGTTCATTATTGGATCAGTGATACTTAAGGAGCAAAAGGTGACTATAGGGGTAAAATGGTAATTTGACCCAGTTATAGTTACAAACAGCCTGTGAAGGATTGACTTACATAAAATGGTAAAGTCAATGGACACATAAATATACTATAGTTTTTAAGAGTGCAGCTATGGGTCTTTAATGGAGTGCCCCATAGTTAATGAATATTAATTAATTCAATTAAAGAGTTTAATTACTTAATCTCATATCATTGAAGCTTATAATTGTAGGTCCATTAGGTCCCTCTGCTAGCTCACAAACGGATTAAACAAGGTTTCAAAATTGGAAATTGAAGTGTTCAAATTAATTATTAAGGAAATTTATGTTAATTGTATATGATGTAATTAATATTGTATACAATATAAATATAAAGTTAATTTTGACTAATATTCCAATTCTATATAAGATGAGAGTATTAGTATTTGAATAAGATTCAAATATTATTTTAATATGAATTGAATTTATATTTAAATTATAGGTTAAAAATAATGTGAATTGGGATTCATATTAAAACTATAGGTTATGAGAGTTTATGTACATTAGAATATAATTCATATGTATATTAAGTTAAATATATGACATTTAATAATTGGATTACTTAAATTAATATTTAATTTAAATAAATTAGATTTATTTAATTAATTAAAAGTAAATAACTCCCCTATAGTTGTAGGGAAATTGATAATGAGCTGAAGGGAGTTACACGTATTAAACATGCAAAAGGTTTGCATTTTGAAGAGATCATTTTTACAAAAAAGAAAAAGAACTCTCTCACAAAAACTCTCTAAAAAATTTCTAGTGAAAAAAGCTCTCTACCTTTTCCCTACTCTTCCAAAAGGTTTCCACAAACCTCCTTGTTCCAAGAGAATAGCAAATTAGGCTTGTGGTTGTGTCTTGCCTGTGTATCAAGTTCGTGATCCAACTGTTTATTCAAGACTAGGAGAAGATCTTTGAAGAGGTTCTATAAAGGTAAATTAATCTTCATCTCTCCTTGATAAACAACATGCTTAATCTGTTTTTATTAATTTTGCAAAATCTTCTCTCCTAATTCAAAAACAAAAGCAATAAAACGCTTCCACATTAAAATTCAATCCCTTCAATTTCAACGTGTGTTTAAAATTTATGGTTGCCCTAGATTTTATTTGTAGTAGGACTCTAACATTTTTGTCTTTAGTATTAATGTCTATTAACTAATTTACAAGAATTATAATTAGTTAATTTTCATTACTTTTTCATAACTCTTAAAATTAAATTTAAAATTTATTTCATAATTGTTTTAAATCAATTAATACATATTAACATCAATGATTCAAAGTGGGTATATAGTGAAAAGAATCAATATTAAAAGTGTAAATCTTGAAACCCAGGTTGAGGAAGTTGACTATGAGGAAACTTTCTCACCTGTTGCCATTTTAAAGTCTATCTAGACAGTCCTATCCATTGTCGCATATTATGACTATGAGATTTACAAAATGAACGTCAAGACTGCCTTTTTGAATGGCAATCTTGAGGAGACCATCTTTATGCAACAACCAAAGGGATTCATTTTTCAAGGTCAAGAGTAAATGGTTTGGAAGCATAACCGGTCCATTTATGGACTAAAACAGGCTTTTCAATCTTGGAATATAAGGTTTGATAATGCGATCAAATTTTATGGCTTTGATCAGAATGTCAATGAGCCTTGTGTTTACAAGAAAATTGTCAATAGTTTAGTAGCTATCTTAGTATTTTACGTATACGATATCCTACTCATTGGGAATGATGTAGGTCTACAGACCAATCTAAAACAGTGGTTTGTGGCCTAATGTAAAATGAAAGATTTAGGAGAGCCGCAGTTTGTTTTAGGGATCCAGATTTTAAGGTATCGTAAGAACAAAATGTTGACCTTGTCTCAGACGTCTTAAATTGCTCAAGTACTCGATGCAGGACTCCAAGAGGGGCCTACTACTCTTCAGGTATGGAGTCACTTTGTCTAAGGACATGTGTCCTAAGATGCCTCAAGAGGTTGAAGAGATAAGACGGGTCTCATATGCATCTGTCGTTGGCAGTTTGATGTACGCGATGCTTTGTACTCGTTCAGACATTTGCTACGTTGTGGGAATAGTCAGTAGGTATCAGCCTAACCCAGGCCAGGGTCATTTAGACTACAGTGAAGAACATCCTCAAGTATCTTTGGAGAACAAGGGACTACATGCTCGTGTACGGTTCTAGGGATTTGATCCTTTCCGGATACACGGATTTTGACTTTCAGACTAATAAGGACTCTCGCAAGTCCACATCAGGGCCAGTCTTTACTCTTAATGGAAGAGTTGTAGTATGCAAGCACTAAGCAGGGGTGCATCGCCGACTCCACTATGGAGGCAGAGTACGTAGTGGCTTGCGACGCTGCTAAGGAGGTCGTCTGGCTTAGAAAGTTCTTGACGAACTGGAAGTTGTTCCAGATATATCTAGGCCCATTACCCTCTATTGTGATAATAGTAGGGCAGTGGTGAAGTTCAAGGAGCCAAGGATCACAGGCACGACAAATACATAGAGCGGAAGTATCATCTAATCCGTGAGATAGTGCATTGAGGGGACGTGATCGTCACGAAGATCGCTTCGAAGCACAATGTTGCTGACCGTTTACACAGGCAGGCTCTCACGGCTACAGTGTTTGAGGGTCACCTACGAAGCATGGGTCTACAGGTTCGCCCGCGGCTGGACTAGGGCAAGTGGAAGATTTTCTTGTACTGGGCGTTTTATGCCCTAGTTTATTGTTTTGTACTAGTTTATTGTACACCTCACTTCGCTTTAGGACAAGTGGGAAATTTTTTGGGTTGATGCCTAAAGTCTCGTGTCCTGTAGTTTGTAAACAGTTTGTATGAACGCTTGCGTTGTATAATATAGATATTTACTTCACATCTTGTATTTTGCTCAGTTGTATGTTTTATTTGCTTTACCATAAACCAATAAACATATAATCCCTGGTTATTTGTATGTAACTTAAGCATGTATGTGGTGACATATAAGTGGATCATGTCTTGAGTGATATCAAAATGGTATGTAAGTATATGGATATAGGAGGGAAACCTTATCTTGGTAACACAACGGATGCAGCCCGCTTTGTGAATGGTCACAAGTGTTGTGACTTGTCACAGATGGTCTGATCCTGATCATTTCGTGTTAGGGACATGCGAGCGGGGGCATTCTGTACAAAGAGTTTGTATAAGACCTGACTACGAAGTGTTAACGTCTCATTATATAACACCATTCATGACAGAGACTTCACTTCGCTAGAATGACAATAGGTAACATGACTTCAATCCTGAGTGAGTTAGGAACTCTTGCCATTGAGGGCAGTCCTATAATTTGTATCGGTGCGAGTGATCACGTCGCCGATTCACACTTACATTTTAGGGATTCGTTTGATTTGGGAGCTGGGAATTCAGCTACACAAGATGGAATTCACTTCTTCCCCGAGGTAGGGGTAAGTAGATAGATAGCTCGCTTAAAGGCTGATTCCGGGGCTTGAACGATGTGGCACCACACACTTCTCTTGACCCGAGAGGTGTTCACATATAGTTGGACTATGTTGTATTGTTCATTAAAGGAATTAATGGTACTTAAGAAGTGAGATGTAACTATAGAAGCAAAACGATAATTTGGCCCAGATGTACTTACGAGCATCTGTGAAGGGTCATCGTACTCATGATTGGTTATATCCGATGAATACATAAATATATCTGTGGTAAGAAGAGTTCAGCTGTTGGTCTTTAGTAGAATGCTTGACAGTTAACGGATGGTGGATCTCGTGGCTAAAGAGTTTAGTCAGCTGTTCAGGGAATATTGGAGCTTTGAGCCACAGGTCCATTAAGTCCCTTGGGTAGCTTGGATAAAGTCGCGAACCAGTGTTTGGGTTAATTTAAAATTTTCTAATTGACAAGAGGAAGTTCAATTATATATGATATAATTGGACTGGTTAATTATATATGATATAATTAGCTAAATATATGGGGTATATTATTTTAGAGGAAATTAGATATAAATATGATTTATATCAAGTAGAGAAGAAATTACTATAGTAGATATGTGATATCAAATTATAGGGTAAAAATATAATATGATTATATTTATTATTAATTTAATTGGTTAATTATATGATAATTGACCCAAAATCTCACTCGGACGTGCGTTAGTGGGAACAGCGTCGATTATTGTAACCTATGAATAAAAATGAAATGTTTTTAATTTTGAAAAGGTTCGGAAAAAGATCGAAGGTTACGTTGGTGTGAAAACGTAAATGATCGCTTAAGTAAATTGAGAACCTATACGATAGTCACTCAGCGCCTAAATGATCACATACTTCGCGCCTAAACAATTGAACACTAATTCCTAGATGATCACATAGCTTTCCTAAATGATCGTATAGTGTGTTGTGTTTCCTAAACGATCGTATAGTGTGTCGTGTTTCCTAAACGATCGTCTACCTAGCGCCTAAACAATCGCACACTAAGTCCTAAATGATTGGTTAGCTTTCTTACACGATCGTATGGTGTGTCGTGTTTGCTAAATGATCGCCTACCCTTTTCTAAACGATCGTTCAGTAAAATCTACACAATCGTGTAGTTTCTTCTAAATGATAAGCATTTTGCTATACGATAGCTTCATATTCTCTCCCACTTGCTTATCGCCTACATGATCGATTCTTCCTTCTACCTCTACCAAATACACCAAAGACCATGCTTTGGGTTCTCACTTCGAGAATACCTGAGGCTCTTTTCTGGTGGTGTCATCCCTGCGGCGTTCGTGTTTGTGTGGTTGTTCGTGCTGCTGTAGTCGACGTTTCTGTTGGCCGTTGGTTGATCGGGTAGAGGTCATCTGCTGCAATGAGCTCCAAAGTTTGAAGACTGTCTTCAACTGATATGTGAACTCTCCCATTGTTATTGTTTTGTTCAAAGCATGTCATTAATTAACTGGTTATTTGCATAATTGTGCGTTTGAACGTATTTGATCTATTTCGGTCATTGTGAAATTGGAGCGATACGAACGCGCTCATGGAACTCTTCGGTAAGAGATTCTTCAATGGGGATAGTCAATAGATATCAGTCTAATCCAGGATTAAATCATTGGACAACAATTAAAACCATCATCAAGTATGGGTCTAACGATTTAATCCTTACGGAATCCACTGACACTGATTTTCAGACTGATAGGAATTCTAGGAAATCCACTTCAGGTTCATTGTTTACTCTTAATAGAGAAGTTATAGTTTGGAGAAGCACAAAACAAAGTTGCATAGCTAACTCTACTATAAAGGCAGAGTATGTAGCAGTGTATGAAGCTGCCAAGGAGGCTCTATGGCTTAGGAAGTTTTTGACTTATACAGAAGTTGTTTCAGACATCTCAAAGCTCATCCTTCTTTATGGTGATAATAGTGGGGCTGTGGCTAATTCCCGAGAGCCTAGGTGCCACAAACGTGGAAAGCATATAAAGTGAAAGTATCACTTCATCCAAGAGATGCATCGAAGGGACGTGATTTTCACGAAAATCGCTTTGGACCATAATGTTGTTGATCCGTTTACCACTCTCACAGCTAAGTTATTTGAGGGTCACCTAGAGAGTCTAGGTCTATGAGACATGCTGCATTTGGTTTAGGGCAAGTGGAAGATTTTACTGGCCGTATATTGTATGCCCTAGTTTCTTGTTTTTGTGTACTATACTGGTCTGTATATTATATTTGTACACCCCACTAGTTTTAGGACAAGTGGGAGATTGTTAGGGTTGATGTCCTAAATCTCATGGTTTTGTAATTTGTAATTGTATTTATAAAAACTTATTATTTATTTAATAAAATAATTTATATTTTATTTGACATTTAGTTACATTAACCCAAAACCAATAAAATAAGATCCAAAGTTATCCATTATAACTTAAACATGTATGTGAAGACACACAGATGGATCATGTTTCAGTGTTACCTGAATGGTCTATAGTAAATGGATAAGGCTGGGTACCTTATCCTAATGGCACTATATGTTAGGGTTAATGCCCTAAATCTCGTAGGGTCCTATAGTTTGTAAACCGTGAATGAACAAACTTGTATATGATTAATAATATTTGATATTTTATTCACTTTGTCTATGAAATATGTGATATTTTAGTTTCATTAACTACAAACCAATAAACTAATATCCAAGTATATAGTTGTAACTTAAACATATATGTGGAGACATATAATGGATCATGTTTAAGTGATAACCTAAATGGTCTATAGGATATGGATAAGGCTGGGTACCTTATACTGGTGACACTACAAGTATGACCCGCTTTGTAGATGTTACAAATGTTCTAAAGTGCTACAAAAGATCTGATCCTGGTTATTCATGTATTAGTCATGCGAGCGGGGATATTCTATACAAAGGAGTTTGTATAAGACTATACCACGAAATGTTTAGTCTCATTATATAACGTCGTTCATAATAGAGACTTTCATTTCACTAGGATGAACATAGGTAACATGACCTTAATCCTGAGTGAGTTATGAACTCATGCCTATGAGGGTGGTCCTTTGATTTGTATGGGTGAGAGTGGCCAGATCGCCGACTCAACAAACCTACCATTTTAGGAATTTGTCTGATTGGGGAGCTGGGAACTCAGCTACACAAGATGGAATTCACTCATTCCCTGAAGCAGGGGTAAGTAGATAAATTGCTCTCTTAAGGGCTGATTCTGAGTCTTGAACAATGTAGTGCCACACCTTCTTCTGGCCCAAAAAGGGTTTAGTCATAGTGGGACTATGATCTATTGTTCATTAGAGGGATCGGTGATACCTAAGGAGTTACATATAACTACAGGGGCAAAACAGTAATTTGACCTAGTTGTACTTACGAGCAATTTGTGAAGGGTCATCGTACTGCTAATTGGTTATATCCAATGGACACAGAAATATATCTGTAGTGCGAAGAGTGCATCTGTCGATCTTTAATGGTGTGCCCGACAGTTAACGAACGATGGATAATGTAATTAAAAAGTTTAATAAATTATTCACGTACCGTTGGAGCTTCAAGATACAGGTCCATAAGGTCCCCTTTGTAGCTCAAAAGAATTTAGTTGAGAATTGATTTTTGGGTTAATTTGAATTATTCAAACTAATAAGAGGAAATTTAATTATATATGATATAATTATATTGATTCAATTATATATGATATAATTGACATAATGTATTTGATACGTTAGTGTTTAATTGGAGGAATAAATATTTGAATGTGATTTAATATAAATATGATTTATATTAAATGCCATAAAATTGAGAAAAAGAACTATAGTTTATATTGTATGTGATGCAATATTAAAACTATAAGTTATAAATATAATATGATACGTTGGTTATCATATTTATTTATATTATTAATTATTTTGGATAATTATTGTTGGGTTTTATGTCCTAAAACTCGTGGTTTGTAAATAATAAAACTTCTCCTGAAAATTCAATAAGTTGTTATTGAATAGATGTTTTGCTTATTAGAAATCCAATAAACCTAAAAGTCCCATGACTATTACATGAGTATTTGAACATTATGTGGAGACATAAAAGTGGATCAGGTTCAAGTAAATAGTCAAAATGATCTATAATATATGAATAAGGTTGGGTGCCTTATTCTGGTAACACTATTGGATGCGACATACTCTGTAGTTGTTATAAAGAGTTGTAAAGTGCTACAAACAAAGTGATCCTAATTTGTTCTTGTTATGACATGAGGAGTGAAGGCGTCCTATGTTAAAGGGTTTTGTACAAGATCGGACCACGAAATTAGTCACTCTTACTTTATAACACTGTTTACTGGTTTAAAACTGACAGTTTCAAAGTGATGACCTAGATAACTTGACCTTAATCCTGAGCTGACTATGAACTCCTGTTTATTCGGGATTATCCTTAGATTTGCATAGGTGAGGGTTTACTCAACAACGTTGGCTCAATAAACTCCCATTTCAAGGGTAAGACCGGATAGATAGCTAGGGACATAGAGTGCAAGATGGAATTCACTCCTACTTGCTGTTAGGGATAGTAGAGAGGTTGTTCCCTTAAGTGCTGATTCTAGGTCTTGAACAAGGTGCCCC
Source organism: Benincasa hispida (assembly GCF_009727055.1). Taxonomy (NCBI): domain Eukaryota; kingdom Viridiplantae; phylum Streptophyta; class Magnoliopsida; order Cucurbitales; family Cucurbitaceae; genus Benincasa; species Benincasa hispida. The sequence goes on from NC_052351.1 coordinate 59,848,477, forward strand.
ACCCTCTCATTGGTCCAAGAGCGACTCGATTTGTTGATTGGATCACAAATCAATTGTTCATTAGAGGATCAGTGGGACTTAAGGAACAAAAGGTAATTTCGGGGTTAAAACAGAGATTTGACCTAGCCGTTATTACGAACAACCTGTTAAGGGTTAATTTACAAATCATAGTTATATCGAGTGGACATAATATATCTACAGTGAGGGGAGTTCAATTATGAGCTTTAGTTGAGTGACCATTAGTTAACAAAAGGGGTTAATTCGGTCTAATGAGTTTAGCCAATTAATCTCGGATAATTGGAGCCCATGATCTATAGGTCCACGAGGTCCCCTTACTAGCTCGTAAATGGATTAGCTTTAGAGTAGCGTGATAAGTTAATTTGAAACGTTCAAATTGGAATTAAAGGAATTAGTATTTATATGAGATATAATTACACATTTAATTTTAAGAATTAAAAAGAATTGGAGAATTAATATTTAAATATGATTTAAATATATGAAGATGGATTTGTGTCAAATTAATTTAATATTTGATATTAAATTAATTAGAATTGTTTAAATTGTTTAAATATTATTTATTAATTTTATTAGAAAATTAATTTATGAAATTAATTTATAAAATTAATAATTTTTGTTTTTTGAAATCAAATTGTTTTTTTTTCTAATATCAAATTTGGAATTTGAAAGTTGAAAAATACACAAAAATGGAAATTCAATTTTTTCCATTATCTCCTTCAAGCTGCTCATCCATAACCCACCATCTTTAGTCTTTAATTGCTCCAAGCATGAGCTGCATCTCATATAGCCATCTTCTTTGCATGATTTTCTGTGATATAATGAGAAGATTGTAGCGAATTTGGGATATGCAATATGTAGAATTTTTGCTAAAAAAATTCAGGTTGAAGAAGAAGTTCTTTAAGTGGGTTGCTACTGTGAGTACCTCTCCAAGTTCCCTTAATTCAAGCTTATTTTGAGTCCCACAACTCAATCTAGAGCACCAAGAGAATAGTGGGGAAGATCTTGTGGTTGTCTACAACAAGATCTGGAGAGATTTGCAGCTGAAAATCGAGATTTCAAGAGGACTACAAAGGTATAACTTGAAACCCATTTATTTCTATATAAGCATACTTTAGTTTCTGCAAAAATTAATGAATTAGAGTGCTTAATGATCCTTGTTGCTTCTGTTGCGTGATGATACAATCCAACAATTATTCCCTTTTTCTCTCTAACCACCTTAATGGGAGGTTTATAGGTTTTTATGAAAAATGGAATAAATAAAATATGATTTTATTATTCCATAATTTATTTTACATGATTTTGTGATTGAATCTATACGATAGATTGAGAGAACATATACGATAGGCTCACTGACTACACAATTGAGTGATCTTGCTATACGATAGTGTGTTCTTCCTTTAATCATCTTCTTCCTCCAAAATCACAAAATCCCTCATAACCAAAATAGCCAGAGTCCACCACTCTTGGGTTCTCACCCTAAGAATACCGATGAAACTACGTGGTTGTGTCCTCACCTTTTGGTTTGAGTTCAATTAGTGTTTGTTCGAGGAGTTTGAGATTGATTGAAGTGTTCATGACAGTTCGAGGGATTTACATGAAGAAGAAATCTTCGAAGTATAATCACTTGAACCCTTTTTCTTGTTTAAAAACATGTTGTAATTTTAGTTAAAGTGCATAATCTGTATGTTTTACTATAAATGTTTGTTTTCAATCGAAATGAAATTTGGGCGATCCGCTTTTGCTCATGGATCTTATAAATTGAGTTCCTTCAATTGGTATCAGAGCCAAGTTATAGTTCTGATTCCAGATTCTATTTTCTGTATTGAAATCGTTTACAGTTTGGTGGGTTTTAAGTTCTGCAATGCGTTTAACTGTTAAATGTATATGAATGTTTATTAATGGATGTTTCAGTATAGTAATCTCTGTTTTGGCTTTCTGTTTAATTTACAAATGTTAATTTGTAAGGGTCCTTGTGTTTTTGGGCATTAAATCTTGCAATCGAGTCTGTATTCGTCTTAGTTTTGAGTCGTTCGTGAAGCTTCAAACATGAATGTTGCAGTGCGTTTCGATGGAGAATACGAAATACTGGTCACATCGTATAGCTAAAGCTAAATGATCGTTCAGATTTGGCTATGTGTTCGTGTAGAGTTTTTTGCATGATCGTGCAGCATCTACTAAACGATCACGTAGCTAATGCTACGCGATGGTGTAGAATTGTCTATACGATCATGTTGCTTTGGCTGCATGATTGCGTAGGCGCTCGAGGGGTAAACGATCGCGTAGTATTTGATACTCGACCTAAGGCATGCGTGCTAAACGATCGAGTAGATTATCATGCTGATCACATAGTCAATAGCTACATGATCGCATGGTATACGATACTCGATGCATGTTACTCGATCGTGTAGACGATCATGCTCATCGCATAGTCTTTAGCTACCCTATCATTGTTGATGTTGATGCCCTAAATCTCGTGGGCCCTATAGTTTGTAAACACGTGTATGAAAAACCATTTGTGTTGCAATAATGTGAGATATTTTCCTCATTATTGTCTATGAAATATGAGATATTGTAGTTGCATTAACCACAAACTAATAAACTAAGACCTCTGGTTATCGATGTAACTTAAGCATGGATGTGGTGACATACAAGTGGATCATGCCTTAAGTGATAACCTAAATGGTCTGTAGTATATGGATAAAGGAGAAAAATCTTATCCTAGTGACACTACGGATACAGACTGCTTTATAGATGTTACAAGTGTTGTAAAGTGCTACAGATGATCTGATCTTGATTATTCATGTGGAGACATGCGAGCGGAGGTATCCTATACAAAGGAGTTTGTATAAGACCAGACCACAAAATGTTTAGTCTCGTTATATAACGATGCTCATGACAGTGACTTTCATTTCACTAGGATGATCATAGGTAACATGACCTTAATCCTGAGTGAGTTGGGAACTCCTACCTATGAGAGTGGTCCTTTTATTTACATGGGTGCGAGCGGCCAAATCGCCGACTTAAACCTACCACTTTCAGGATACGTCTGATTGAGGAGTTAGGAACTCAACTACACAAGATGAAATTCACTCCTTCCCCAAAGCAAGGGTAAGTAGATTGCTCCCTTAAGGGCTGATTCCAGGGCTTGAACAATGTGGCGCCACACACCTTCTCATGACTCGAGAAGTGTTCACTCATAATAGGACTATGATGTATTGTTCATTAGAGGAATCAGTGGTACTTAAGGAGTTGGATGTAACTATAGGGGCAAAACGGTAAATTGACCCAGCTGTACTTACGAGCAATCTGCGAAGGGTTATCGTACTGTTGATTAGTTATATCCAATGGACACAGAAATATATCTGTAGTGCGAAGAGTGCTACTGTCGGTCTTTAGTGGAGTGCCTGAAAGTTAACAGATTGTGGATATCGTGATTAAAGTGTTTAGTTAGTTATTCATGTACCGTTGGAGCTTAAGGCTACAGGTTCATAAGATTCCCTTGGTAGCTCAATGGATTTAAGTTGAGAATCAATTTTTGAGTTAGTTTGAAATGTCCAAATTAACAAGAGGGAATTTGATTATATATAATATAATTCAATTAATTCAATTATATGTGATATGATTGATTTGATATATTAGATACATTAATTGGAGGAATTAATATAAATATTATTTATATTAAATAAAAGAGAATAGAACTATGGTTTAAATATTACATATGACTTGATATTAAAACTATAGGTTATAAATTTAATATGATAGATTAATTATTATATTTATTTATAATAAAAATGATAATTGTTGGTTGGCTATTCTCTCATTTAACCGTGAAGTGGGAGGTTATTTTTCAGTTTTGTTAACTGAAGAATAAAAGTGAAAATTGTTTTCATTTTTTCATTATCGCTTAACATCTGATCGAGTGATATAATATAATAGTATGCATGATTTGAATTACATAAAGCATGCTCATGCATCATATAATATAAGAGTTATAATATATGCATGCATTATAGCATATCCAAGCATCATTTATATTATAAATATTACAATATAAGGTTGTATGTTAGCATGGAATGTATGCTATAATCTAATTCATTACTTATTTATATAAAAGTTGTATATTAGTAATGAATGTACATTGCATGAAGTATGAGGGACCTTAAGGTTGGTTCTGGCTAGGCTAGGATACTTAAGTCAATGGAAACGTCGCACCCCTACCTGAGAATCTACCTAAAAAGGTGAATTAGATAGATTTGTTACATGCATGCAAATTTGATGAAAGTCTGTTAAAGAGTTTAATAAGACTTGAATCAAAGTTGTTTAATCATCAAAAGCAAGTGTTATTTTTTTAGAAAATTAAACAAATCACTTAGATAAAATCAGTAGCCGGATTTTCTAAGTTAATGAACCCTAGGTAGAACATTCAATGGGAGGTAAATGAGGTATATGATACTTCACTTTTACCTCTACACGTTTATCCCTAGAAGTTCACACCGTGAGATCTATCCTCGGCCTCGAGGCACCATGCGTGTCCCCCCTACGGGTGGCATTTGGGTAGGTCAATACCAAGGTGAATGAAGAGAATGTTCATAGTAAGTGGAGCGGAACGTGTGACAACTTATCCTTCGGTCTCTCTCATTAGGTTGGATAAAATTTTTGTGCATCGCCTCATGGCATCGTGGGTGTCCCCCTAAAGGATAGCAATTTTGCACAACTCTTTATTTGATCTCCAGAAATAGATAGGGTTGTTTTAATCTCTTGTCCTAATCGGCTTTTCCTTAAGGTTGGCTTATTAAGGCGGGACTCTAGGACCTAAAAAGAGGGGTTACACTTACACAGAATTGTTAAGTATGTTAAAAAATTATGGACCGAACAATGGTTACTATTAGATTCAGTTACAAGGAATTGTTTATGTCTAATGGTTGAGATTATCTCATTTTAGTGAAAGGGCACTTGATCAGCCTACGGTGACTTTTGTCATGCCTCACTGAAGGATCATAGCAAAATAGATGTCACTTAAGGTACACTAGATTATTTTGCTAAAACTTGATTGGCTTTCTAAAAGGGGTTTAATGCAAGTAGACTTAATTAAGTTTGTTCATTTTTCAGCAATTTAAAATATGGCTACCGCAACCTTAAGTTTAATTGCTAGCGATAAACTAACTGGCAAAAATTACGCTAGTTTAAAAAATACCATTAACACGATACTGATCATCGATGATCTCTGCTTGGTTCTTATCGAGAAGTGTCCTCCTATTCCACCTTCTACTGCTGCTCGCAACGTTCGAGAAGCATATGAGTGATGGACACGGGCAAACGAGAAGGTCCGAGTGTACATTTTAGCCAGCCTTTACGATGTTTTAGCCAAGAAGCATGAGCCCATGGTCACTGCATGTGAGATCATGGAGTCCATATGGGGGATGTTCGGACAACCGTCCGTACAGCTCAGGCACGATGCTCTTAAATACATCTTCAACTCATGGATGAAAGAGGGGTCATCTGTTTGGGAACATCTTCTCAACATGATGGTCCACTTCAATGTGGCGAAGATGAACGGGTCGAGTATCGATGAGGTCAGCCATATCGAATCCTTACCAGAAAACTTCCTTCATTTCGTCAGCAATGCTGTTCTGAACAAGGTTGACTACGTACAACTCTGCTCAACGAGATGCAGACTTTCCAATCCTTGTTGAAAAGTAAGGAGAAGAAGGGTGAAGTAAATTTTACTTCATCATCTAAAAAGTTTCACAAAGGTTCGACCTCTAGAACTAAGTCTGCACCTTCTTTTTCCAGCACCAAAAAGTGGAAGAAGAAGAAGGGTTGTAAAAAGAAGGTGCCTGCTAACCCACAACCTGTTGCTTTAAGGGGTAGACCATCAGTGAGGATTGACAAGGGAAAGGGATTCCATTGCAACCAAGATGGACAATGAAAGAGGAACTACCCCAGATATTTGGCAGAAAAGAAGAAGACTAAACAAGGTAAATGTGAAGAAGTCCACTTGTTTATGAAGGAAATCGAACATGAGGATTTCCATGAGAAGGGAAGGATCACTCCAAATTGCAATCATATATGAACTTTACAATTACAATCACAAACGGAAACATACGGTATGAAAAAATACATAAAATACAACATGTTATACAAATGATCAAGGACGAGAGTAAGACACTTTTGTAGACTCATTACAACGCTCCTTGATCATGAACGCTCGACCACAGCTACACAGCAACACACGAACACTCGTCCAACAAGACTGCTACACTGCACGATCACTGTGCACTCAAACTCAGCAATCGCCTAGGTCACGATCACCCCGTACAACATGAACAGCCTCCACAGAACCTTAACAATGTCGAATTGACTATGACATCACCAAGAAGGCTACCTTGGTATTCTCGGTGTGAGAATCCAGAGGGTGGGCTCTATGTGGACTTGGTTTGAGGCAGAACACAAGAGGAATCACAATGGTGTAAATGATTGAGCAAGTGGGAGATGGAAAGAACCTATCATATAGGTCAATGCCCAATCGTTTAGGCGATCGTCTAGCAAAAGCTATGTAATCCTTTAGCTCATCGCTTAGCTAGTGTCTATCGCCTACTAACACTCCACGATCGTTTAGCTCATCCAAGCTGTCGCTTAGTAAATCTTATTTACTTGACAACTTCCCATGAGTTATTTCTGAGATTGAAAATATCAAATTCAAAAAAATTCTTTCTTACTAAAAATTAGGGAAAAAAATTTCTTTTAAACTCACGGTTACCATGAAACCACCAATAACCTCCCACTCAATTGGTTATAAGAGAAAAACAGATAATTATCCAATAATTAATATTATTATAAATATAAATGATAATCAACTTATCATACTATATTTATAACCTATAGTTTTAATATTTCATCTCATGAAAAATACAAACCATAACTCTTTTTCTATTCCATGACACTTAATGTAAATCTCATTTACATTAATCCCCCACTTGATGTATCTCATACACCATACCGATCATATCATATATAATCGAATTACCTCTTGTCAATTTGAACATTTCAAATCAACCTAAGAACTGATCCTCAACATGAATCCATTGACCTACCAAGGGGACCTTATACACCTGTAGCTCGAAGCTCTAACGGTACTTGAATACTTGATTAAACTCTTTAGCCACGGGATCCACCATCCGTTAACTGTCAGGCACCCCACTATAGACCGACAGCTGAACTCTCCTTACTACAGATACATTATATGTCCATCTTAACCAATCAATAGTACGATAACCCTTCGCAGCTTGCTCATAAGTACAGCTTGGCCAATAACCGGTATGCCCTTGTAGTTACATCTAACTCCTTAAGTACCATTTGATCCCTCTAATAAACATAAATCATAGTCCTACTATGACTGAGTCCTCACTTCGAAAGAGAAGCTGTTGTCACTATGTTCAAGCCCCGGAATCTGTTCTTAAGAGAGCAATCTATCTACTTACCCCTACTTTAGGGAAGGCGTGAATTCCATCTTGTGTATTGAGTTCCCAGTTCCCAAATCAGACAATTTCCCAGAAAGGTAGGCATGTTGAGTTGGCAATCTGGCCACTCTCACCCATACTAATCAAAGGACCGTCCTCAACAAAACACTAAGGATTGAGGTCGTGTCACCTATGGTTGTTTAGGTGAGATGTAAGTCTCTAGTATCAACAACGTTATATACAGTCTAGTCATCTCATGGTTCGGTCTTATACAAACACTTTACATAGGACACCCTCGCTCGCATGTCTCCATATGAATAGTCAGGATCTACCATCTGTAGTAGTTTACAACACTTGCAAATCTCTGCAAAGCAGACCATATCTGTAGTGTCACCAGAATCAGGTATCCCACCTTAATCATTGTACTACAAACCTATTTAAGTTATCACTTAAGGCATGATCTACTTGTATATCACATATCCATGCTTAAGTTTACATAAGATAACCATGGAGCTTTGTTTATTGGATATGAGTAAATGCCAGAATGAAATAACAATTATTTTATTCATAAAACAACGTGTATAATTACAAACAACGAGACTCCAGGAGAATTAGGACACCAATCCCATCAGTTTAATGGAGAATGATGATTCTGACTGCATTATTGACTCTGGGGCCACTAACCATTATGTTCTTCATTGTAGGGAATTAGTTCTTGGCGACCTTAGGTGCTAGTGAGATGACGATGCGAGTTGAAATCGGGCACGTCGTCTCAGCTGTGGCAGTGGGAGGTCTCCGATTAACTTTACAGAACAATTTTCTCATTGTGAATTATGTATTTGTAGTTCTCGATTTAAAGAGGAACTTAGTTTCTGTAAAGTGTTTGCTAGAATGTAAATATCAACTACATTTTTCATTTAATAAAGTGTTTATTACCAAAAATGGTGTTGATATTTATTCTTCTCAACTAGAAAGTAATTGGTATGTGCTAAGGTCGTTAGCAACAAATATCCTCCATAACATAAAGATGCTTAAAACTGTCGTAACTCAAAATACATGACTTAAAATTTCTTCTAAAAAAATGTCCAACTTTGGCACCTAAGATTAGGACAAATTAGTCTCAATAGGATTAAGAGGTTGGTGAAGAATGGACTTCTAAGGCAATTAGAAGAAATTCTTTACCTGTGTGTGAGTCATGCCTTGAAGGCAAAATGACTAAACGATCATTTACTGGAAAAGGTCATAAGGCCAAAAAACCTCTAGCGCTAGTGTAGTCAGACCTTTGTGGTCTAATGAATGTAAGAGCCAGGGGAGGTTATAAATATTTCATCACTTTCATTGCTGATTATTCAAGGTATGGTATATTTATTTAATGCAACAGAAGTCTGAGTCTTTTGAAATGTTCAAAGAATTCAAGGCTGAAGTTGAAAATACATTAAATAGAACGATTAAAACACTTAGATATGATTGAGATGGAGAGTTTTTGGATTCATCATTCTAGACCTATTTGATAGAACAGGGAATAGTTTCACAACTCTCAGCACCTGGTACACCTCAGTAGAATGGTGTGTCAGAAAGGAGAAATCGAACCCTGTTGGACATGGTTTGGTTTATGATGAGTTACACTTCCTTACCTGACTCGTTTTGGGGTTATACATTAGAGACTACAACTTATATCCTGAACTGTGTTCCCTCCAAAAGTGTGTCCAGAACACCTTTGGAGTTATGGAATGGTCATAAAGCTAGTTTCATCATTCCAGAATCTGAGATTGCAGCACAAGTGCTTGAGGTTAATCCTAAGAAACTGGAACCACGTTCAAGGTTATCCCTATTTGTAGGCTACCCCAAGGAAACGAAAGGTGGTTATTTCTATAATCCTAAAGAAAACAAAGTGTTTATATCGATAAATGCTAATTTTCTTGAGGAGGATCATATAAGAGAGCATAGACCTAGAAGCAAAATCTTGTTGAATGGACTTTCAAAAGAAACTATAGAATCTTCAACAAGAGTTGTTGAAGAGCCTATTACCTCAACAAGAGTTATTGAAGTAGGTTCATCTAGCAGGTCAAATCCACCTCCAGTGTTGAGGGAACCTCGATGTAGTGGGAGGGTTGCGAACCCACCTATTCGCTATATAGGTTTAACTGAAATCTTAGATATGATGGCTAATGGCAAAGTTGAGGATCCATTGTCTTACAAGAAGACAATGGAGGATGTTGACAGAGATGAATGGATCAAAGTCATGGATCTCGAAATGGAATCTATGTACTTCAATTCAGTTTGAGATCTTGTTGATCAACTTGATGGGGTTAAACCTATAGGTTGTAAATGGATCTACAAGAGGAAATGAGGTGCTGATAGGAAGGTGTAAACCTTCAAGGCTAGATTGGTGGCAAAGGCTTATACCCAAGTAGAGGGAGTTGACTATGAGGAGACTTTCTCGCCTATTATCATGTTGAAGTCTATCTAGATCCTTCTATCCATTGTCTCATATTATGACTATGAGATATGACAAATGGATGTCACGACTGCTTTTTTGAATGGCAATCTTGAGGACACCATTTATATGGTGTAGCTCGAGGGATTCATGGTCCAAGGTCACGAGAAAAAGGTTTGTAAGCTTAATCAGTCCATTTATGAACTGAAATAGGCATCTCGATCTTAGAGTATAAGGTTTGATACTACAATAAAATCTTATGGCTTTGATCAGAACGTTGATCAGCTTTGTGTCTACAAGAAGATCATCAATAGTTCAGTAGTTTTCCTAATGTTATGTAGATGATATCCTATTCATTGGGAATGATGTAGGCTTACTGACTATAGTTAAGAACTGGCTAGCGACCTGATTCCAAATGAAAGATTTGGGAGAGGCTCAGTTTGTTCTTGGTATTCGGATCTTTCGGGATCGAAAGAAGAAAATGCTAGCAGCATTACCTCAGGCATCGTATATTGACAAGATGTTGATCAAATATTCGATACAGAACTCCAAGAACAGCCTTTTGCCTTTTAGGCACGGAGTTACTTTGTCTAAGGAACAGTGTCCTAAGACACCTCAAGAGGTTGAGGATATGAGACTGGTCCTCTATGCATCTATCGTCGGCAGTTTGATGTATGTGATGTTATGTACTATACCTGACATCTGCTATGCAGTGGGACTAGTCAGTAGATATCAATCTAATTCAAGATATGATCACTAGCCAGCCATTAAGAACATCCTCAAGTATCTACGAAAAATGAGGGACTACATGCTTGTGTATGGTTCTAAGGATTTTATTCTTACAGGATACATGGACTCTAATTTTTAGACTGAAAGGGATTCTCGAAAATCTACTTTAGAATCAGTGTTCCCTCTTAACAGAGAGGCTATAGTATGGTGAAGCACCAAGCAGGGGTGCATCATAGACTTTACCATGGAGGCTAAGTATATAACGGCTTGTGAAGCAGCTAAAGAAGTCATTTGGTTTAGAAATTTCTGACTGATTTGAAAATTGTTCCAGACATGTCAAAGCACATCACACTTTATTGTGATAATAATGGTGCTGTGGCTAATTTTCGTGAGCCTAGGAATCATAAGTGCGGCAAGCACATAGAGCGAAAGTATCATCTCATCTGAGAGATTGTGCATCGAGGGGACGTGATTCTCATGAAGATAGCTTCAGAGCACAACGTTGCTAATCCGTTTACAAAGGTCCTCATAACTACAGTTGACATAATGTATTCGATACATTATTGTTTGATTGGAGGAATAAATATTTGAATGTGATTCAAATATATTTTCTATGAATGAGATTCATAGATGCTAAATTTAATATAAATATGATTCATATTAAATGTCATAAAATAGAGAAAAAGAACAATAGTTTATATTGTATGTGATGCAATAATAAAACTATAGGTTATAAATATAATATGATAAGTTGGTTATCATATTTATTTATATTATTAATTATTTTAGATAATTATTCTCTTTTTCTCTCTAACCACCTTAGTGGGAGGTTAGTTGGTTTTTATAGTAAATGAAATAAATAAAATATGATTTTATTATTCCATAATTTGTTTTACACGATGTTGTGATTATGATTGATATAAAAATTATAGGTGAAAATTAATTTGAATATGATTCATATTAATACTATAGGTTATATGAGATATTAATGAACTACAGATTGTATTATATTTGATATAATATAAACTATAGGTTATATGTTATATATGATATGACATTGTTGAATATCTATATCTGTATATATATATAGTGGGTTAATATAATTATTATATAATAATATAATATATTTAGTTAGTTGTTATATATACTTATTAAAAGAAAAGGGGGAGTGAGTTATTTGATAACTCCCTCAACCCACTTACTCTCTCATTTATGTATTTTCATATAAGAATAGGGAGCAGTTCTATATCTTCATCTCTTCATCCTACTTCCATTCTCTCGATAGCCATTCCCCGATGGGCAAACTCTCCCTTTCCCATCTCACAAGGCAAGTCTATTGAATGGAGTTAAAATGATTGCTATTAAAAGCATCATAAAAAAGCTCGCCAAAATTTCTCTTAAAAAAGAAAAGACAAAATCTTCCCTTTATACCAATATTCTTCTAGGCGAGCCCACAAAACTCCACTTTGGTTCTCATCCTAGAGAATAATTTGGAAGATCTTGTGGTGGTGTTCTTTGTTGGAGCATTGGTTGCTGTCTTCAATTTGCTATGAATGGGAGTCGAGTGAGATGGTGTTTTCTATTGCTATAAAGAGGAAAAGAACAAAAGAAATGTTCTTCAAGGGTGAGTTTTGAATTCCCTAATTCCTCCATGAAATTCATAGTAGAAAATGCATGCCAAATTAGTGTAAAATCATTATTTTCCATCCTATGTAACTTCATGTTCTGTAAAACGAAAATGAGACACCACACATTCGTTTGCTTCCACTTTGGGATATTCAGAACCCTTCATTTACAACTCTTATAACAATTACAAAGTGAGTCGTATCCGTAGTGTCACTAGGATAAAGCACTAACCTTATTCATATACTACATACCGGTTAGTCTATTAATTGAACATGATCCACCTATATGTCTACCTCATACTATTCAAGTTTCATAAAAAAAAAACCTTGGATCTTCCTTTAATGGATAATTGTATAAATAAAATAATCAACCATTATTTCAAATAACATACTAACTATGAGGCTTCAGGGCATACATCCCAACAATCTCTCACTTGTACTAAAGCCGGTGAGACATGTATCCTAGTGCATATTCTATACCCAATATGCTCTTCCACTTGCCCTAGCACACTAGAGACATGTCCCGTAATCTTAAACATTCTCGGAGATCCTCTCACACTTTAGCCTCGAGAATCCTTTTATATAATTCAAAATTGTTACATCAATAAATACCATCTAGTCACCACCATGATGTTTCTCTCATTCTCTTTTTATTCCTCCAACTTGGTGTTTATAAATATCCTCATACTTGGTCCTTACACCATATTATCTCCTAGAGGATAGATTAATTCATATCTGAAACAACTTTCAAATATTTGAGGATGTATCATGGCTATGCAACTTGTTATATTGCCTTATAATCAAATTTATACCATGTAGGATAAAACATGGATTTCTGTAAATCCTGTATGAAACTGTATTTCCCATAAAAGATCAAATTTTAAACTTTATGCACTAACGTCTCATTATTCATAAGCTTTCATTTTTAAACTCAATGGTCATACCATCAATTTAACCGATATAACTAACCAATTGTATATTAAATATCAATTAAGTCTCATGTAAGAATTACATCTCCTCAACACTTGAGGTGTTCTAGAAGACATTTTTCTTAGATGTATCAACTTCATTGTAGAATGATGCTTTACAATTTTATCTGAAGCTACTACATTAAACATTAAACAACAACTTTGTTAATGTAAGATGTATGGAACAAACTTAACATCATGTCCTCAACATCTCTATCTGGATATTTAATATACAAAAACGCTTCAACTCAACTAAATTAGTTAACTAGTCAACCATTCATACTGATTTTTACTTCATGCATAATGAGTAAAAATATTAATATAAAATCGATAAATACCCACTTTCATTTTCTTGTTTGTACAATAAAATTTTCATTGTTTAAACTCATGGATTATGATACTATACATAACCCTTCTACTCAAAGATCCTAACAGTGAAATTCATTTCTCAAATGAACATCACAATTTTGCAAACCTTTTGTAACTCAATGATGCATTGAACTTCTTTCATAAAATAATTAATTCATTTTTACATATCTCATATGAAACAATGAATCACATAATATATAAAGACTCTATTATAATAACTAGTGAGAAAATTGACTCATTTCACCCATCAGTTCCAACGTTGATTTTCACCTTACACCAAGAATCTTACTTTGAAAATCTCTATCTCCAAGTCTCATTTTTGTAGATCCATTCATATCCTCTATATTTTACCCCATTAAAAATATCCATGAAAATAGACTAGATTAATTACACATACTTTATCTCAAGTATTATGACTTTGATATAAATTCTTTTTTCAACACCCTTCAATTCCTCTCATCCATTATGACAACTTTAACTTCCAATAAGTCATAGTAAAGTTGAGTCATCTCATAACTCTCCCACTACTTTTGAGTTTTTTAAATTTTCATATAATGTGACAATATAGACTTTAAGTAAGCCTTTGTAAAGGTTGAGTTATCTCATAACGTTTGCACTACATTGAAGACTTATCTGATTGATAATTAGAATTTGACTTTCAAATGAAAATAAATGGATAACAACACTTGTTAGCTATTAAGTGGTCTTACTTGGAACTAGTATATCAACAAAACTTAACAATTTTACAGGTTTGCAGCCTTTCATTTGGCATTGTTAATAAAACCAATATTTGTCACACAAATACATCATTTTATTTTGGACTGTACAAAAGGTCATTTTATAACTCTTCAAAGACTACCAACATTAGGTGTATTTTCGAACATTTATTTCGCCACCCGTACTTTTTAAGGGTTCCTTTTGACATAAATATCTCAACTTACCCAAATACTGAAATGTTGCAAACCAACTTTATAACACTTTCATAATCCAAAATTATTTCTCAAATAATTTTTGAGGAAAAAAATGTTAAAAAATACAATCTCTATTGCATATCCATAGTGGAGTCTAGCATCAATGTAATGAATATGTTAAACAAGATACTTAACATGTACTAAGTTTAACAAGGCCAAATTTCTCCTGTTACAGTACAATTTCATCCAAATTATACCTAATGCTTGAAGTTGAGATCTTATGTCATCTCTATCAATTAGGCATAGTACATTAAAATTTCCTGTACTAATCATTTTGATCTGATCATAATGTCAAATAAATCTGCGTAATGAGTTAACCTTAAGTCTAATTTGGTTTGAACATTTCAAAGAAAATAAGACTTGAGTTGCATTAGGTTAAGATACTTTTATTCATAAGTACTCATCAATCATATTAATAACTTATTTATGAAGTCAGACTTACTCTTTCAATCACTAGACATTTAGGTCAAAATGCTTAAGCCCAACAGATTCTTTGTCCACTTAGCCTTGTCTAATAAGGTTCAATGACATTCTTGTATGAAAAGCAAGACTTTTGACAGGTAATAATAATTTAACTCTAACTCTTAGAGAATTATCCATAACTATCATTTAAATACCAAAGACAAGTATCCGTTTAAGAAAAAGAATTTGTTTTTCTTTTTGGATTCATTAGTCCTTACTCTCTCCCAGTTTAGTATTATTTATTTAACACACAGAAAAATATATTTATTTAAAGTTAAACATATTTTCAAACAATTTTTACAAACATGCTTTATCACAAAAAATCATTCATACTCTATAAATTATTTAGTAATAAAGTTTGGAGAAGTCGAATTTCTTTTTCTGATGATAAAAGCGCTATATTCAGCATAAATTAACAACATTTTAATGTCTCCCACTACTTTAATTGAGATGAGCTTTTCGTTGTCAACTAGTAGAAGCTATCATACTAATTTAAGTATTTTTCAAGAAACATAATTTAATTGTAATGAAGGGAAAAAAATTTAATAGTGAATCCTTATTCAACTATCAATGTGTAAGTTTTTATTCTCCACCAAAAACTTAATAAATCAAATTTACTTATTCTTGTCTTCTTCCTTTTTTAGGTATTTTTAAAATTCCTCATGGTGTGACATCCCAAGCTAATTTTGAAATTTTTTCCCTATTGGCTCTAGTCACATAAATTTTTCTTAGACTCAGATAATACTTACATTTTGAGGTCATTTTGAGGTCATTTGCCATGACTTTATCTTCTTATCCAAATACATCACATGTTATCTAGATAAATATAAACTGTCACTTCATTTATAATTTTTGAATACTTCATGAATTGGCAACTATTTTATAACATTTCTCCAATGAAAAAAAAAAAAGATTATACTGCCATTATGTGTTGATGACATTTTTTCAAGTAACTTATTTAATAAACCCTTTGACTTATATCGGTAATTAAAAGAATAAAACTCCTGAGAAAAATTGATGTAACCTTAAAATATATATAGTGTGTTATTTGACTATATGCAATCTTTTATCCATTCTAATTCAGCATAGAAATTAAAATGAACAGAATAAATTAAATATAAATCTTATTCATATTAATGTAAAATTTTTATTGCTACGACACTCTAGTGATTTAGAATAAAAGCCATCGAAGGGTGGTCAACTATTCCTTCACTAGATTGAGACATTCTCAACCAATTGTTACACCATAATAACTCTTATTTCTATAACAATTAGTTACCAATGATTTGGTCAAGAAATCATTAACTTGCTTAACAATTTCTCATAAGTGTGACTCTCCATTTTAGTTCCTAAAGTTCTGCCCCAGTGAGCGAACAGAAGGAAAAAAACTGATAGAGGCAAAAAAAAAAAGTGTTCATATCCATTATTGGAGTTTGAGATCAATTTCATGCAAATATCTTCCAAAGGGGGGACATAAACAGAGGTGCCACGAGGCCGAGCATGAAATCTCACTTGCAAACCAAGGTAGGAAACCGTAGGATGTGTTGACACCCGTCCCTCTCCCACTTACTATAAAAACTTTTTCTATTCACCTTGTTATTGACCTATGCAAACACCTTCCGAAAAAGGACACAAATAGAAGTGCCACAAGGCCGAGCATAGATCTCATGATATGAACTTCAAAGGAGAACGTGATAAGAAAATGACATATCATATATATCTTTTTCCTCCCACAAGTATTAGAAAAATGAGGGTTCATTACTAAGGTAAATTAGGTTAAAAAATATATCGAAGTTTTGTTAAATTTGCCCAATATAACTTTTATATTGGATATTTTAACAATGTATGATTATCATTTATTAAACACTTTAATAAATTCTAATCACCTATTGTATGCTTACAAAAATTTTGACTAATTTAATTTCCAAGTCAGTTCCCATGTAGGGCCATTTCCATCAACTTAAATACCCCAATCCTAGACAGAATGTTCCTTAGACAAAAGGTCCCTTATAAGAAAATGTTTTATAAATTTAATATTTTATTTTCTCATTTTAATCCTATTAAAAAGAAAAATAAGACATTTATTTTAAATCTAAACTCATTAGAAACAAAACTTGAAGAATAATTAAACAAGTTCTAAACCATATAAAACAAATTAGTTAATCTTATTATAATCGTATTAGGCTAGCATGCAATCGAATCAAATGTATCTCACGGTATTATTAGTTGAATATAACAATTCTAAACAAATTAATAAAACCATATTCCATGCATATCACATCTCACAGTATTATTAGTTGAATATAACATGTGAGATTTATATTAGGTGAGAATCACCCTACTAGGTACCGAGTTGTTCAAGAGGACTTGTGTTCATGTCTCTTTAACATAAACATCAACATTTAGTGTTATAAACACCGACGTAGCTCAATTAAGAAAATAATACTCGCCTCTCTAGAGATTAGATATTTTAATTAATATTTTCATATAAAGGAATAATTATACTTTTGATCTCTAAGATTGATTGAGGTTGCATTTGGGTTCTTAAGTTTTAAAACTCAACTACCTTACTCTTACGTTTTATTTTTTATTCATTTGTTGTTTTTTTTTTTCATTTTTGTTAATTACTAATAAAAAGTTGATGCGACACATTTTTAAGTTAAATTGTAAATTTTGTTTTCTATGGTCTGAATAAAGTTAGAATTTAGTTACTATGATTTCTAATTAGAAATTAGTCCCTATGGTTTGATAAAATCAAATAGTCTACCATAGTAAGTATACTTTTAATCATACACTAAAACATATAATATAACACTTATAATCATCCAGACTATATAGTATGATCATGCATGTAAATACTTTAGGAATTAACCTAAAGTTTTAAATATAACATTTATATTTAAATATGATGCATAATCATATATTTTCATTAATTAATATAACTCTTATATTAATACTAATGAAAACAACAAATATACTATCATATAATATACCACTTATATTAAATATGATGCATGTGCATGATTATTATAGCATGCAGTCATCTAAAATAACATTTATATTAAATATGATGCATGAATATGTGTATCCTAAGGTGTGACTTTAAACTGTATGGTATACTATATATAAAGTATAATTAATATGATTAAATATACATCTCATGCATATTAAAACTATGTTACAGCAATAATAAACCAAATATGGGTACCCTAATAAAACATTAAATTATATTATATTAATTTAATTAAAAAACACAAAAGCTGCCTTGAATTGTTGGAAGCAAATACCCACTTTCATGCTTGAAGAAAACTGCCATATTCAAGTTGCAGAAGAATGTACGACTTTTCCATGTCGCACAAACAATGACGAACGATAGTCATAATATTTTAATGACGCACACAACATTACGAACAACAGAAATCTGCAAAAGACCTCTCGAGTCTCCATTGCAAAATCCGTCTTTCACCTCTGTTTTTGTCCTTTTTCACAACAAACACTCATCACGAGTGACTCGAACTTACAAACTCAATTTACAAAATAAATGTCTAGAACATCGGGACTTTACATCGATCAAATCAAAGTAAAAAGTAGTAAATCTAAATGTCAATATTTATGAAAATATATTATGTAAATCCATATACATTATGCAGAAAACAACCCACCTTTTCTCTAATTCTCAATCCGCAACAAAAATCAAAAGTATGATTTGGCTCTAATACTAATTGAATTGAATTTCTCAGCGAAAGTGCATCAACGCGTGTGCCTTTGAAAATTGTTTTGGAAATTTACAGAAAAAATAGAGAAATAAACTAACAGCATGCTTTTAAAGATAGAGAAGAATACATCTTGAAGACTGTTTTCAACAAAATCCTTCTCTCTCTTAAAATAAGGTACAATTTCGAATCTCATTCAAAATTAACTTTAAATCATAATGTATCTATATACATTATATTAATTCTATTTCATACAATTAATTCTCTTATTTAATTTGAAAAATTCAAATTAATCCAAAATTAGATTATTCTTGTTTTACCCCTAATGAGCTAGCAAGAGGACCTAATGGGCCTACAGATTAGAAGCTCTAATGATAGAGATTAGTTAATTAAACCCTTTAATTAAATTAATCAATATTCATTAATTGCAGGTCACTCCATTAAAGCCCTATAGCTACACTTTTCACACTGTAGATATATATTTATTCATGGATATAACCAATCAACAATAAGTCGACCCTTCATAAATCACTCGTAATTACACCTGGGTCAAAATTATTGTTTTATTCCTGTCATTTCATCAAGCGTCTTAAGTCCTATTGAATGAACAACCTGTTTATGGTCCTACCATAAACAAAAACCTCTCGAGCCAATGAGAGGGAGAGACCTCATTGTTCAAGACGCAAAGTCAGCACTTAAGGGAGTAATTCATCTACTTATCCTAAAGACGAAAATGTGAATTCCATCTTGTGTAGCTATGTTCCCAGCTCCCTACTCGGATAAATCTCCAAAATGGTAGGTATATTGAGTCGAGGAATACTGCCACTCTTAACCATATAAATCAAAGGATTTCCCTCATAGACAAGAGTTCATAACTCATTCAGGATTAAGGTAAGCCTTTGTTCCTTTTCCTATTGTTTAAGTTAGGATTAACTTAAAAAAAATAAGTATAAAATTTACCTAAATAAATCATTTGGATTACATGACCTAAGTATGTTTTGTTGCTAAGTGTTGAAGTTAGTAGTTGGAGGTTATTATACAAGTGAAAGTTCCTTTTTATTTATTTAGTAACCTAGTAACTTTGTTGAGTGTTGGAGTAATTTATTATGAGTTGATAAATGGTTAAGTGTTAGGGAGAAAAAAAAATTTAATAAGTAGAAGAAATGGGACCTGAGTGTTTGTGGAGGGGGACTCGTTTTGTTGGAAATTATTTTTAGGTTAATACTTCATGCAATTCCATTTCATTACTAAACATACATAACACTTATATATTAAAGAAATAAAATAATTAATAACCTACAACAATCCATACATACATACTATATATTATAACTCTTATCATATAAATGATGCATAGATATATTATTAATGCATGCATGCATATATTATAACATTTATATTATATGATGCATGAGCATGCTATAAATATAAAACCATGCAACTATATATTATAACCTTTATAATATAAATGATGCATGAATTATGCATAACCTATGGTGGGATCTTTACTATATGACATACATTATGACATATATATACATAACATTAAATCATGCGTCAAATGCACTATTTAAAACAATTATGGGACCGGAATTGGACTCTAAACCCATTAATTCAATTAATATAATAGTTATATTAATTTAATTAACAACAGGAAAACCAAGTATTATAAATTAATAGTCAAACAGGTTCGACACAAGTAAACCGAGTCTTGAATCAAACGAAACAGACCGTTCAACACCCGAACCGACCACAAACTACTCGAACCATCTGCATCGGATGCAAACCAGCTGAGCTACAAATCGACCGGCCGCGAAACGGTTCATTTTGTCCATCTCGCAACATTGTAATGTTGTGTCCTAGCGTTGCAATGCTACAGAAAGAATGTACCATTCCACCTTTCCCAACATTGCAATTCTACTACACAGTTATGATCTGCTTCGAATTTTCTCCATTTTTTTCCTTGTTTTCTCCAGAATTTCACTGGAATAAACACGAATGACTCAAAGACTTTAAATTACAGACTCTATTGCATATTTATGCCCAAAACACAAGCCCTTACAAACCAATTTGTAAAAGTAAAAAGCGCGTAAAAAGCGCAAAATCTAAATCCAATCCCACAAACATCCAACAATTAAAAACCATTCATCAAATCATTCATCACATGAAGATATACAGAATGTTACCCACCATTTCTATAAAATTAATTCTAAAAAGTCAAAATTGGGGATAAAAAACCACGCTTTGATACCAATTGAAGGAACCTGTGAAGGCCCTGAGTGGAAACATGGGGATCGGTCCCAAATTTATTTTCACCTAATTGAAAACTACAAAATAAAAATTATGCAATCAAATTAAAATTTACAGCATGCCTTGAGAAAAGGATTAAAGAGGACTTACCCTTGAAGAACCTTTCTTCACGAAAAATCCCTTCTCCGGATCTGTCACAGACAGGCACGTCCGAAGATGGCCACCACCAATTCAAGGCTCATATATCCTTTGGGATGATAATCTATAAAGAGGTGTGGACTCTTAGGTTTCTGAAAGAGAGTGGAAAAGGATTTTGAGAGGAGATAGTTTGGGAGATTTTTTGCCAGAGCAAAAAAACTCTTTTAGTTTTCTGTGAAGAAGATGAATCAAAATCACATTAAGAAGAAGCAATAACTTCCCCCACTCTTCACAATTATACAGAGAAATTAAGGGGAGGGAAGTTATTTCCCTCCCTTTAATTTAAAATAAAATAAATTTAATTTTAAATAAATATTATATATATATATATATATTATATAACTATAAGTTATATCATATATAAAACAAAACCTATAGTTTTATATTGTATCAAATAAAATATAACGTATAGTTTTAATCCTCTCATTAATACATGATATTTAATATAAATCTCATTAATACTAATTTAATTATATGAATCCAATTCACATAATTAATATTTGAAAAATATTCAAATATTTATTTCCTCTCAAATGAACTTTATATTTATATCAAATATATTATAATAACTATATCATATATAATTAAATTAAATTAATTATAATACATATAATTAATTCCCTCAATTAATTTGAACAATTCAAATTAACCAAAATTGATTCTCATAAATCCCTATTGAACTACAAAGGAGACCTCATGGATCTGTAGCATGAAGTTCCAATGGTACTTGAATAATTAATTAAACTCCTTTAATTAACTTATTCAACATCCATTAACTGTCTGACACTCCACTAAAGACCGACAACTAAACTCTTCACACTATAGACATATTTCTGTGTCCATTGGATAAATCAGTCAATAGTGCGATGACCCTTCACAAATTTTTTATAAATACAGCTAGGTTAAAATTACTGTTTTGCCCCTATAGTTACATCTAACTCTTTAAGTACCAATGATCCCTCTAATGGACAATAAATCATAGTTCAACTATGACAAAACCCCTCTCGGTCCAAGAAAGGGTGTGGTGCCACATTGTTCAAGCTCCAAAATCAGCCCTTAATGGAGAAATATCTACTTACACCGACAGTAGGGATGAAGGAAATCGAAAACGAGATTTCCATGAGTAGTGGAACAACATTATTCCAAATCACAATCATAAATGAACCATACATTTACAGTCGACTTCAAATAAGTGGTTATACAAATAAAATGCAGAAATTACAGCATGAACAACAAATGCACAAAGGGCAAACTATACGAAGAATCAAATAAGCATCTCCACGCTCTGTTGCGCACGATCGCTCGAACAACGGGACCTAGAACGCTTGATCTACACGACCACAACACTGCAATAAATACAGCATGAACACTTCACGCTTGTCCTCAACGATCGCCTCGACCACGAACTCCTCAACAACACGAACGGCCTCTAGAAAACCTCAACTATGTCGAGTTAAGTTTGACACCACTAACAAGGAAACCTTGGTATTCTCGGTGTGAGAATCCAAAGGGTGGACTCTATTCAAACTTGGTATGAGGCAGATGAAGGAGGAAACACCGATCGCGTACACGACTAGAAAAGTGGGAGATAGTGGAGACCTATCGTATAGGTCGATACCCAATTGTTTAAATAAAGCTAAGCGATCGTCTAACAAAAGCTAAGTGATCGTTTAGGTCAATCTGTCGCCTACAGACTCTACATGATTGTTTACTTTGGGCAAGCAATCGTCTAGCAAAACTATGCAGTCGTTTAGTAAATATTGCACATTCGTTTAGCTCAACACTGCACGATCGTTTAGTAAATATTGCACATTCGTTTAGCTCAACACTGCACGATCGTTTAGCTCACACAGCCATCGTTTAGTAAATCCGTATTTACTTGACAACTACCGTGAGATCCTTTACGCCGAGAGAAAAATCTCAAAAACTTTTTCAATCATTTTGTAAATCTCCCTTTTGAAAATAGGAAAACCATTTTTCTTTTAAACTCACGATTACCTCCAATAACCACCCATTCACTTGGTTATTAAAGAAAACGATGTAATTATCCAATAATTAATATTATTATAAATAAAAATGATAACCAACTTATCATACTATATTTATAACCTATAGTTTTAATATTTCATCTCATGAAACATATAAACCATAGTTCTTTTTCTATTCCATGGTACTTAATGTAAATTTCATTTACATCAATCCTCTACTAGATGTATCTCATACATCAAACTGATTATATCATATATAATCAAAATACCTCTTGTCAATTCGAACATTTCAAATCAACACTAAGAACTGATCCTCAACTGAATCCATTGAGCTACCAAGGGGACTTTATGGACTTGTAGCTCGAAGCTCCAACGGTACGTGAATAATTGACTAAACTCTTTAGTCACGGGATCCACCATCCGTTAACTGCCAGACACTCCACTAAAGACTGACA